>NW_005871303.1:97438-119938 GCF_000147115.1 Myotis lucifugus
CCCTGCCCACCCCCAGCACATGCCCTCACCCCCCTACTGTCTGTGCCCATTGGTTATGCTCATATGCATGCATACAAGTCCTTTGGTTGATCTCTTACCCCCGCGCCCTGCCTTCCCTCTGAGGTTTGTCGGTCTGTTCGATGCTTCTCTGTCTCTGGATCTGTTTTTGTTCATCAGTTTACGTTGTTCATTATATTCCAAAAGTGAGTGAGATCATGTGATACGTATCTTTCTCCGACTGGCTTAGTCCGCTTAGCATAATGCTCTTCAGATCCATCCATGCTGTTGCAAATGGTAAGAGTTCGTTCTTTTTTACAGCAGCGTAGTATTCCACTGTGTAGATGTACCACAGTTTTTTAATCTACTCATCTGCTGATGGGCATTTAGGCTGTTTCCAAATCTTAGCTATTGTACATGTGCTGCTAGGAACATAGGGGTGCATATATCCTTTCTGATTGGTGTTTGATTTCTTGAGATATATTCCTAGAAGTGGGATTACTGAGTCAAATGAGAATTTCATTTTTAATTTTTTGAGGAAACCCTATACTGTTCTCCATACTTGCTATACCAGTCTGCATTCCCACCAGCAGTGCACGAGGGTTCCTTTTTCTCCACATCCTCACCAGCACTTGTCATTTGTTGATTTGTTGATGATAGCCATTCTGACAGGTGTGAGATGGTACCTCATTGTCGTTTTGATTTGCATCTCTCGGATGATGAGTGACTTTGAGTATTTTTTCATATGTCTCTTGGCTTTCTGTATGTCCACTTTAGAGAAGTTTCTATTTAGGTCCTTTGCCCATTTTTTGATTGGATTGTTTATCTTCCTTTTGTTAAGTTATATGAGTTTCCTATAAATCTTGGAGATTAAACCCTTATCGGATGTCACATTGGCAAATATGTTCTCCCATGCAGTGGGCTTTCTTGTTGTTTTGTTGGTGGTTTCTTTGGCTGTGCAGAAGCTTTTTATTTTGATGCAATCCCATTTGTTTATTTTCTCCTTAGTTTCCATTGTCCTAGGAGATGTGTTGATAAACATATTGCTATGAGAGATGTCTGATATTTTGCTGCCTATGGATTCTTCTAAGATTTTTATGGTTTCCCATCTTACATTTAAATCTTTTATCCATTTTGAATTTATTTTTGTTTATGGTGTAAGTTGGTGAGCTAGTTTCATTTTTTTTTTTTTGCATATATCTGTCCAGTTTTCCCAGCACCACTTATTGAAGAGACTGTCTTGACTCCGTTGCATTCTCTTGCCTCCTCTGTCAAATATTAATTGAGCATGAAGGCTTGGGTGGATTTCTGGGTTCTGGGTTCTGTTCCATTGGTTTATATGTCTGTTCTTGTACCAGTACCAGGCCGTTTTGAGAATAGTGGCTTT
Source organism: Myotis lucifugus (assembly GCF_000147115.1). Taxonomy (NCBI): domain Eukaryota; kingdom Metazoa; phylum Chordata; class Mammalia; order Chiroptera; family Vespertilionidae; genus Myotis; species Myotis lucifugus. Next base: position 98,823 of record NW_005871303.1, read on the forward strand.
GTAATATAGCTTGATATCTGATACTGTGATCCCTCCAACTTTGTTCTTCTTTCTCTGGATTGCTGCAGCTATTCAGGGTCTTTCTTTATTCCATATAAATTTTTGAGAGTTTGTTCTAGGTCTGTGAAATATGACGTTGATATTTTAATGGGGGTTGCATTGAATCCATAGATTTCTTTGGGTAGTGTGGACATTTCAATGATGTTGTTTCTACCAATCCATGAACACGGTATATTCTTCCACTTGTTTCTATCTTCCTCTATCTCTTTTTTCAGTGTCCTGTAGTTCCAAGTACTGAAACATACTTCTGAGCAATTCCCAGTCCCTCCTGTGCCCACCCCAGTGCTCGCAAGGCCAGGGAGCACAGGCTTGCCTCCATGTGTCTACACCCACCAGTGTTCTCAGCTCTTGGCCCCAATAATGGCTCTCACGTGGCCGAGCACAGAGGGGACAGCAGAGTGGCCAGTGCCTTATTGTCAGTGCCCGGTTCCCATGGAGACCACACAGGTTGAGTTTCATCACTGCCCACGGGGCAGTGGAGGGCATCTGTCCAGGCAAGTGGGGGCGACTGCTTCTGACTTAGAAATACGGTACAGAGCCCGGCCGTTGTGGTTCAGTGGTTGAGCGTCGACCTATGAACCACGGGTCAAGGTTTGATTTCCGGTCAGGGCACATGCCCTGGTTGTGGGCTCGATCCCCAGTAGGGGATCTGAAGGAGGCAGCTGATCAGTGATTCTCTCTCATCCTTGATGTTTCCATCTCTCTCTCCCTCTCCCTTCCTCTCTCTGAAATCAATAAAAATATATTTTAAAAAAGAAAGGAGGCCCTGACCGGGTGGCTCAGTTGGTTGGAGTGTCATCCTATGCACCACAAGGTTGCGGGTTCAATCCCTGGTCAGGGTACGTGTGGGAGGCAACCAATCGATGTTTCTCTCTCTCCCTCATACCCTTTTTCTCTGAAATCAATAAACATATGTTAAAATAGATAAAGAAATACGGTATGGAAGACCGGCCCTTAACGTGGACAAGGGAACTAGCTATTAAGTGAACCTTGAAGGAAGGTACTGGCTCAAGGCACAGCCAGAATCCTTGCTGGGTTCTGGTTGAGTCACGCACAGTCCAGCAGCAAAGAGGATGAGGACAACTGTTGTCATCGCTGTTACTGCCACCACCGCCGCCATGACAGCCACCACCCAGGTCCGGGGCCAGGTGTCTGCTAGACATCACCACACAGGACCGCTGAGAAGCATCCTGTAAGTGGTCAGCACGGGGCAGTGCTGGGCCGGGCCAGCGGCCAGACTCGACAGACCCCAGCCTCATGGGCCACGAGGACAGGAGGGAGCAAAGGCATCACGGGCTTGTCCTGCGCCGTAGTGACAGCCACAGAAGCTCCGTGGGCAATGGACCTGCACACCGTGGACGGTGTCTTCTACCGCAAGACATGGCCGGACAGACAGAAAACCTGGATTCCAGGATCTAATCTGATCCACGGAGCAGGAAGAGGCGTGGACGCAGCCAGTGCAGCCCCGGACCGGGTCTGTGGAGGGAGGAGATAGCCCCTGGTGACCCCCGTCAGGGGCAGGAGGCCTGTGATGGCAGAGGTGGGAGGAGAGCAGGAGCGGCCGCCTGTCCCCTCCCTCAGGACCCCGGCCTCTGCAGGCCCAGGGGAGCCGCCCAGGGAGCCACTCCATGAAGTCGCCTCCTCGAGTCTCCTGGTCCCTGTGGACGTTACAATGACTAAAAAACAAAACAAAACAAAAGTCCAAAAGCTGGTCATTAGTGGCAAATCTCTAGACAAGCGGCTCTCAACCTGTGGGTCGCGACCCCTTTAGGGGTCGAACGACCCTTTCACAGTGGTCGCCTAAGACCATCGGAAAACACATATATAATTACATATTGTTTTTGTGATTAATCACTATGCTTTAATTATGTTCAATTTGTAACAATGAAAATACACCCTGCATATCAGATATTTACATGACGATTCATAACAGTAGCAACATTACAGTTATGAAGTAGCAACAAAAATAATTTTATGGTTGCAGGTCACCACAACATGAGGAACTGTATTAAAGGGTCGCGGCATTAGGAAGGTTGAGAACCACTGCTCTAGACTGTCTCCCAAAGCATCTCAGATATTCTACAGTTTTTTAACGCTCTCCTATAATCAGGTTTTGGACCAAGATCACTTGTTTTTTTGACCCGGAGCAGAGGTTGGCAGGAGGTCTTGGGTGAATTCTTTGGAAACGTCTGATTCTCTGAAACCTCAGGATCTGTCCCCGTGCGGGGCTCCTGGAGACCTCCAGTCGCAGGGCACACGTCCTGTGCAGGACTCCAAGCGAGACCTCGCGACGAGGGGGGCACCAGACAGAGACCCAGCGGCCGGTGATGTCACCGTCGTCCTGCTTTATAGACCCGCTCCTGTCTGACGGTGCCACAACGGTACCTCTCACCCTGGGACTAGCCTTGTCATCAGAGTCCTTACAAAAGGAAAAGGAAAAGGAACCGAAGCCATGCCCGCAAGGTGGAGGGCACGGTGCCCGGGCTCCTCCTCCGGGCCTCCCTCCAGGGCGAGACCCCACGTGCCCGTGCGCGAGCAGGTGCCGCCCGGCCTCACAAGAGCCCGCGCTCCCCGCCCCGTCCTGACTCCTGGACGTGCCGGTGCCGGGCTCACATTCAAAGGGAAGCTATTCCTCTAAATCGTTTATTTTGTTTTAATGCGTCTTAAACGGCACACTGCTTAACATCCCGGAAAAGCTGCACCGTGGCACGGCAGCACTCTCAAGTTAGGAGGGACAAATCCGAGAAAACCTCGGCAATTTGGCTTCCATATCTCTGAATTGGTATTTCAATGACAGATGTTTGTTGCGGCAAAAACCTCTGTCAGAACAAAATTAGGTGATCTATCATTTTAAGATATGGTCTTCATATACTGTTTACTCGGAGATATCACTTGCCTCAAGCCAATTTTGACCAAGAACATTTTGTGATATGGAAGTGATTTGTATATCATCATTTTTGTGATAAATGTAGCTCTTGAACACAAAATAACCCACATTCCACAGTATTACCGTTCAAACTCCCGCACCAGTAAATCTACACGAGTGCTTTTATTACCACTAAGATGCTGGAGCCAGACTCCGGCGGGTTCTTTCTCCCTTGAATAAGGTTGCCACTCGCCTGCCTTCGGACTGGGGAGAGGATTTCTAACCCACGTCTGGGGCGCCCTGAACCCCACACTCTGCCCGCGGTTTCTGAACCTGCTCGGGGACACGGCTCCCATGGGGCCTCGGAGATGCTGGGGACGCTCAGTGGGCTCACTGCGCCCGGGGCTGGCTGACAGGCACAGTTCATGTTGGACAAAGCCGTTAGCTGCCCAGAGACGCCTCCTCCCGGCCCGCGGGCTGGGGGCGGGGAGATGCTAGGAGCGGCCCCTGCTCTGGGGACAGCAGACACTGTGCCCCCAGCAGGTGACCAGGAAAGGCAGAGGTGACAGACCTGCACGCCAAGCACAGGGAGACGCGGGAAGGGGGTCACAGGTCGGTGGTGGCTGGCGCTCATAGGAAGGCGTCTGTTTCCAGGGAAGAGGGAGAATAAAGAGCTTTGCTCACCCTTTTTCCAGGCTGCTCGCCCTAAACTCCCAACAGCATGGACCACCCCCGGCGGAGCCCAGGGTTCCCGACAGGAACTCGGCAAAGCGAACGTGACGGCAGCATTTACCAGGTCCTCCCTGCCCGCCAGGCTGAGCTGGCACTGCCCGCTGCTGGTCACTGCGGTGACGGATAACTCAGCCGGCCACTCAGCCTTGCCGCCAGGACCACGGGAACCTGCCCCAGCCCGCAGGGCGTCAGTGCTGGTCCCCGCCAGACCCCAGACTCCCCAGCCCAGGGCGCGGCAGCCCACACTGCCTGACAGCTGGAGCGAGAGAACACGGACCATCGGCGGTTTCCTTCCAGCCTGTCCTGTGATCGTGCCCAGTGCTCCCGCCACACATGCAGGACACACCAGTGACTCCTGGATGTCACTGTGACAGACAGGACTCAGACCTGCAGTCCAGCCCATCGGGGGCCCAGGTCGGGGACCCCTCCCAGGCAGGGTGCCCCAACCTCAATACCCCTGGGCCCAAACCCTGGCGGAAGGGCACCAGGCTGTGGGGACGGCCTCCTGCAGGGACATTTGAGTGCTCCACGCCACGAACATGCTTCATAAGTCCATCATCAAACTCGGTCGCACAGAGAGCACAGGCCCCTGGGAGACGGGCACCCACAGGCCCTCTCCTCCAGCCGCGGTCAGGCGTGCTCAGGGCGGGACACACCCACACAGGCCCTTCAGGTTAGGATTTATCCGTCGCTGTCTGCGTGGCGCTGACACAGGTGCATGCTGCATGCTGTGTAATTAGGAATGTGTCTACCACATCCGAAGGACCACAAATCACAGTTGAGCAAAACAACTTCTAACTCTCAGTATTTTACATCCGCTGTCCGTCTGTTGTTCTCTCGCTGCGACGTGAGCAGCGAGACAGCCGGCAGCAGCATCACTCACCAAGATGTATCACGCAGCGCCGATCGGAGGGGCCGAGGTCCGCTCGCCAGCGTCACACCCCTAACTCATCCACCTGCCGCGCGTTATTCACGCCGCGTTCCCGGCCTTGCAGATCCGTCCGCAGGGTAGGCTGCGCCTTTCAGTCTCTCAGCCTCTCACCTGTCAGTAGCTCAAGGAAGCCATCATTCTTTAACTTGCGCACACAGGCGACCCTGGCACGCTGCGAAACGGTGCGTCACAGCTGCCCTGTGCGGTTTCCGTCCACACTGGGCCCAACAGAACTTGGCGTGTGGAGCTGGGCTTCCAGCCGCCGCCCAGCCCAACTCTTACCTGGGTCAGGGGGTGGAAGGTTACAGGTGGCATTGCCAAGGCCTCGCCCTCTCTAAGCCCCTGGGGAAAGCAGGGCAGCTCTGAGGGAGGGAAGTGGGGGGTGGGGGGAGGATAGAAACGCGTTCTCTAGCCCCCAGCTGAGGGTGAGACCTGAGGGGTGGGCGCGGGGCAGGCTGGGCACAGACAACACCCTCTGAACGGACGGCCCAGCTCCGCATCTGGAGCCCAGGCTGCAGGGGGCACCCGGTGAGGATCCTGAGAGGCGGTGGGGAAAGCAGGTGGAGGAGCAGATGGTGGGGACATACAGGGGCAAAAAGGGGGGAGGAGGAGGAGGAACCAGTTCCCAGGAAAGGGCAGGAGGAAGGCTCCTGCTTGCAGCAAGGCCTTGCTGGGCCCAGGCTCGCCCCCATGCACTCGGCACCCTAAACAGCCTAAACCCTCCCAGCCCTCCCCATTGCTGCTTCCGACCTTTTCCACATACAGAGGGGACAGGCACAGCAGAGAGGGACCAAGGGTCAAGATGCCCCTTCCGCTGGACACTGCGCACAGCAGCCGAGGGGAAGTTCCCAGTTGCTGGACGTTTAAGCCACGGAAGCACCATCTCCGCAGCCAAGGGATGATCCATCCTGATAACGACCAGAGGGAGGCCCGGAAGGACCAGGGGCTTGTGCGGCAAAGGCTCGGGCGCGTTCAGGGTGACCGTGAGGTTAAGTATATTTAACTGTTTGCCGCGCTCCCAAAATTAGCCGCCCCTGAGTGACAGACACTGCTCCCTGCCAACCCGCTCGGCCCACCCCTGCCCTTGCCTGAGAGCCAGAAGGTAAAGGCCAACAAGAACGTCCAGTTCTTTTCATTAGAAAAGAAATTGCCAGGACAAAATTTCTGATAATTACAAAAAAAAAAGGTCTCTCATAATAGTCGAGAATTTTTAAACCTCCACATGAGATGAAATCGACAGAGTACGTGGGTGACGGACAGAGTGGAGCCTGCGGTGACAACACTGGGGGGGGGGGAGCGGTGACATCCAGGGCAGCCACAGACTCCGCTCAAAGCCCCTGAGGGCGTAACAGGCAAGACCGGCCAGCCCTCACTGGACTCCGCCAGAAACACAGAGCCCGTCCAGCACGCGGGGCACGCAGGGCGCAGCGGGCACTCCCATGTCTGTGGCGGGTGACTGGGGACCTTTATCCGCCGAGCACTTTTAACCGAGTGCATCGTGTTCTTGTGTGTGCCTCCCAAATGCCGTCTTTTGGTTTTAACTTCATTTCCGCAAAGTGACCTAGAAGAGGTGGTGTGCCTCGTTCAAGGTCACAGCTAGTGAGGGGCAGAGTCAGGACTGGCTTAGCCACATCTCCTCAGCCTCCATGTCCAGTGTTCCCCCAGCCAGAGTCAGCGTACCACGTATGGTTCACAAAGCAGGCCTAATCCCTGTGCGCTGCCCCCCCCTAACCCACGGGATGCATTCTGAGACCCCAGTGGGTGCCTGAAACCATGGGTAGTGCTAAACCCTAGAAATACTGTTCTGTCCTTGCTATACGTACATTAAACATGTTGAATTTATAAGCTGGGCACAGTGAGAGGTTAACAATTATAAAAGAGGACAGTTGTAACAACTGTTGTAAAAGTTATGTGCACGTGGTCTCTCCCCTCGGAATGCCTCCCTGCCCCGCACCGGCCCCTCCTGTGCTGACGTGAGGTGGCCCAGTGCCCACGTGGCGTGAGGAAGGAGGTGGGGGACGACGTAGACATCTTTGGGCTGCGGTTGACCGTGGGTATCTGAAACCTGGGACAGTGAAACTGTGGATGAGGGGGACCCACCGTAGTGAGAAAGCCCAGCTTGTGTCCCTGCTGCCAGAGAAGAGCTCACACCAGCCTCCTGGCCCCGCAGAAGTGTCGTCAAGGTTAAGCGTTTTACGTCCGTCACAAAAACGCCCATCACATTTAATGCAGTGATTCCAGGGAGTTCCGTCTCCCCGCTCATGTCCTCTGACAATAGGTGCCAGGCCCACAGGAACCCAGGGCTGCGGCGTCCCCTCATTGAATGCGGGGAGAAGCCAAAAACGCATGCGGAGCAGGGCGGGGCTGGGAGGCCCAGGAGGGCTGGAGCGGCATTCCCCAACTTCGTTCAACGGATGGATGTTTTCTAAAAAACGCTGTATCCAGCCAGTTGTGCAATGCTTAAAACATAAGCTATAAAGTTCAGAGGGGAATGGTGACAGAGTGCGTTGAAGGATTTGGGTCATGAATGGTATATAATTTTTTACAACAAGTCTTGCTCCAGTAATAAAAGGCTTTATTCGCCCGCGCCATTCCGAGTCAGCACGGAGCCCGGTGCGATCGCCAGTGTCCGCCAGCCTCTCATCTGCAGGCGAAGCTGCGCCGAGAAGACGTGGGCTCCTCTGCTTTGTCGGAGGGTCCCTATTACACAGCTCATTACAAGTGTCCCTAACTCTTAGACAACTCTCAGCTGACGCCGTGGCGTGGACGCCGTGGCTAATGGAGTGGAAAGCTCCCACACGAGTCATTCTCGAGTCTGCGGCGCTGCATTGCTAATGGAGGAAGTTTTTAATCATAAGCAAATGTAATCATTTATGTTAAGCAACCCATGGGCCTGGTCAATGTAGCACAAACAGCCATTAAGCAAAAATTATGACAATCAGGAAACTCGCAACATTGCCGACGTGGCAGTTTAGGCTCTTGTGGAATCTCATCAACTTCGTCTTGGTGGAAGCGAACCCCACTTCCCACGCGCGTCACGCTGCGCTGCAGAGCGGACTCTGTGTCCTCAAGGGCAACCGTGATGTCTGCCACCAGACAAGACGCCATCTGAACACCCACGTTTATAACCCTGGCCGTGTGCGACCCTGGCAAATTGCTTAAGTGTTGAGCACCTGTAGGAGCAAGTGTGACCACAGCCAGGGGCTGGCGCAGAGCGGGTCCTGCTCCCCCACTGGGGGCTCAGGCGGCAGAGGAGGGCCTGCCGGGTAGAGCAGAGCCTCACTCACTGCCTCACCACTTCCGCCGGCACCGACCCCGTCTCTGCTGATGGAAGGATTCCAGAGGAGATCGCCCCATCCCCTCCACCGTCCAGGGGAATTAATCACCGAGAAAGGAAAGTGAGGTGCAATGAAGTCAGAGAATCGCCGTTGGAGGACAGCAGAGACGCCCCTGAATCCTTAAGAACAGGAAGGCAGCCTGGCCGGCGTGGCTCAGTGGTTGAGCGTCAACCTATGAACCAGGAGGTCACGATTCAATTCCCGGTCAGGGCACTTACCCGGGTTGCGGACTCGACCCCCCAGTGTGGGGTGTGCAGGAGGCAGCCAATCAGTGATTCTCTCTCATCACTGATGTTTCTATCTATCCCTCTCCCTTCCTTTCTGAAATCAATAAAAATATATTTTTAAAAAAGAATAGGAAGGCATTGCTTGGGTGTAGATGCTCAGGGATGCCCTCCCTGCCCCCTCTGCAGGAAGCACTTCCCGGGCCATGGCGGCAGCTAAGCTCGTCCCGGCCACTTCCCTCCGACGCCCAGCGGCCCGATGGGACGGAAAAGCAGCATTCTGTTTCCAGAAGCCAGCGTTCGAAAACCGTCTGGCAGTATCCGCTTCTGAGGGAAGAAACCGAGTGTCCTGGCGAGTCCATGTTTAGATGCTTCCCGTGAGATTCGGGAGCAGCCACACAGGCAGAGGGAACTGCAGACAGACCTGGGCTCTGACAAAATGCTGGACGACAAGAGCCCGTGGACGGGCCACAGCGACAGAGGCTCCCTGGGCAGGTGTCGCCAGTCAGCTGCCTGATAGCTTGTAGGTTTTGTACTGATGTGACACTACGTTGGCAGGACACAAAGTTCTCAGCTCGTGGAACGTGACATGTCTAAGTCTGTGCGCACAGTAGGCACTCTGCCGCGATGACAGGGAAAGAACGGCAGAGTCGGCTAGGATGGCTTCTGCAGACAGAACCCACGTGTGAGGTGGCGGAACCGTTAGTACAGAGGAGGGAGGAGATGGAGAGAGCTCGTCCGGACTTCCGGGAGGGACACGATGTGAAGGAGACGCCACCTCCCCCTCGGAGTGCCCTGCTCCCCGGAGCCGCCGCGGAGCCCACACTCGGCTTCCCATCATGTGCCTGTGGCATGACCGGGGTTTCCCCTTCTTCAGGATGGGAACGAACACTTCCCAGGAGTTTCTGTATGATGCACACATCTTCACATCGCAGTGCTAGTTTCTTTCAATTATCTCCACATCCGCGTAATCCGAGTCTTTATATAAAGACGCACATCGGGCCAAGCCCGCTGTCACGGGGCTCAGCGGCGCCGGTCCAGAACGCCCCGCGCCCCAGTCAGGATGATTAATGAAGGCACCTTCTCACAGAATGTCACCCTCTGCCTTTTTAACAACTGACCTTTCATAGAACACTCCTGAACTCATAATTCCACTTTTGTTCGGTTTCTTATTAGTGGAGTTAAAATTAATACTTAGGGGAATGATGGCCGAGGTGATGCACAGTAAATCTCCGCGCACATCAGCCTTCCGCCGCGCTGTCCGCGGAACAGCCGCTCGGGTGTCTCGGCAGCACCAGCATCCGCAGAAACTCCGGGCCTTCCACAGACCAGTGAAAGGCAGCGCAGACCTCCTTTGAGAACAAAGATGTGTATTTTGAGAAAGACTTTAAAAGTTTGTGGGATTTTTTTGAAGGACCTGATCAAATTGTCAATGTCAGTCATAAATGTAAGAGAATTTACCCTTATTTCGTTTTCTTAAACATTCCTGATGACTGAAGTGATCTATGGCACAACATACTATATGGCCCACATTTATCTCTGAGAAGTGACAATGGAATAACCTGTCAAGGCAACATAATATGCCAAAGCCACTCACCTTACAGTGGGGTCCCACGAAAAAATTAGCTGTTAATAATACCTCGAGAACTCACCCCCAAAATAGAAAAAAAATGATTGGGAAGTGGAGCTAGAACAGGGGTTTCTTCTCATTATCACTGGGAATAGCAAATTACTTAAGGACTCAATTTTTTCACCATGCCAGTCACTTCTATACGCAGACATTCCTAATTTCTATAAATCCCTTAAGGGCCCAAACTAGTTTTAGCTTCAAAGATCTTAGAGGACCCCAGGGCACAGTAAGAAGGAGAGAGTACATGCAATTATTAATTCTTATTAATATTTGAGAACAGTCGTCTGGATAAATATTGGAAGTAAAGTATACAGGTGAGCGTGTCGTCTTAGGTGGACCCAACCTGCACACTGTATGTTGTTTCAACCACCCTAGTTCTGAGGTCACTCACCTAAACAGGGACGGCAGCCCTGAAGGGCAAAGAGGGTGCCGGCGCCATCAAAGGGAGGGTCCTGCCTGGGAGGTGCACACAGTCAGCAGACTAGGAAGTCACCCCCCAGCGACCCAGCAGCCCCAGAGCCCGAGCACTGCCAATCTGAAACCCAGACCCAGCCGTGGTGACCGTCCACCCCCACCACGGGGACGCAGCGAGAGCACAGCTGCCGGCAGAGCCGACGAGCAGCCCTCGTGCCAGCCGCTAAGAGGGGTATCCGAGATGGAAATGGAAAGCGGGAGAGAGGCCAAGGGAAGGGAGAAAGGGCAAAAATGATCCGACACACTGCATGCAAGAGGCCAGATCCACTCTATTTCACAAAGGAGCCGGCGCGAAGACTCCGGAGCCGGATGCAAAGCGGAGGCGCGGCGGGCCGTGCGGGCGGCAATCACAGGAAGACACAGGCGATTTGCGCAGGGCGCGCGGTCACACACAGCTTCACGCGATTTCCAGCTCGGAATGAGCGCCCAGCAGAGGGGCCGCCACTTAAAAGGAGAAACGGGGAGTCAGCTAACTCAGACGAGAACGGCACTTCCCCCACCAGGCAGCGGGTCAAGGACATCAGAGGGGGAGAGAGAGAGAGAGAGAGAGAGAGAGAGAGAGAGAGAGAAGGGCAGGATCAGGGCCCCGTCCTTAAAACTCTGAGACACAGAAGTCCCGGGCAAAGGCCATAAAAATGGATATTCTTCATGCTGCCAACATCACCAGCTCATGAAGAGAGCACACCCACAGACCTTCCCACTTGCGTCCTCTAACGCTTCCACCAAGCCGGGCTCATTGTACTCGAACATCTACCCCCAACAGGCAGTGTTTCAGTACCGGCTCCCGGGCACAACCACCTTCAGTTCCCTCACAGCCGGTTAGCCAAGGCGTTCCACGTTCATATCTGCCGTTTGTCACCAGCAGCTAAGCTTTCAGTCTCACAGAGACGTCCAAGCAGAGTCCTGAAGACACGGCCGGTGCGCCTGCCTGCTCCCAGGCCGAGGCCAGAGGAAGGACAGACGGAGCCACAGCGATGGCCGCGAGCAGGGAGGCCTCTCTGTCTGAAGCACCTGCAAAGGGAGAGTCGAGAACACCTCCCAGAACGAGGGCTGTGGAGCTGCGAGGTCCATCCTCCGCTTCACGCTACACGAAGATGGTGACCCCACCCCAGCTCCAAATGCGATTGTATGTTGTAGACAAGTATTTTCAAGCAGGAGCTCTTTGAACACGCATAGTTCAGTCCAATTCTCGGGGAGGTTGGGAACAAAACCCAGGCCTCTGCATCTAGCGATGCACTCCTGAAAATGAGCTGCAGACGGAATGTTCCGGTTATAGGGGCTTTTACCTCATTATTGTAATTGGAAAAATAATGAGTTCCTATTCTATCAAAAAACCACAACCAACTCCTCTCATTATCACTAACACACTTTGTAAACACCTACATAAAAATTCAAAGACGTCTGCATAATCTATATAATTTCAAACACCAATTATCTAATTATTTAACATTTACTGAACTCATTAGCAAGTTCAATTGTACGCAGTTCTCAAGGATACAAGGCAATATCAGAGGCAAATTACAATTTATTTCTGCAACACACACATGGCAACATAAACATTGAAACAATTTGTCAAGGGTCCTGAAGATACTATCAACTCCACCTCAGGTGGTAGTGACAGATCCAAGACCTGCTAAACCCTCCGGGCAGGGGGCAGGTGTCAAAGAGAAAGCCCAAGAGTTGAAACAAGGAGACAGGACAAGGCACCGCTGGGAGGAAAGTGAGGACACAGTGTGCTTCCTGCACCGGCCACACGGGGCACAGCTGAGGCAGTTCCACCTGCCATTTCATGGCAGCGGGTCTGTTAATACTGCAGTGACGCTGGGCCAAGGTACTTTGTAAGTTGCTACTGCATTGCATCACGGGAAACTGAGGGATCTCTATTGCCCTCTCCCCACCCCAGGGCCCATGGATTCACAGGGACAGGTAAGACAGGGGCAAAACACCGACAACAGGACACCCTGCCTGGGCAAAATGATTCCTAAGATGGAAGTGCAATCATTCACGTGTTTCTCAGAAGCTGTGATCACAGACGTCACCAGGCTCCTTGGCTGGAACCCCGGCTCCCCATCTAGGGGACCTGAGGGACACAGAGACCATCACTCAAGACAAACATACTCACCAGAGCCAGCTTCTCATCACTGCACAGTTTGATTTGTTAATTTTAAAAGTGATGCCTTCACTGAGAGTGGACCGTGATATCAACTATAGACTGGGGGTGATCACCACATGTTGTTGATAATAACAAACTAGAGGCCCAGTGCACAAAATTGTGCACTCGTCCTTAGGGGCTGCCGACTGCTGGCTGAGGCCTGCCCCCCTTCCCCGCCCCCCCCCCAGTTGCCTGCCGCACTGCACTACTGCCGGCCAGGGCCTCCCTTCCTTCCCCCCGCCGGCCCCGCCCCCTGGGGGAATTCCCAGAAAATTCCAGGTCCAGGAGGCAATTTGCATGCTAAGCTTTTATTATATAGGATGCACCATCTCGGGGTGACTGAGGGGGGGAGGGTGTGAAGGGGAAGTTTCTGTACCTTCCCCTCAACTGTGCTGCCCTAACAAAAGTTCATTAAAAAAATAGAGGCCTTCTCGAACTTTGCCTTTCCACTCGACATAATGGCATGTTAACCATTTTACTGGACTCCCGTCTCCACGCCCGGTCGCACCCACCCTGCCTTGGCCAGCAGTGAGTACCCGGGGGCACAGCGGCCGGCTCGCTGCTCGTCTTCCTGGGCAGCGTATTTCCGCAGCAGAGCGATGGCGCTGGCTGCAGTGACAGCAGGTGCTGACTAGCTCACGCAGCTGCCTCGGGGACCCACAGCCTGGGCGCTGCCGTCGGCCCCTCTGGGGAGCAGGTAGGAGGCGTGTCTTGGGACAGGCAGACGGTGGGGTGGGATCTGCTCCCTCCTCCCCGCGAGCTTCTCCATCATCGTGTGCTTTTTGTGTATCTCTGTTGGTCTCTCAATTATTTACCAACTAGAGGCCCGATGCACGAAATTTGTGCAAGAGTAGGTCTTCCTTCCCCCGGCTGCCGGCACCAGCTTCCCTCTGGCACCCGAGACCCAGGCTTCCCTTGCAGCCCCGGCTTCATCCAGAAGGTCGTCCGGAAGGACGTCCAGTCTAATTAGCATATTACGCTTTTATTATTATAGATATTTCTGTCTCTTTGTGGACAGAGTCAAGCCTCTGCAGCTTTCTAGCACCAGGCTGCTGTGCACGTGACACACAGAAGCTCAGAGTGTTTGGTGAATGGAGCTCTAATGCCATTTCCGTGTTGAGCAGGTTCCGGAGTGTCCTGTGTGCCCGCGGGTTTCCGCACAGGGCGCACGAGTCAGCCACTGCTCTCCAGGTGCTGGGCACCGAGCACCCGCCGGGACCCGCCTCACCCAGCCTCAGGCACCGCCCGACCAGGAGGCCCTCAGGGCCGCCAGCCTGCGCACGAGGGCGCCTTTCCTTCGCCACAGGGAGCAGACGAAAGGTGTGAATCTGACTGGGGAAAATGGTACATTTACCTCAATTCACTTGAACCTAACGTTATTACTAATATTAATAATTTTAGTTCTAGAAATCGTACCAGTCTCCCAAAGAAAGAGTTCTTGACCCAAAATATCAGAGGACATTAAACTGAGAAATGATCTACTGATGCGAATCATTAAATCGATTTGCATTTGCTTACCGAACCCATCCCGGAAATTAAAGTGCGGGCGGTGGGGGCAGCGCTGTGCGTGGTTGGGAGGAGACGTCCTGGTGGATCCCAGCTCGATGTCATTAATTTCCCCACTTTCCCTCATTAACAAGTAAAGCGTTTTTACTGCTTGAAAAGTTTTCATAAATAGGAAAAAGCTGAGCAGCTAACAGTTTTTAATGTAATAGACAAGGGCTTTTAATATTTTTACACACATTAATGAGAAAGCTAGGAAAACATTCTAGAAGGCTCTGTGCGCATGGCAAGCAGAGCCCGACCCGGGAAGGACCTGAGCGTGTGTCCCTCCCGGCCTGTGGGCGCCGGCCCCTGCACTGCAGTCCCGCAGCGATGTCACCAGGAAGCCCCGCGCCCGCGAGCCCCACGCATCATCCCCGACAAGGCGGTCTCCATACCGTGGGGGCCACGCTCCTGCCCGTGACCAGGAGGTGCGCTCGGTGTAGAATTCTCCACAGAGATCAAACCGCTTACCTGACGCGGGGACGGGGACGAACTACTTGGCACGTTCTGTAGGGTGACGTCCTCACCCCCTCACGTGATCGAGCACCTAAGCTGGCGAAAGGCTCACGGGAAGAACTTGAGCTTGGAGTGCATATAGTTACCAGTTATCCTAATGGGGAGCGGCTGAGGAGGGCAAGGGCCACTGCACTGCCTGCACCGAGGACGAGGTGCCTGCCCAAGCCCCCTCGGCTTTAGGGGCCTGTGCAGGGGACCGGGTGCCATGCCCTTCCCTTGTCCTGGCAGAGCCGCAACTCCGGGATCAGAAGGGGCGCCGGCTGTCCAGGAACGTGAACGTACTTGACGCCACTGCGCTGTGCACTCAAAAGCGGTGAAAATGGTCAATTTTGTTACATACATTTTACCACAAAGGAAGGATGTCGTTGAGTCCAAACAGTATAATTATGCGGACACACAAGGGGGCTTCTGCCACCTTGGCCCGTTGTCCTTGGAGAGGCCCTAACCGGCCGCCTGACCCGGCTGACCACTTGGGCACAGTGAGCACATTTTCCCTCTAGTTTATGCCTCTGGGCCTCCGTACCAGGTAAATAAACTGAAAATGGATTTTAGAAAGAATATTAGACATATTTTAGGTCTGTCAGTTCCAACGACCCCATAAGGCCTTGGGCCGGAGGGCAGCGGGTCCCGTAAAACAGACCTCTCCCGTGGGCTCCCCGCAGCGGCCGTGACTCTCCCTAACACGACACCGCGGCCCCGCTGTGACAAAGAAGTTCATCATCCAGGCTGCTTAGCCAGCGAAACGGCTCACGTTTGCAAACACATAACTTCCCACGCAAGCAGACTAATTTCCTGAGACACAATTTGTCAGAGAGTAAAAGAAAAAAAAAACCTTCATATGTCATATGCTGAAGTAACTTTAAGGGTTCCGTCATAATAGATGCAGATGGGGACCCACCTTAAGAACATTTTATTGCTTATACTTTAAATTCAGGAACTCCATAAATCCTGAACATGCTTGTGGCCCTCCGATATTAAGGCTAAAAACGCAACTCTGAAGTTGTCAATTTCTTCTCCAGAAGGCAATTTACAGTTGACGGTATTATGTCTACGGCATATGGATCTTCGGGTCATAAAAATCTGGAGTGCTCTCCAAAACTCGAAGGCAAAGAAACAAGAAGCTCTCCCTGGTTAATCACCCCTTTAATTCGGGGTCCCCGGAGCTGGCCTGAGGAAGGAGGGCAGGAGGAGGGAGAGTTACTGACGTGGACACGCAGGTCCGGGGCGGAGACCCGTCCTGAGAGGAGGACCGGCCGCAGGAGGCGGCACCGGGGCAAGACACTCACCCTGAAATTATCAACTCGATTGTCAGTTCTCTCCTACAGCATCCTGGCCGATTTAATCAAGGAATGAAGCCGAACAAAGAAATCAACGAGCTACGGTTTCTCCTTTTCGAACTTAGACATTGTGTTAAATGGCCTAAGGAGGCAGCATGCTGAGCCCAAGGTCCCGCCCCACCCCTCTGCGCTCCTGCCTCTCACCTGTCCTCCGCGCTGGGCGCAGCCTCCATCAGCACCGGGAGGGAATGCCCACCGCACCCAGGACCACAGCCCCGCCCTGACGTCCCATCCTCTCCCCATGGAGCCACGGGACCAGAGGCTGAGAGGCCCACGCCTGTCCCTGGACGTCCGCCCGGTCTGCTCCTTGCTCTCACCGCTGTGGCCAGCCATCTTCTTGATTCTGCCTGGGGACCACCACCACCAATGAGGACCTGCCCTCGGGGATGGGGAGATCCGATGACGTAAGTCCTAAGATGAGCCTTCAAACCCCAACACCCCGGGACTGATTCTCATCAGACGGACAGTGACCGATAACACAAGCTCGGCAGCTCATTCCTGGCACAGGGTCAGGCAAACGGGCACCGGCCCCACGGAGTCTGAAGAAAGCAGACTGGCCTCAGCCTGAAGTCTCCAGCCGTGGAGCCCTCACCAGACGCCACGGTGGCCCTGGCATGACACTGAGTAACAGGCTGGCCTGGACGCTGCCCAAGGTCCCTCACAGGTCTGACCACCTCGGGATCTGGGAAACCCAGGAGCGACCTGCGGAGGCGGGTGGGCGGGGCGTAGGAGCACCTGGCCACCAGGGCCCTCCCATCTGCCTGGGCAGCGCTTCGTTACTGTCCGGTGGAAAACAAACCTTTCCTCAAGTCCATGAACGAATGGCTTCATGCAAACCAAAGAAAGCCAACATACAGCTAGAGAGACGCCTCGGGAGAGACCCCTAGAAATAGACTCCCCCCAAGAGAGAGCCCCCCAGAGCCGCGTCGGGGAGGACGGGCCGTGCCCAGGCTGGGACAGGCAGACGAGACCTGCCGGGCGTCCTGGAAAAATGCCCTTGAGGCCTCCCACAGGCCTGAGGTTTAACTTTGGACTGAACAAGCCACAGCGCTGGGCCATCTGGACGCTTCCTCCTGAACCTGGAACCCAGGGTCCACGTCACCTCGTCCTGAGGGCCGGAGGGCTGGCGCCTCTCTCCCCACCCAGCACCCCACACCCCACACCCGGCCCGCGGCCGACCGGGAGCTGCACGGGGCACCCAGACCAGGCAGGACCTGCGGAAACAGGCCTTGCAGCACCGCTGGTGGTGAGAGAGGTGTCAGTCTCAAAATATTATTTTCAATAAAAGTTTTGTTTACCTAGAGAAGATTTAAACACGCCAGAAACTTTGAAGGAAATAAGTGGCCCAGTTCTTTTTAATAAAAGCAGCGCCCGGTTACACCATAACTCTTCTTCACGGAGCCCTGGACGGAGAAACACAGATCACAAAGCCGCTATTTTTCCGAGGATTTTCAGAAAAGAAAGCCGCTGTTCAGGAAGGGTCCTTTCAAGGCTTCGGCAATAATTCAGAAGGAGAATGAACGGCCTCTTTTCCCCGAGTTTTAGAAGTTTGGGGTTTCAGTGCAGAGCATTAAAGAGGCAGGATGGAGGTGCTGGAACGTGTGTGTGTGTGTGTGTACACGTATGTCGATACCCGCACTGGGGTGCGACCCACAAGGACACCTCTCTGTTGGAGAAAGGGCTCAGTGAGGAATCGGCAGCTCTAAGCTTATGCTTCTGCTGTCACGGGCCAAGGCTTAAAACACGTTCTTCATAACCGCCTCCTCCCAGGATGGCTGGGTCCCCTCGTAGCTTCTCTAAATCCCTGGAAGGCCGCTCTGGCGGGGGTGTGACTCCTCCGCACCTGGGGCCCCGCCCCATCGTTCCTTTGGAGAGGGGACCCCCCCCACACACACACACAGCAGCAGACTCGGAAGATGTCACCTCTCAGCTGCCAGCCCAGTCCTTCCCCCCCACCCCCGACCTGCACGGTCCTGTGTGAAGACGTCTATGGGAGGAGCAGAGTGTCCGCATTCACACTTTCAAAACAAATAATTGAAAATTTTTCAAGAGTCGGAGATGGTTTAGATACCAGAAAATAGGGAAGCCACATCAGCGATAAAAACCCTGGAAATCAAAACCCAGTGGCAAAATGAGAGCGACCTGTCAGCAGTCCTAGGTGACGCGCCGCTGTTTCCCGTGAGGAGGAGGGGCAGTGACGGGGTGCCACCTGGTGCAGGACCTGGGCATCCTCCTCGCTCCCAAAGCAGCACGTTTGGAGCCTGAGTTTCCAAAGCAGACACGAGCCACTGGGCATGCTCCTTCCCAGGCACCCACCCGGGCACCGGCCCCAGCGTGGCCCCCGCTCTGAGGGACCAAACCCAGTCAGGACTGTCGCCTGGGCTCCCCTCGACTTGAGTCCAGAAGAACAACAAGGGACAGAAAGACCAGTCCACAGAGGCAACCGCCAATGCAAAATTTGAGTAGAGAGAGCAGCCACTTCGTCCCCCGAATCTTCTTCCTGAGACCCTGTAGGCAGCCCTGCCTCCCCCTGCTCCCCGCATTTATCCAGAAAGTGCACCCGCTCCATCTCCTGGAGCTACCGAAAGGTTAAAGGCCGTGACGAGGGCACAGCTCCCTGAGGGGCCTGGCCATGACAGAGCAGGCGGGTTCCCAGTGCCAGGCTTGTCCTCCTGCCATCCCCGCCGCTCACCCACCTGCAACCCCTGCCACCCACCCGCTGCCCCTGGGGCTGCTGGCCACTGGAGGGAGAGACCACGGAAAATAAACTGTCCACAGGACAACAGGAAATCATGGTCTCTTCCTCTGATAGAAGGTGAAGGAGAGCGTGTGGGGAACACGGCCAGCCGCCACCGATCCCAGTCACTATGAGCGCAGAGGACACTTAATACTGCGCTGAGCGCCCACGCTGGGTGGACACGCTGACGGAGGGAGGTGGGCAGGTAGTTTGTGAGGCTGTTTTTTTTTTGCTCAGTGAACTAGCAAGCACACCACCCATTACTTTCATTGGGTTACTTGTTTCAAAATTGAATTAATCAAATTAGGTAAACATCTGTATTGCCTCCCACAGCCCCAGCAGGGCTGTCAGCTGGCAGTCCGTGTCCTGAAGGGTGGGCGTGGTCGTGACCTGCTGAGGGGGCCGTGGCCTTGACCTGCGGAGGGGCCGGCTTGCCACCTGAGTAGCAAATGGTGAGCAAACAGGCAAGCTCGCCACACTGTCTGGCGGCTCGCTGGAAAGCCGTAATTAGAAAACATTTTTCACGGGGAAACCTGAGGTTTCACTGCCCAGAGAAATTGGATATTTCAAAAGACTCCTCGTTGGTTAGTGAAACATTAGTATTAATGGCAGATTAATATTAATATCAATCTGAGGGCTGCGTAGTAGCCTGGGGAAGGGCGGGAAGGCTGTGAGGACCAGGGCTACGCTGCCCCGTCTGCCGTTCCCTGTTGGCAGCATTTTTCATCCGACAGCATTTTTTTTTTTAACTCAGAAACTCAGATGTGAAAAACTCCACGCATTGGGAAGAGGCGTCAACATTTGCACTGCAACTGATTAAACCTTTATGACTGAAGTAATAGGTCCGGCTTCGGTCTCCCCAGTGGAGAAGCAGGCGGTTGGCTAACAGGAGCCCGCAGACTCGGTCCGATCAACCCGCCGCTTCCCCTCGGGCTGTGTGAGCACCTGGCCCGCAGCAGCGGTGGGTGCGAGGGGGGTGCGAGGGGGGTGCGAGGTGGCTGCTCGGGTGCTGTGTCTGGGAGGTTTTCTGACCCCTTTGCCCCGGGTTGAGGGCGGCAGAGGCCTGGGAGGGAGGTGTCCTTGGCAGAGGTCCCAGCCCCTCCCAGCACCTGCTGATGGACCAGGGGCCCCCTCAGGGGCTTCCCGGCTCCCACTCCACGCCTGGGCCTGGGCAGGAGTCCTGTCCTAACGGGGCCCCGAGGCCTCCCCTCTGGGACTCCCCACCAGGGGCAAGAATCCGTGACGGCGGCCTCTGTGCCAGGTGACTTTGGGATGGCGAAGAGGGGTGTGTCGCTCCTCGTTCCCTTTAATTTCGTCCAAAATAAATAGCAAAGCCCTTGTGGAAACCATGAAGGGAAGGTCCTCCCAGGTCACAGTCAGTCTTGAAGGAAGCCTGGTTGGCGGCCGTGGAGACGGGGTCTCGGGGCGGCCGATGTCAGGACGGCTGAGCGATGTCCCCGCAGTGGGTCCCCGCCGTGGCCATGCCCCGCGGCTCGCTGGTCCGTGACAGCACGGTCCCTGGAGACGATGGTGAGCTGGCTCCGCCGCTCCCGTGCCGGCCACAGTCGCAGATGCCACTTTGTGTGAAAAGTCACGTCTCGGCCTTCCCCGGGAAGAAAAGTGTCTTTTTGGTGGTGGGACAACTTCAGCCTCTGATCCAAGGACCCCTCTGTGCTTGGGAGGAGTACTTCCATTTCCCGGGTAGCAAGTGTGACCCAGAATCATAAACATTTTGAGTCCTGTGTTGTTGTTTTTTAAATACCTTTTATTAATTTTTTACAGAGAGGAAGAGAGAGGGATAGAGAGTTAGAAACATCAATGAGAGAGAAACATCGATTAGCTGCCTCCTGCACACCCCCTACTGGGGATGTGCCCGCAATCAAGGTACATGCCCTTGACCAGAATCGAACCCGGGACCCTTCAGTCCGCAGGCTGACGCTCTATCCACTGAGCCAAACTGGTTAGGGCATTGAGTCTTGTTTTTTATTGCTCTTTGAAAACAGTAACATTGTAACATGGATTTGAGGCAAATGTGGTGAATGTCACTGTGCCAGTTACGTTCAGGAGGAATGTGCTGCTCACCATCTGCACGTCGGGTGAGGACTCAGGACCCCTGGACGCACAGCATCTCGCAGTCCAAGGGAGACGCTGAGCGGAGCACCCAGCTGGCTTAGGAAGGTTCAGGGATCGGTTCCAAGGCGAGTCTGTGTGGTCATCAGCCAGGTGAGCGTTAAGACGTGTCGAGGAAGATCACTGGTCCGTGCCGCGTGAACTCGTAAATACAGGTTAAAATCAGCGCTTTAGGTGCACTCGCGCTGACACGGCCACGGGAGGTGAGGTAGGCCCCGGCGTGTCAGTGCTTCCCCTTGCGCTCCAGCCCCCAGGTCCTGAGGACGCCAGGCACAGGCGCATGGCCCTGAGACCCCAGCCCCAGCTGAGAACACCTGTGTGTCCTCGCCGTCGCCCGGGGTCCCACCCGCCCTCCCTTCCTCTTCGGTCTCAATGTTGAGATGAACTCCTGCCGTGATTTATGTAGCTTTCGGGTGTCTACGCAGGTTTCTGGATAGCCTTACA
>NW_005871303.1:122438-144938 GCF_000147115.1 Myotis lucifugus
AGAGAGAGAGAGAAACACCTCCAGGCCCGGTTACGGCCACACAGATTGATTATTTTAGTTTGAATTCCATTTCAAACATGCTGTAAACTAATGATATTATTTTTTTAAAAAACTTATTCTACTATTTGCAGTGCTTGATCTTTAATTTCTTTTAATGTCAAAATTATTTATTTGGCCTCTTCCCTCCCAGATGTGGCTGTGGAGGGCGCGCTCATTTATATTCCGAGCTCCCGGCCCCAGCCCCGGCCCCGTCTGCACCGCGCCTGGATTTCACTCCCTCCCTGGGGCCCTCACCTATCCCTCTCGTAGGTTTCCTCTGCTGTGTAAACAGAATCAACAGACAACGCAACAGTCCCTGCAACACCAGGAAATCATTCTCTCCAGCGCTGGCGGCTCCTGCTTAAGGAAACCCTGGCAGCGCAGCCCGCGGGAGGCAGCGTGTTCTCCGCTTTATTGGACTCCGGAGGGAGGGCGCGCGTTCCGACGCCGTGTCTCCCCTGGAGTCGATAAGTTCATTTTTATTAAGAATGCATCCCAAACAGCACTTGGCCACCCTCCTCCACCGGGCGGCGTGGGCATGTCTTTGTTCCGCGTGCCGCCCGGCGTCGCAGCCTGATTTCGGGCGTCTCGCTCCACGGGTGTGCCTGCACCTGCCGCTGTGTTCGGGCGGGAAGCGATGTTAAAGAACAGCGGTTTTTTCCCCTGACATTTACAAATAAAGAGGGACACGAGTTATTTATGCTCCAGTGTTGCTGCAAAGTCCTTATCTCCATGTGGCACTAAACAAGGATTTGTTGTGGGATTTTCGAGGGCCGCGTGGTGCTTCTGTGTTAAGCACCCAAAACTCTGGGGGCCTGGCGCTCGTTTCCTCTCTCCCGTCAACAACACGGTATTGGTAGCGGCTCGAGAGGCTTGACGTCCGTAACGGCATGTGCGCCGCCGATTACCGCCCCCGCGTCATCCAGACGCGAGGTGCTAATGCGAGTTAAATGCAGACGATCACGCGAGGCGCGTGGTGGGATTAGGAGAGCACTAGAGGCGCGGCGTGGGCACATCCCACCTTCCTCCTGCCGGGCTCCCCGCGCGGGGCCCACTTAACGACCTCAGAATTTGTATGTCGTTAACACCGTGTACTGAGGTGGGAGAGAACACGGGTTGGGAAGGAGAGGACTCCCTGTCGTCCCTGACTTTTGTCTCTTTGGGTAATTGGTGGCTTTTCCTGCCGTCGTGGGAGCGGAGCGCGGAGCAGGGAGGCCGAGGTCTCCGTAAACACGCTGTGGCACAGAGGGCCCGGGCTCCCCCGCGAGGCCGGCATTTACATACTTGGAATGCAGAGTCATTTGCGCCTGCAAAATTGTCATCGCTGGAACAAATTTAAATACGAGTCATATGGAAATTTGAAATAAAGTCATATTAAATTTTGATGCTCAGATCAATATTGTGGAGCCCAGGTAATTAAAGTGGGTTTGTTTATCTGGCTCCTTATAAATAAAAAGGGCTTAATACAGACTAATTACACAGAATCTGTCGTCTGTGGTACAATAATAATGGCAGCGATTTAAAGTGATATTAAGTGAGAATTAATAAAAGAATATTGAGTCACTCTGACTGTCTTAAGCTGTGAAATGATGTCTCATCTCAATTTAACTTGGTCGTGAGCGCCATGATTGAGAAGCAAGGAGTTTCTGCCGAGAGGATCTTAGCAGCGTTTGATTGCAATACTTAGCAGCCAGATTCTCGGTTTTTCTCTTGTCTGGGGGCAGGTTAGAGAAGCCCGTTTATACAGCAGGAGCCTGTGGAACAGCTTAAAGGACTCGTGTCCCCAAACCTGCTCACACAGGGTTCCACGGGGGAGTGTCCTCGGTGTGGGGTGGGTGGCAGGGGAGGGCCTCTGACTTCTGTTCCACTGACTGGGAACGCAGTCCAGAGGGACCTGCTGGGGAGATGGTGACAGCCAGTCGTCTGGAAGGGGGCGGGGGCCGCACTGAGACCCTGAGACGAAGCGGCGGTCCCTCCTCCCTAAGGAAGAGTCTCCTGAAAGCACCGTTGTGGGCGATCCCTGCGAATAAAGGGGGTCGTGGGAGAACATTTTGGCGTTGGGGCTGAAGCCCCACGCTCCCTAAAGTATTGACGCGGCGGGCTCACTTTATTCCTGATCCTGAGTATTTCTAACAGCACCTGGGTCGGGGCGACCACTGGGTGCCTCTCGGGGGGCCTGGGTGTTGCCGGATGTTTGTCTGGCTTTGTTTTCTCTGCAGCAACGCGTGTATGATTTCCCTCCACTGCTCCACGTGTCACGGCCACGTTAGCGTGTCTACCCTTTTAAAGGGTCCCGCTGAAGGTCGTGACCTCCCACTGAACACCCCTTTTATATAGATTACAAATTGCCGGAACTGTTCATTAATTTCCGCCCTTGAAAGGCCATGTCACGCCTCCGAAGGCACTCGCGATGCCAGTGTCGCCCGGACAGCCTCTCGCATGGTCCAGTGCGGATTTCTGATGGCGTTCCAGGAGCCGGGAAACGCAGAATTAGAAGCCTATCTGATGCCGCGGTGCTGGGAGCCGTAGCTTTGTTGATGACAGGACAATTCCGCTTTTGACAGTTTAATTTACTGTTGCCAGTGGACAGGGGCACGAGGAGGACGCGGGGCGAGCCACCTGCCCCCTCGCACCATGCTTCACGCGCGAGGTTGCAAAATCATGACTCCCTCAACCTGTCGGGCTCAAATGAGAAGGTTTTCAGCTGGGAAAATGGAATATATCAGTGCATGTAATATTGCCTGACCTCATAAAACAAAAGGGAAAATTGCAGATTCTGACAGCCATTATGAATCTTGTATCAGCACCCAACACGACTTGCAGCCAAGGTGGAGCACATGTTTATAATAGAAAGAAAAAAAGGGGGGGGGGGCTTGCCACGTCGACTTGCAATAGGAGGCAAAAAATGGCTTGTCAGTAATTCGTCCTCAGATGTTAAAGAGGCTGTTGAATTTACTAGTATGTACACAGAAGAGTGTTTAGCCCGGAGCGGCATGTGGGAACAGCGCGGACACGGGGGCCCGCTGAAGGTGGAGGTGGACGGCTTGTAATGGAAGGGCCGGGCAGGGAGCCCACCGCCACCACAGCTGGGGGGCGGGCGAGGGGGGAGGCGGGGGGGCTTTCTCATTACAGGACGTACTGAACCTTCTTACTCTCACCCATTGTGCAATGTATAAATAATAAGGCTTCTGAAATAAAGCAAATAGCATTGCTGTGAAATTAGAGTAGTTCGAATGGGAAGGATTCTGTTGGAAAACTGGTGTATCGAGGCATGGCCTTGTCGCTTACGCTTAAGAAGTTTTATTTATATCGGAACAAGGCATCATCTCCTTGCGTCTAATTAGACGCTCTCTAGTTGGGTTTTTCCACTCAGTGGTCTGTCCCTTCACTTCTCGCCTGTTTCTTTATGTGATCCCACAGAGAGGTGTATGCGTGCAGTGGTTATGTCCACTGTTTACAGTAACGTTTTTCACTAGTGGGGGAGGGTTGCAGGGAGATGATGGGGAGTCGTCTCAGATCATGGCCAGGGACCTGGGCCTTGGTATCCCCGGGCCAGCCAGGCCCCAGCCCCCCTGGCCGTCCTCAGGGAGGACAGTCGCCGGTGATGAGCTGCTTCTCCCATGAGCACAGCAGCGAAGGCTGCAGCTGAGAACCCCTGGAGCTGGGGTGTGACGGACAGACCTGCAGAGCGGTCTGGGCCGGTGCCGGAGTCAGAGTGAGAAGGTGATGTCTCCATCTCACTTTATGCTGACCAGTACCAACATGGAGACCCAGGAGCACCCTTGTTCTGTCCCAGGTGCAGTGTGTTGGGAGCAGGCTTGGCTGTTAAACATACTCTTCCCCTCCCATCCTGCTGGAAGGTGAGCCCGTGTGGGTGTGAACAGTTGCCTGAGGACCCAGGCTGGTCACGAAGCCTGGTGCCATTTAACTTCTAACAACAGGCAGGGCATAGGGCTTGGCATCACATGTTGTGGAATGATCTTATAGGTCATCGATGGAGGAAGCCCTTTATTTGGGCATTAGGCTGCCCAGGATGGGCACGCCGCTCCGAGCATCCCAGGGCCCTGAGGGGGGGCTGCAGGCCCACCCTTCCCCAAACCCCAAACCCGCCCCCCACCGCACCCCAGCAGCCCTGACTCAGACGCTATCCCCAGGTGGTTCCTGTCTAAGCTGTGCTAACGCCCTTTAACATCGTTTGGTCCATGCTTAAAACGGTTACACGCCGTGTTATCACTGAGCTCAGACACACTCTGCCGCCCTCCTGAGGGGCTCGTCTGTGTGAAACATTATCGTCATTTTATGTCTAATCCCCGTCGCACTGGGATAGGGATCCGTGCGATGAGCTAGTTTGGAATATCACAGGGAGGTCGGGCCAGCCAGGTCTGTCCTGGGAGGACAGGGCCTCCGGGTCTGTCCCGGGAGGTCTTTGTGGAGCTAGAACCTTCTTGAATATCATGGGTCGAGCAGGGAAGAGAAATTCCTGAGGCCCAGAGTGCAGAATAAAGCCGAGGGGAGTCATTGAAGATCCACATGCTCTTCGCTACCTATCGATTGAAAACTAAACCTGGTGCACACCTGGTCCGTCTTCCCTGGTGGTCCTCCATCGCCATGTGGGCCGGGCAACCGGCGGCTTGGACTCAGGTGGGCCTGGTCCCCAGAGACAGTGCCCTTTTCCCTGTGCCTCTGGGTTGTTTGCGGGGGAGGGGATGCCAGGGGTCTGGGTAAGGTTGGGCTGACCCACCAAATCATGTCGTGTCCTTTCAGTTTCACTGTGTAAAATATCAGTGTTTCTTCTAATAGAAAAGGTCTAAGATACTCACCACTTACATTCTTAACAGCCCTCACCATGATACACGTGTCGTTCAGGTGCAGCTGCAGGCTGACGGGCCGTGGTGCCTGCGGCTTTGTCCGGCCGCTGCCCACTGTCACACACGCCGCAGGGTTCCTAGCACCGGTGGGCACGCAGGCCGTGCCCAGAGCTCCCGTTCCTGCCCGATTCCTCCTCCCACTGGAACCCGGGGCCTTTTGTACATGGGGGAGCCCTGCTCTGAAAGAAGCGATCGGCGCCCGCCACATGCTCTGCATAGGGAGCAGGTGGAGTCTTTACTGTAAAACACACGCCGCGTAGACGTTACCGTCTTAGCCATTTCCAGGGGCGTAGCTCCGTGGCAGGGAGCACGTTCCCACGGCTGCCCGCCATCTCCACCCGCATCTCCAGCACTTCCCCCTGCCCAGCTGGAGCCCTGTGCCCGTGAAACAACGCCCTCCGCCGGCCCCCCTGTGCTGTGCTTCCCCCGGTGCCTCGGTGCGGGGAATGGCACAGTCCCTGGCTTTCTGTGCCAGGCTGATTCACGCGGCATCATGTCCTCGCGGTCCATCCGTGCTGCGGCCGGTGTCAGAGCCCCTCCCACGTGCAGGCTGAAGAGTGGCGGGTTTTGAAACGAGCATCTTCTGAGAGGAAGCCACGTCCTCACCACGTGCGTGTCCATCAAGCAGGTCAGGCAGGGCCCAGCGAGCGGTGCTGGTCCTTGGGCCGCATCTCAGCCCTGAGCCAGAGCCCCCGTGGGACGCAGGGCCCTGCGCCGTCCCGTGCACGAGACAGACGCCTGTGTGGCGCTGTCAGGGACCCTCGCCCTCTGAGGCCTCCTGTTCCCCGGCAGCCGCTCTGTCTTGTCACGTTAGAGCTCAGTGTCTGCCGCGCGAGGAGCCGCCGGCGGCGTGGCCGCTGCGCGTGGTCTCTGACCTCCGTGTTGCCCATGAGCAGTGAAGGATGGCTTTTGACGAGCCGTGTCAGATGTGACAGGCAATCTCGTTGGGTTGAGTGGAAACGTGCTGTACAAGTTTGAAGCCCTGGTTGGGGCACGTGCTGGCGTTCGATGCATTTAAATTGACACCAGCTTCACAGAGCGACTGCAGGCCCGAGGCCGCGGCCCCGTCTGCAAGGCGGCGGCGAGCGCTTCGGGTGCCCGCGTCTGCTCAGCCCCGCTTGCCTTCCCCGCTGCACGGTGTGTGCCCCTCTGTCTACGAGAAGCCTCACTGGAAGTGGTTTTTATATTCTTTTGCTGAGAGCGGAGTCCAGATGGGTGGGGGTTTGCCCATGTGTGGAGTGCCGAGAAGGGGGCAGGCGCAGAGGTCTCTGGTCTGGGCAGAAGCAGCGTTTGGGTGGCCGTGCAGTGAGGTGCCTGCGTGGGCAGGTGGCTGTGAGTGAGGCCGTGCCCTTGTTCCTAATTCCTGGAAACGCGCTGTTCTCCTTGTCGCTGTGCGGACAGCACCCTCCCGGACTCGTCCAGAGTCACCCACCTCCCTCGCCGTGAGCCCGAAATTGTCTGGAAGTTTGAAAAGGAAAATGCAATTTATTGGAACACACGTGTCGGTGACTTGTCCTTTCCACCGAGATGCCGAGTGACGTGTGAGAGCCGCTGGGGCCTCGTGCGCATCTGTTCTCCTGCAGCAGTGACCTTGCGGAGCGCGGGTGCTGGGACAAGTGAGGACGGTGGGCAGCGGTGCCGTGTGTTCTTTGTGTGGTTGATCACGGGCGCCCTCGCCCCCCGCCAGCTGGCGGCTCCCCCTTCCGCAGGCACAGGCCCGGACCCTCAGTTCATATGTAATTCTCTCCCCATCCTGCCCCCTCCCGGGCAACAGGTGCCCAGCACGGTGCTGTCCGTCCACATGAAAGGGCCTGGCCACTCTGATTCCTCTTGCCTTTGATCTCTCCGTAGCGGGTCGACTTGTCTGCCTAGAGACCCCTCTGAAGGGCAATTTAAAAGTGGGATTTGAGCAACATCAAGTGCAATGTCTGCCCATCTCATGCGGTGAGGAGCTCTTTGGTGTAGTTCTTGGCTGGATGTGAGGGAAGATGTTAACCCTTCCTTTGAAAGGAGCTGGCCTGCAGGCTGAGGCTTCCGCCAACCCTTCTCCTTTGCTTTTAGGAAAGCAGAGCGTTCCTGTGCTCAGAAAGCTGCTAGGCCCTCGACGGCGAACTCATTGCCGTGTTTAACATTCATCTCGAGGCCCGATTACCTTGACGTTGTCAGTGCGGGTTAGGTGAGTGCAGTTGGATGGATGAGACACAGAAGTGATGGAGAAAGAAGACTGAGGGAGGATGTTTCGTGGGCAGAGCCCAGACACTTTTCACGAGGTGTTGCGATCGATAAAATAATCCATTCTTAATGGTGGGCTGGCAAGGGCTACTAAATACCGGTTACGGGTAAAGTGCCTTCAGAAGTGAGGCCGTTTTGTGAGTTATTTCATTGCACCAATGCGCTCATACTGGGGAAACGGGCAGGTTGCTCCGATGCTGCTCGTTAAAAGAAAAATGGCTCACTTTCAGAACAGTTGCTTTATTTTGTAAATATTTTAGAAAAGTGCATTGCTGTCCAGAAATACAGATTTACACTTGTTTTGTTTTTAATGAAAATGGGAAAGGAAAACACCTGGAAGTCCCAGACCTCATTGGTTTCAATATGACGGTGGCGCGGCCGGGAGCTGTGCGCGGGTCTCCCTCCCGGTCTCCAGCCTCCCTGTGTGCTCTCCCGACTTTTTCTGGTGGAGGGAACCCTCTGATTTTTTTTTTATAACCAATATCCCCGCTTCTTAGGAAGTTGTCACTCAACGGTGAGGCTTTGGCCTGAGATGTCCACGGCCCGTTCACGGGTGGACGGCGATCTCCTTGCAAACAGGGATGAGGCCTCAGCTCTCTGTTCTCCTAAACGGAGCTGCGGAGCCGAGGAAGAGTTGGCCGGCTGAGGATGTCGCCTGTCCTGCCGCTGGCGGTTCAACTGCCGAGACAAACAGAAGGGACTCCAGGGCAGGGACAGCCGACAGAGGCGGGCTTCTCTCCTGGTTCTGTCTCCGGTTGTGTACACGCGCGGCGGTGACGGCTGCCACGTGCAAATGGCTTCCTCACGCTCTGAGATAATAAACAACGCACTTGCTGAAGGCTGGAAATAAAAAAGCAGGAAGGAAATAAAATCATTCATGTCCCCATCACAGATACAACTTAGATTTATTTGCATATCATCAGTCACGCTGGTTTCTTTTCCGCGCACACAGTGTAAAGGCGTTCATAGAATGTGGATCACGTTGCATATATTTATACTGCAGGACGCCTTTCCATCCAACTTGTGTTTTATTCCACACGTGAAATATTACTCTTATTGGATGTGTAGTGGCCTGTCCTAGGGATGTATCGTAATTTACTGCACATAATTTAACACCGTGATTATCTAGGGTACCTTCGTTTTTAACTGTGCCGGGTCCTGCCGCTCCGCCATCCTCGAAGTTAATTGCATGTGGATTGCGTTATAGTTGATAAAGCTCTTCCTGGTGCTGGATCTCATTTGATGGGCACAGGAACCCCACGAGGCAGGGGGGCCACTGTTACAAGTGACGAGATTGAGGCTCAGAAAGGTTAACGTGAGTGCTTGACGATGTAGCCGCTCGGTGCAGGGCAAACACAAATGCCGGAGGATGTGGGGGCTACTGCGATGGCAGACCTGGCTGGGTTGTGGCCCAACACTGGTGAGTCCTCCATTTGTTCAACAGATCCCTTATCTGAGCACTGGGCAAGCGTCCGGGACCGCCCAGGGGCCTGCGGAAGGAGACCAGGCAGATTCTTGGTCATTCGGGGCGTTTCTGTTTCAGGGCGTGGGAGAGGGTTGTTCTCCCAGCCACAGGGGGGAGCAGTCCGAAGGATGCCTTTGTTCTGGGAGGGACCGGGTGCTTTTAAGAGACGAGTTAAGAATATTCTCATTTAATGATGATTGATTCCACGGCTCACGCTGCTAGGACAACTGAACGGGTGGCTGAGGCACATTTAGGTCCAATGGAATAAGTTAAATCAAGGGTAAAAGACCATTTAAATATATCCTTTCAAAACAACTGCTTTGTCTCTCTCACATCTGAAAATATTTTCTGGACAAAACTTTATGTAAATTAAGACAAAATGCCCTTTTCACCATTAAATTTGGCAGCATGTAAATAAAAATGCACAGTGTTTTTAAGGGTAGACTGAAGCTGGTACATTCTCATGTGATGCTGTAAATTATTATCAATCTTGTCATCAGATGCATGTAGACATAAAAAAGTTAAAAACCCTTTGATTCAAGAATCCCACTTTGAAATGTATTTTCTGCAGAAAATACAAAAGAAAAAAGCTATATACATTGCCACATCACTTATCATAGTGAAAAATGGAAGCAAACCTCTAAATGCCCAGCAATAGTGAAATTGGGGGGGAACACATCTATCTCCCAAAAGTACTCATCCTGGGACTAAGTGCCTATGAGGCTGTGTCGTGGGCAAATGTTAAGTTAACCGAAAAGCCAAATGAAGGTACTAAGTTGAATGACATTGCAGTTACAGCTGTGCAGTGTGGGAAACGCTTGAAGTGAATGCTCTCGAGTGGCAGGAATGGTGCCGTAGGGGTGAAGTTCAAGGAAGTCCTGTTTTCCATGTCTGTGTTCCATATTTTCATGTGACACAGTTATATTACTTTTTAAGACTAATGACTTTATTTTATGACAAATGACATGTTTATATCTGATATATATATAAAAGGCTAATATGCAAAGTGTCCCCTCGGGAGTTTGACCGCTCGCTATGACGTGCAATGTCCACCAGGGGGCAGCACGGAACGAAGGAAGGCCCTGGCCAGCAGCTGGAAGGCCCGGATTGGCTCTGATCACCAGCCAGGCCTAGGGACCCTGCCTGTGCATGAATTTCGTGCACCGGGCCTCTAGTTTTAAATATTAAGTAGTATAAGAAAAAAATTACAAATCACCTCCTGTGCCCCAGCTCCAAAAATGAGTAGTGCTAATAGTTGGTGAACATCCTTCCCCAAATCAATCTTGTATCTATATAATAAAAGCCTAATAACCCTTACAGTGGAACGACCAGAACAACCAGTCGCTATGATGCACACTGACCACCAGGGCGCAGACGCTCAATGCAAGAGCTGCCCCCTGATGGTCAGTGTGCTCCCACAGCGGGAGCACCGCTCAGCCAGAAGCTGGCGAGCGCAGGGGTGGTGGCGGGAGCCTCTCCCACCTCCGTGGCAGCACTAAGGAGCAGCAAGCCAAGCGGAAAGGAGCAGCAAGCAGGTGGGTGTTAAGGAGTGAGGGGTCCTGGACTGTGAGGGGGCGCAGGCCGGGCTGAGGGCCCCCGCCACACATGAATTTCATGCACCGGGCCTCTAGTCTATATATAAAGAGTATCAGGCACACAGATATTAAAGGGCAAATTGTTTTAAGGTGAAATGGATTTATTTTGTCCTCTGTCAGCAAATAGCATCTGTAAAGAACAAGAAAGCAACTGTTTTGTACTTTGCAGTCCACAGGCTGTCTCAATGTGAAAGCAGACAGAGGCAGTGCGCGCGTGATGAGTGCGGCCGTGTCCAGGAAAGCTTGCCTGCTCTTGGTTCTCTTTGTAGACCCATGTTTCCACTTGGCATCATTTCCTTCTGCCTGGGGATCGCCTTTAATGTGTCTCGTAGGGGCGGTCTGCTAGAGGTGACCCCTCAGAGCTCTTACATGTCCAGAAAGTCCCTCTTTCTGCTTCATCTTGAAAGATGGTTTCCCTGGGTATGGAATTCTAGATTGGAAATATTTTTTCCTTTCAGTACTTTATCCCTCCTCACTTGCATTGTTTCCAACAAGAATTCTGTCATCCTTTTTGTGTCTCCCTCTGTAACGCATTCCTCTGGCTCTTGGTAAGGCTCTCAGTGTTTTTGAGCAATTTGGTTACGATGAGTCTTGGTGTAGTTCTCTTCATGTTTCTTATACAGTCAGGGCAACAGCAGCATTCCCCTCCTCTCCCTTCGCTTCTCATTCATTCCCCTTGACTATCTCTTGTCCTAACGTGGTTGTCTCATAGACTTTGTCTAGTTTTCCTTGTTGGTTGCATTACGTGGGGGAATAAACCCTGTTCCTGTTACTTATGTTATCTTTCCTGGAAACAGAAGTACTCAGGCATGTCTGTTTTTCAAAGGAATTATTTTCAGGGATATAATTTAATTAAAGCTGTGATATTACATATTAAGAAATTGGCTTCCCCTAAACTTCGTGATAATGCTTGAACTTTGGCTGTATTTCCAGGTGTTTCTCATAATGTAAACTAGGGCGTCCATGACAAGGCACATGAAGACCAGACCTACGTCACTGAGAAAAGCATCCAGCAGTTTCTCAGGCGCCGGCCAGGAGGAGACCTGCTCCATGCCCGCCAGGACACGGGAGGGGTGGGGGTCCTCTGTGCCAGACCCCGCGGCTGCGAGATCCGCGTGTTCTTCTGAGCGTCAGAGCTGCCTGTTCTTGGCAAGTTTGCTTTTCGCTGAGGAAAAACAAAAACTTGTTTTCTGAGTCAGCTTCTGATTATTATAAAAAAAAAAAAAAAAGGATATGTGAGATTCTCACTCCCAAGAAATTCCGCTACGAAGTAAAGAGTTTATCCTCACGACATTCTGCTCCATGGTTACAAGTTCCGGAGCAGAGAACCCCAGCGATGCGCAGCGTCCTCTGGCTGAGTCCAGGCTGCGGTGTCGGCACGCTGACCCTCCAGGAAGCCTCGCAGGGTTGGCTCGGGAAGGGATGGTGTGACCATGTCCGCACTCACTGCGAGGCTGTCCTGCGGCATCGATGAAAATGGGCCTTGATGTCGATGAGGCTTGTGGCCCAGTTTGGAGCGAATCATCCCTGGGCGGCGTCTGCAGGCAGCTGCCCCCGAAAGCGGGCCTCAGTGCGGACCTGTCTTCATTGTCACCTTTTGTTTCTCTTTCTCGGCTTCTGGCCTCGTCATGCAGTTTTGAATAGAAGTGTGACCACGGGCATTCTTGTGTTGCTCCCAGACTTAAAGGGAAAGCTCTCCGTGTACACCACTGTTGACTGTGGGGTCCATGGATGTAGGAAATGGGTCTGAGCAAAACAAATGAGAAGGAGCCTCGTTTGAGTAAGTCAGATAGAACACAGATGAAGTATGGTCTACAGTTAATCACGTGCAAGGTACCAGCTTTGAACTCATTAGGTGAATGCTGGAAATCGTACGTCCTCGTTACAGAGCCGAGTTGAAGCTGACAGGAGCGGCCACACTTGACTTGTCTGCATGGGAGGCTGTAGAGACCCTTCGGCTCCTCGAAGGGCTGCCGCTCCTCGGGAGAGAGTTGTGGTTTCTCGCTTCCTCTGCGTTTGCAGTGACCTCGGCGGCAGAGGCGCCCCTTGTCACTAATTAGCGGGTGTGATAGGTACTCCGTGCACAGCTGCAGAGCTCCGCCGGTGTAAGTGGAGTCCCCGTCCTGATTAGTGCCGTGGACAGGGTTCTTGTCGCTCCCAGGGAGCCCCGGTGCCCCCCGAATAGAAAACTGCTGGGGATGGAAAGGAAGGTGTCGGTGAGCCTGCCTGGTGCGCGGCGGGGGCTCGGCCTCTGCTGTAATTCTTACACCCACAGTAGCCGAGATGGCGTGGGATCGGGCTCCCTAACTTGGCTCTTCGGAATGGCCGGGCATGTGAGGCCAGAAGCCGAGAAAGAGAAACAAAAGCGAGAATCCAGTTGAAGAATGGATTACAGCAGGGCTGGGACTAGGTGAGGCAAGAGACCTGCCTCAGGGGCAGCATTTCAGGAGAGGCTCACCCTCAGGTTTGTGCACCTGTTATGGACTGAATTGTGTTATCAAAAGAGGAGATTGGGACTCAGAGATGCTGGAGGTGCTCGTGCACACAGAGGGACGGCCAGGTGAAGAGGCAGCAAGACGGTGACCATCTGCAAGCCAAGGAGAGGCCTCAGGATGAAATCCACCCGGCCAGCATCCCGAGCTTGGACTTCCAGCCCTCAGACCTGGGGAGAGAACAAATGTCTGCTGTTAAGCTCTGCAGCCTGTGGTATTTTGTTATGGCAGTCTCAGCAGACCTGGTATTTTCTCCTTTGCATATTCACAGAAGGAAACATTGCTGGTCCCACTAAACACTCATCTAAATCTCCAAGACACAGCAATGCCTGATGAATTTTAGGGTTTAACTTCCCCAAAGTCAAAAGTGGCTGCTTCTCTGATGAGAGTCCCCCAAGAACTAGAGAATAACTGTCAACCACAGGTTCATGCCTCCCAGGGCACAGTCCCTCCAGGAAGAATCGATATAAATTTCCTGAAATTAAGCAAAGGTGAAAGGCCTTGGAATAAAATGACCAAGAGAATAACAAAGAGCCAAGAGAAGGAAAAGCTGACATAGTCATAGTGCAGTTAGAGAATATCAACGAGAAAAATTGAAAACATTACAGAAAGGAAAAAGGGCACCTATAAGGGGGTGTGATTATACTGACCTCAGTATAATTTTGTTTGCACAGCAACACAGACTCTGAGAAGACAGTGAAGGAATGTCTCAACGCGTTAAAGGAAAGTGACCTCGATCACAGAATTGCATACACAGCTCAAACTTTAAATGTTCTCTTGTATATAAGGCCTCAAAAATGAAATATAATAATTACAAAAAATGTAAATAAACTAAACTTACTGGTAAAAAGGACAAAGATTCATGAAGTGAATATAAATCTATATGCCACGAATAAGGGGTATATAAAACATGGAAACATTGAGGGTAAATGGAAGGAATGAAACTTACTAGGAAAACACACACCAAAAGGAAACTGGGTAGCTATATTTATGTGTAAAATGACTGAGACAAACTGTGTGAAGTCTACGATCCATTTGGAGTTAATTTTTGAGAAGGGTTTAAGATCTGTGTCTAGATTGCTTTTTGTTGCCTGTGGATATCCAGTTGTTCCAGTATCGTCTGTTCCAAAGCTTATCTTTCTCCATCATATGGTCTCTGTTCCTTTGCCAAAGATCAGCTAGCTATACAGGGTGGGGCAGAAGTGGATTTATAGTTGTTGAGACAGAATCTAATACAATAATTAATGAATAATAATATAACATTAAACTCTGTTTCACATACTAACAACTGTAAACATATTTTTGACCCATCCTGTATTTGTGTGTGTGTCTATTTTTGGGTTCTTCGTTCTGTTCCATTGATCTATTTGTCTATTTGCCTTTCTTTTTCCTTTATTTTTTATTTTTTATTTTTTGGCCAATACCACACTGTCTTGATTGCCATAGCTTTATAGTAAGTCTTGGAGTTAGATAGTGTAAGTCCCAACCTTATTCTTCTTTGATTTTGTTCATCAGAGTTTTGTAGTTTTCCTCATATAGGTCTTGTACATATATTGTTAGATGTATACCTAAGTATTTCACTTTTTGAGGTACTAATGTCAGTGGTATTGTGTTTTTAATTTTAAATCCCACATGTTCATTGTTGGTTTTTTGAAAAGTGATTGTCTTTTGTATGTTAACCTTATATCCTGCAACATTGCTATAATTGCTTATTAGGTCTAGGAGATTTTTTTGTCAATTGTTGTAGGTTTTCTATATAGATTATTGTGATGTCTGTGAATGAAGAGAGTTTTATGTCTTTCTTCCCAATCTGTATACCCGTTATTTCCTTTTCTTGTCTTATTGCATCAGCTAGCACTTCGTTAGATGTTGAAAAGGAATGGTAAGAGGGGACATTCTGGCCTTTTTCCTGATCTTAGGGAGAAAGTTTCCCACCATTAAGTGTGATGTTAGCTGTAAGTAATTTTTATAGATATTCTTTATCAAATCAAGGAAGTTCCACTTGATTCCTAGTTTGCTGAGAGTTATTATCATTAATGGTGTTTGATTTCTCATGCTTTCATCTATTAATATGATCATGTAATTTTTATTTTTTTTAGCCTGTTGATGTGATGATTACATTAATTGATTTGAAAAAGTTTGACCAGCCTTAACATACCTGAGATAAATCCCACTTGGTTGTGTTGTACAATTCTTTTTATACATTATTCTATTTGATTTACTAATAAAATGTTGTTGTGGACTTTTACATCTATGTTTAAGAAAGATGTTGGTCTATGGTTTTCTTTTCTTATAATGCCTTGTCTAGTTTTGGTATTGGGGTAATGCTGGCCTCATAGAATGAATTGGGAAGTGTTTCCTTTGCATTTGTCCTATGAAAGAGATTGTAAACTTTGGTATAATTTCTCTCATAAATGTCTGGTAGACTTCATCCTTGAACCCATCTTGACCTTGTACTTTCTGTTTTGGAAAGTTAATTACTATTGATTCCATTTCTTGTTTAAAATTTTTGAAGTTTTTCAATAACAGTTGACATACACTGTGATATTGACACACACTATTATATTAGTTTCAGGTGATATAATAGTGATTCACCTGAAACTATAGTGATTTGACATTTCTATACCCCACTTAGTCTAGTACCTGTCTGATACCAATTTTTAATAAAGGTAGGTCTATTCAGATTGTCTCTTGGTTCTCATGTGAGTTTGGTGGACTGTGTCTTTCAAAGAATTGGTCCATTTCATCTAGGTTATCAAACTTGAGGCATACAGTTAGTTGTTCATAGTATTTCTTTATTATTGTAATGTGCATGCAATCTGTAGTGATGTTCCCATCTTTTATTTCTTATATAAGTAATGTATGTCTTCTCTCTTTTTATTCTTAGCTTGGCAAGAGGCTTACCTATTTTATTGATCTTTACAAAGAACCAGCTTTTGATTTTATTGATTTTTCTCTACTGATTTCTGTTCTGGTTATTCTTTTCTTCTGCTTACTTTGGTTGTAATTTGCTCTTATCTTTTTAGTTTTCTAAAGTGGAAACTGAAAATATTGATTTTAGTAATGTCTTCTAATATATGCATTCACTGCTATAATTTTCCCTCTAAGCACTGCTTTCACTGCATCCTACATACTTTTGGTAAGTTGTATTTTCATTTAGTTCAAAATATTTTTTCATTTGTCTTGAAATTTCTTCTTTGACACATGTATTATTTATAAGTCTGTTGTGTAATCTCCACATATTTGGGGGTTTTCCAGTTTTCTTTGTTGATTTGTAGTTTAATTCCATTGGGATCTGAGAGCTGACATTGTATGATTTCTATTTTAAATTTGTTAAGGTGTGTTTTATGGCCCAGAATACAGTCTGTCTTGGTGAATGTTTCATGGGAGCTTGAAAAGAATGTGTATTCTGCTGTTGTTGGATGAAGTAGTCTATAAATGTCAATTATATTCAGGTGATTGATGGTATTGTTGTGTAGAACTATATCCTTACTGATATTCTGCCTGCTGGATGAATGATGTCTTTTGTGTCTAGATATTTTTGCTTATTATTATGGGTATAAGATTCATTGATCTTACTATATATAGCAGGAGATTGTTTATTTTTGAGTAGCATTCCATTTTATGAATACAACACGTTTTATCTATTTAACTGTTGGTGAAAGTTTGGATTATTTCTATTTCCGGCTATTCCAAATAAGGCTAAAAGAACACTCATACTCTCTCTTAGTGATTTGAAGTACCCATTCCTCTTGGGATATACCTGGGAGTGGAATTACTGTGCCATCGAGTAGGTATATGTTCAGCTTTAGTAGATATTGCCAGTCGTTTTCCAAAAAAATCAGTGAGCAATATGTGAGAATCCCATTTTTCTTGCCAATATTGGGTATTGTCAGTCTTTTTTAGTTTTAGCCAGTTTATGGCTGTGTACGTTTATCTGTCTCATTGTGGTTTTCATTTGCATTTTTTACTGAGTAATGATATTGATCATCTTTTCGTATGTTTATTGACTATACTTTGTATCTTTCCTTGCCCATTTAAAGAATTAGATTGTGTGTCCTTTTGTATTGATTTGTAGAAATTTATATATTTTCCTTATGTAAGTCTTATTCACATATATTTCTTATGAATATTTTCTTTCCGTATAGGGCTTGCTTTTTCACCTTCTCGGTGGTATCGATTGAGGAATGGAAGTCCTTAGTTTTAATGAAGCCAAATAATAGCCGTCAGTCTTCTGCCATTGGTGAAATTTGTGACCTGTCATTAAAAAAAGATATCCTTGCCTATTCGAAGATGCTGTGTTTTCTTGTGCCAGATAAATCTCCGGGCCTGTGAAAAAAACACAATGTACGGACTAGCACAGGCCCATTCGCTTCCTTGATACCAAGGGTCACTTTCCGTTCATTTAAACTAGATATTTCGTGTGTTTGGACATTACTGTGATTGAATGTAAAACCTGAATAAGCACATGAAACTAATAATCCTCCCCTGCTCTTCAAAGGGAACACATCATATGAATAGGAACTTATCCTTGTTTTTAACCTTTAATATTCTTTGCGCAGCCAATAATCCTGGTTTACCTGTCTGTTTCTTCGGCCCTCCTATGAGATACATTAAGACATGGCCCCTGCAGGTGCTCCGCCAGCCCCTAGAGGCTTTGTGAGGAGAAGAGAGGCCTTAGAATGTCTTTTCCTAAGTACTTGCTACTATGGAAACCGGTGGCAGCATTTCTAACTGGAATGCTTCCCAGGATGAGGATGTTACTCAATAAAGTCGATCAGTATGTGTTTTCTTGGAAGAAATAATTGACTCAGGATTCATAACTTTAAGAGGAGAACTTGTGATGTTCTAGAAGAGCTCACACAACACTTCCTGGGTCTGTTTTATAACCTTTCTGAACCTCTGGTTTTTCCGCATCGTTCTCGTTGGAGGGAAGCCTGCTCCTCGGGTTCCCTGAGGTGACGTGAGTCAGCGGCACCCTCCCTGGCTCGGAGGCTCTCCCAGAGATGTCCGTGTTCTGCACTGTGTTACTTACTGACAGACACATGGTGTGAGGACCGGCGAGCCAGACCCGCCAGAGCTGGCGGTGCCTCCACGCGGACGATTACTGGACGTTCCTCCTCAGACGTTGCCTTCTGATGGCCAACATGGTTTCGGTGCATTTTTGCTACAAAACAAAATTCGTCAGAGCTCTTGGGTCTCAATAAATATGTTTGTATCCAGGCCCAAAGCCAAGCTTTCTGTGGGACAAAAATTGGCTATTGCTGCATTGTGGTTTTCTGTCCAAAAATCAGGCAGAGAGGGAGGTAAAAGAAATAAAGAACAGATGGAGCAAGGAGATAAAAACTAATAAGATGGCATATTTTGACCCAGCCGTGTAAATAATTACATTAAGTGCAAGCAGTCAAGAGCACCAATGATGAAACAGAAATTGTGAAATTGCAAGGAAAAAATATTAAGAAAATCAAGACCCCCGAATATGTGCTGTCTCTAAGAAACCCCCCTTAAATCGGAAGGTGAAGCTAAACTAGAAGTATAAGAAAGGTAAAAGCTATACCATGTCTATCCTAACCCAAAGAAATCGGAAGTGGTTAGGGTAATATTAGACCAATATTAGGACAAAGAAGATTACCAGGGATAAATGGAGACATTACCTTAAGATAAAATGGTCAATTCACCAAAGACAGAACAGTCTATAAATGGCTGTGCTCCTTACAAGAGACGATATGAAGCAGAGATGCAAAGGAGAAATAGACAAGCGCACAATTATAGATGGAGGTTTCACTTCTTTCTCAGAGATGAGTGAAACAAGTGAGCTAAATCCGTCAGGCTACGGAAAACTTGAACATTAACCAGCAGCGTGTAGTGATTGGCATTTATGACATACTCCTCAACAAAAGCCAAATACACATTCGTTAAAGTGCACACGAATCATTCCTAAGATCATGTTTTGAGCCATAAAACAATTTGGTTTTTAAAGTATTTAACTTATGCACAATGTGTTCTCTCATCACAGTGAAATTAAATTAATAACAAAGATATGTGAAACATCCATAATATTTGAAAGTACCAAATTAGCCTCTTATTTAAAGAAGTCACAGGAGAAATTAAGAAATGTTTTGAATTGTATTAACATGAAAGCCTGTCAAAAGTTGTGGGCTATGGTTAATACTGCACTTTGAGGGAAATTTATAGCATTAAGTATTCATGTTAGGAAAAAAGGGTCTCAAAACAATAATTTAAGCTTCTTATAAAAACACAGAAATATAGTGATTTAAAGCCAAGATAGACAGAAGGAAGGAGATAATAAAGACAAGAGTAGAAGGCAATGAAGTTATAAACAGAAAATCTCTAAGTTTATTCTTTGAAAAATATCAAAGAAACTGATACATCTCTAGCCATACCAAGGCAACAAAAACACACACACACACACACAAATTAACAATGTTAAGAATGACAAAGGGGCCCAGCGAGCTAGGCTCAGTGTTTGAGCATCAACCTATGAACTAGGATATCACGGTTCGATTCCTGGTCATGGCACATGCCCGGGTTTCGGGATTAATCCCCAGTGTGGGGCATGAGAGAGGCAGCTGATCAATGATTCTCTCTCATTGATGTTTCTATTTCTCTCTCCCTCTCCCTTCCTCCTTCTGAAATCAATAAAAATATAAAAAAGAATGACAGAGGGAACATTGCTACAAACTCTAACGACACTGAAAAAGTAAGAAGTAGGTGGCATGAACAGCTATGCCTGGAGATGTGACTACTTAGCTAATAGCACTGCCAAAGCTCGCTCAAGAAGAAACAGAGATTAAAAAAAAAAAATAAGCACCTTTAACATATCACAATCTAAAAAAAAAAAGAAGAAGAGGAAATAGAGAACCTGAATAGTCTTGTCTTGATTCTACTAATTCAGTGGTTCTCAACCTTCCTAATGCCGCGACCCTTTAATACAGTTCCTCATGTGGTGGTGACCCCCAACTTCATTGTTACAAATTGAACATAATTAAAGCATAGTGATTAATCACAAAAAACAATATGTAATTATATATGTGTTTTCCAGTGGTCTTAGGCGACCCCTGTGAAAGGGTCGTTCCACCCCCGAAGGGGTCGCGACCCACAGGTTGAGAACCGCGGCCATAAAGAAAAAATAGACTTCAGTTGAAGACATTTGCAGGATATGTATGCTGAAAACTACAAAACCCTAAGGACAGAAAAACCCCCAAGTGATCTTAAAGACAGACACACTGTTCCGGGAGGAAGACCGTGCTGTTAGAACGCCTCATTCTGCCCAGGTGGGACAGTGGATGTAGCTCAGTCCAGGTCGAAGTCACAGCAAGACTTTTTGTAGCGATGGACAAACTCTTCTCAAATTTCTATGGAAAGGTTGCAGTTTTACAAGTGTTCCCATCACTCCCTCACTGGAGAAGAGGGGACTGTGTGACCATATAACTCCTCCAAGAGGAAGGGAGAAGTCTGCATCTCACGGACTTTTTCTTAGATGGGGTCTCACAAGAAACAAACTGTAAATGTTTTACGTTAAGGTAGTTTCACCTTTTTGCTGGATAAATCTTTGGGGGGGTGGGGGGGAATAAGCAAGTAGATGATGATTTTATAT
This sequence comes from Myotis lucifugus, assembly GCF_000147115.1. Lineage (NCBI taxonomy): Eukaryota > Metazoa > Chordata > Mammalia > Chiroptera > Vespertilionidae > Myotis > Myotis lucifugus. The sequence continues at coordinate 142,748 of NW_005871303.1, forward strand.
CTGATTTTTCTGTAGTTGGTAATTATAATCTGTGTAACTGAGCACCGCAGACTCAGAGCTAGCTAACCTGGTCTTCCTGCCTGTTGGAAACATTAGCATTCTCGGGCTGGTTTTAGAAGCATTCTAGAATCCTAAGATTTTTGCATCTGAGGTAATGCTGGCAACAGGAAATCTGCATAATGTATGCAGCGTAACTAATATTAGAAGCATGTTCAAGGAGCAGCCTGTGGGGTTAATAGAGTTTAATTTGCAAGACAAATGAAGGCTTATTTCCTCCTAGGCACTCTGCTCTTGAGTCTGGCGGGGCCACTTTTGAAGAATAGTGCGCTTAATAGAGGGTGAGAGCCCTTGTTGGGTAGCAGCAGAGCCAAGCGGCCTGGCACCCACACCCTCTCCGCGAGAAGGCTGTTTCAGAATCCGGCGCCGCTCATTACGATGCAGCACTGAGATTGTCCTGTGATGGTTCCTGGCATCGCACGGGGCGGGGGTGGTCAGTGTGTACCCCGGGATAAACCATGATTACAAAACTAGACACGGACTGTCTGAGTGCCCCCCACATGCTGGGGGCGGGGGGCGGGGGGGCGTTTCTGAGTAAATCAAGACGTGGGAATAGTCTGCATTTTTTAAAAATGATGTGCCCAGGAACATTTATAACAAAGGAAGATCCCTGTTATAAACACCCCACCTGAATTTATCAAAAGGAAATGTAAATGATTAATAGTAAGAATCCGAAGGAGTGTGTGGCATCAGTAGTGGTGAGCTCGGGCTGAGGGATTGTGGGTAACTTGTCAGTGCCCAGGCGTGATCCCAGGTCCCTGAGCAGAGCTGACTACCCTGCTCCGTAAGTGCTGGCGGCATCTGCTAGTCACCATGGCAGCCAGAAATGCCGGTGCTGGGGGGGGGGGGGGGCAGTGCTCCGCCCTGATGGAGGCGCCAGGCCGGTGACTCCTTGTTGCAGAAGAGAAGCAGGTGTGTGGTTAGCGTCCCGTCTGCCTGGAGACAGGCCCGCGAGCAGAGGCTGAGGGAGTCATTGGTGACTTCTGGACAGAAGCGGGGGCTTGGAGGCCGAGTGGAAACCTGTTAGAAAGCCAGGAGGCCTGCCTGTCCTTGTCCCCCCCCTTCCCCTTCCCTTGCACGCACCTTGGGCTGGGCTGCCTTGAGACCAGCCGGGGTTGGAGGCCAGTACCTGGCCAGGCTGTGTGCCGTGCAGGAGGCCCGGCCGGGTTGGTGAGAGATCTCCCAGATAATGGAAAGCTTGATTCCAGAAGAAAAACTGGAATAAGCAGTTTGGAGAAGTCAGATGTTTAAAACATGAAAAGAAATGTAACTTTGAGTTGCAGAGGTTTTGAGTTTCATGATGTTGACATGCCAGCGTGTCTCTTGGGGCGGACGCCTCCGCGGGGACAGGTTCAAAGGCAGAGAGGCCGTTTGAGCGGCGGGGCACGCCGACTGCTGAGGGGGTGGCCAGCCGCGGGCGGTGGGAGCTGAGCCACCGTCCGCAGTCCTCTTTCCAAGGACGGGAGGGCCCCGGCCAACCTGTCCCACTCGGGGCAACTCCCTGTGAGCCGAGCGGCTGCTCGTTTCAGCAGAAAGGGCCGCAGCTCCCCGATTTCTCCTCCATTCACCCGGGAACTTAATGCTTCTTCAGCGTCGGAAGCGACTGTGAGCCGCTTCTGGCGGGGCCTGCTTGAGCCTGCGCTCCCAGCAGCCTCGGTTTGGCCGGAACAAACCCGTGTGCGTCCCGTGACATGCTGCAGACCCAGGCTTTGAAGCTGCCCTTGGGTTTACTGCCTAACACTGTGACAGCATTCGAAACCCAAAACTGGCAATGACCTGGCCTGAGGTTTTTCATCTCCTTTTTCACTGAGTCCTTGCATCTCTGGAGGAGGCCTTGGCTACCTCCGCATCTGTAGCCGGCCCACGGCATGCCCGTCTCACTCTGCCCGCTGGCACTCTTGTCCGAGCACCCACGTCACCTGTCGGAAAGGCCTTCCCTGCCCACCCTCTCCAGGGGCGCCACCCCCAGCCGTGCTCCAGCGTGCTCGTCTATCAAATAGCCTATTCTGGCCAATAAGCCTGGTAAGTCAGATGCTGTCTGGCAGATGTTGGCAGAATCACGTTAAGAGCCTTCGGTGCCCAGATGGTAGAAGAGAAGGCAGCTGGGGGTCTCTGGACCCCGCCGCTGGCCCAG
>NW_005871303.1:149938-206034 GCF_000147115.1 Myotis lucifugus
ATGGTTTTTACTATAGTGAACAAATTGCCCCTTTCATGCCATTTCCATTCTCATCCGCTACATTTAGCCGGATATATTTGTCTACCTAATTCGCTGCAAACTGAAGGATAGCGGGCCTGATGTGAAAACACGGGAGTTATGCGATAATAATTACAGCCAATGAGGAGAAAAGCCGTGCGTACAGGATCCGTGTAGGTCATTTGCATTAGGGAGAACCTCCCGGCCGGTCCTGCTGCGGCCCCAGGTGGTTTTCATTTAGAGCCGGGCTGATTGGAGACAGAACCCGCCACCCACCGGAGAAAGCGGTGCTGAGTGGCAGCTCCCAGCGGAGCCCTGCGTGCTCCTCAGAACGAAAGAAGCAGGTGGACGTTCTAATTTCCGAACTGCACTGACCCCAGAACGGACGGGGTTTCCATGAATAACGTTTAAAAAATCCTTTCGGTGTCTTCTGGGGACCTTGAAACTTCACGGCCCACGGCAAGGTGACCTCCAGCAGTGACCTTCAGTGGTGACCAACGTCATTTCCTAGTCCAGGTGTTGGGTACCCGTGAGAAATGCCCGAGAGGAAGGAATTGTGCGGAAGCTGCCGCCGGAATTTAGGGTTTGAGGGTAGTTTGTGGGAACAAGGAGGACCGACGGGGACAGCGGGCAGGAGTCGGTGCAGCCGCCTCGGGCTGCTCCGCTGTTTCCCTCCGGTTGCCACGGGCTCTGTCCAGCAGCTGTGGTGTCGTGGCCGGGGTGTCAGGGCTGTGACTCGGGCGTCCCTGCTGGAGTCCCAGGGGCCCAGGAGAGATGACTGAAGTCCCAGCAGAGTGGAGAGAAGTGTCCTTGACAGCCTGGTGCACGGCCTGGTGCATGGCCTGCCTGCGTGCGGTCCCCTGGGGCTCGGCCCTCCCTGGCAGGAGAGGAGCAGAGCGTTTCTGAGCCCCTGAAGAAGACAAGACTGCAGGGAAGATGCTAGTGTGTGTGTGTGTGTGTGTGTGTTCGTTCACGTGCACACGTGTGTGTATGCACGTGCCTCCATAGCAAGCTTCAGGTGAAGGGAAGGCTTGGGAGCCCTCAGATGCAAGCTGCTGGGGGGCCGCCACAGGTGGGGGGAGGGGGCTCTGTCCCTCGTGTTCCTGGGATGAACAAGTGAGACCAGGGAAACTTCGCTGCGAAAGGGGGGGAAGGCCTCGGCAGGGCCGCCGGGTGACTTGTCACCGTCTTCTGGGGAGTCCGTTTCTGCATCACAGCCCAGGAGCTTCGGGACGAGCGGCAGAGTCAGGTCTGAGCGGGTAAGGGACAGCCACGGCATGGGGGCACAGGCGGGGAGGACAGGAGGACCCCCGCAGACCCCCCCTGCCCCAGCGCCACCCTGACACTGAGGAAGCCGCAGCTGAGCTGGCCAGGCTGGCCCAGAGCTAGGACTGCGCGGCTGGGAGGCTGGGCTACCGGGCAGGGCGCCCGCTCGCCCCTGTCTTGGGGTTAACCGCGTCCTTTCCTCTGGACCGCAGCGCTGAGCCCGTTCCGTGCGCTGCTGCTCATTCAAATGGGGCTCGTCCGGGCGAGGTGACTGGCTTAAACAAACAGGGGATGAGCTTGTAAAACACTGTGTAATCCCTTGAAAAGGAGGCAAGAATAAATGTAAATCACCTTCAGCGGCGGGCGCAGGAAGGGCTGCTCCTCCGCCTGGCTGCGGGCTGTCATTCGTGAGCAAGAGGGAATTCAGTTTGGATGGATTTGGGTTTCTGTTGGCGCTCACACTCACTAAATCTTGCAGAAGCGCATTGCAAAAGCGGGAGCACGTGCAGTTTCCAGGGAAGAGGTGGTGTCGATACGGAGGCAGTGGTTTTGCGCTAGGAGTAGGAGTGGGAGAGGGGCCATAGCCACAGGCCCTGCAGGCAGGCTGGGCACGGGCGCTGCGGTGCTTGCCTGCCACTGAGGTCACATCCGGGTCAGTCCTCTGAGACCAGCCCTGTCCCGGTCGCCTCACAGATGCAGCCCTTGGTCTCGGGGGCCCAGATGAAACGTCAAGGAGAGATTAAGGCCATGCATGCCAGGTGCCCCTGCTGGCGTCTCCTTCGGACTCCAGTTGCTCCGCCAGCTTACACTGAATGTCACGGATTGCACACGGAGCAGGACGCTGGCCCCCGGTGTTCTGTGTCCCAGCCTGTGCAGCATCCCCATGATATGGACACAGCCCTGAGCACCGGTCCCTGGGCCCAGCTCCCTGGAGCCCTTGGCCCTGTCTCCCCAGGGCCAGCAAGGACACTGCCACCTGGAGGTGGGACAGTGGTCAGCGTCACCTTTCTGGGGAGGGGCTTTCTAGAATGCTCAGACCTGTGGGCAAGCCAGCCTCATGCTCCATAGAAACAGCATGAGCACAGGCTTCTGACGAGCCCAGAACGTCTCATTCTGAGTCCTTTTCCCGATGACCTGACGCTGACCGAGTTCCCGGAGCCGGGCGGACTCTGGGAACTAGGTGAGGGGTTGGCCTCCAATGCCAAGTTCTAAGTGACTAAAAGGGTCCCACGGACCACAAACCCCACCTCATTCGGGGGCATATTCCTGACCCTGAGAGTTCCTACCCACCTGGCCCATTCCACTGAAAATTCAGGAATTACCCCTGTATGGTCCATTTCTTGGCAAGTAATTTGTGTGAGTGTGAAACATGCCAGAGATAATCAGCCTTGTTTAGTTCATTTTAACAAATACTTAGTGAGGACCTACTGTGTTCCAGGGTACATAGCTCCACCGACAAAATGGATTAAAACTCTGCACTGTAGGTGCTTATAATTTTGGTTGGGGATGGAGATGGATCAGGCAGGAGCACGATCGATGGATGTATGTGTAAAATACACTGACTGTGTTATCGGGTGCTGAGGCGTGTCTGCAGAACCAGGAATGAGGGATGGACGAGTGCCCGGGATGGGGAGTCCTTCAGAGGATGGGGTGTTCTCAGATGGGGTGATCAGGGGCCCCACTAAGGAAAAGACCTGTGAGGTCCAGGGAGAAGCGGACGTGCTGGGGAGAGGACCAGCCAGCTGTCCCCAAGGGAGGCAGGGGAGCCCACAAGGCCCAGTGGGTCCTCGAGCCTTGGGAGCCTTCCCGTGACACGGAGCCGTGTGACCTCCCTCCATGGAGACCCTGAGGACGGGCTTTCCCAGCCTCTGAATGACGCGCCCCCACCTCGGTGCGCAGCCGTGGCCAGCCTTCCCCCCGCTGGCACCTCCGCCCTGTTTCCTTTGGCTCAGCGCCCTCCTTCCGAGTGTACTGCACGTGGTGCTCAGATCGGTGGGCTCCCCTCCAGCCCCGAAGATCATTGCTCTCAGGGGGTCTCTTACCACCTCAGGTGACCTCCGGGTGCTATGGCACTGTTTGGTGGTAGCTTTTGTTTCTTCTTCTTTTTTTTAAGACTATTTATGCATGTCCCCTTCCCCCCGTGAATGCCAGCTAAGGAGCCGAGTGCAGGCTGGGCCCCTGGCTCTCTGCAGACCCGCGATGTCACCGGAGACCTGGGGAGGGGGGCCACCACGGGAGCAGCATGGCCTTGTGATTGACAGCAGCAAGCAGCTGTCCCTGGCTCCTCACAGCACGCGTTGAGAGCAGCACCCCAACGCTGGGTGACCGTGACCCTGGCCAGCGTTCTTAGAGGCGGGCTTGACTCTAACTCAGGAGGACCTTCACCCCGTGTTGAAAGCTCTTGCCTGGAAAGTCTGTGTCGTCCCCCTCAGTGAGGTTCTCTCAATCCCAGATCGCGACACCTGCCTTAGCCCGCCTTTAGAAGCAGGCCCTCGCTGGGTCCACCAGAGTTTCTCAGTGGCTTGACGTGTCCTGGAAGAAGTCCTGGAAGAAATTATCATTCCAGAAAGTCAGCTCGGTGCGGTGAGATGAAATTAATTCCACATTTCCCTGTCATCGGGCATTCACAGATGGGCATTCTAGGCCCAGCCTGTGCACAGACGGCCTGAGGCCTGTGCGCACCTCCCTCGCACACGCGGTCCCCTCGCTGGACCCCAGTGCCGACCGTGTCCCCACAGACCAGGAGCTGCAGCATCTGAGAGCCCCGTGTCCCAGGGGCGGCTCACGCTCCCGGTAACCTTGGCTCCGTCGCAGCATGGGCACCACTTGCCACTCATGCACGTGCCTCGGTCATGCGGTTGTGACAGCGGCCGTCCTCAGCTTCCTCCGGGTCAGGCTCTCGCTGCCGAGGACCGGGTGCACCTGTCCAGGGCACGGACCTACAGCAGCCCCTGCCCTGTGTCAGCGGCATTAGGGTCTTTTTTTTTTAATACCGAGGCTATTTATTCATTGATTTTTAGAGAGAGTGGGAGGGGGAGAGACAGAGAGAAAAACATCGATGTGAGAGAGACACCTCGATTGGTTGCCTCCTGCATGCACCCTGACCAGGCCCCGGGCCGGGGAGGAGCCTGCAACCGAGGCACATGCCCTTGACCGGAATCGAACCCGGGACCCTTCAGTCCCCAGGCTGACGCTCTATCCACTGAGCCAAACCGGCCAGGGCAAGGTCTTGATGGAGGTCTCCCAAGAGCTCAATCAAGTGAAGGGTGACACTTGTTCACGAGAAGGGGACTGGGAGTCATAGCCTGCACAGGAGCCCCGCGGCCGCCAGCATTGTTTATGCAACAGTGAATGGGGTGTGGGGTTTTGAAGAGCGTGTTTAGCCCTAAAATATTTCTTGAGTAGCTGCCAGGAAAGCTGTTTTCAAACAATATGAAACCGCAGAGAAAGTGTTCTCATGTTAACAGACTGAGAATCCATCCCATAACCCAGGTATGTGTCCTGACTGGGAATCGAACCAGCAACCTTTTGGTGTATGGGACTCACCCCCCAACCAACTGAACAACCCAGCCAGGACAACATGGCATTTTTTAAATGGCTCTTTATTTTTCCAAAAAGTGACATTTCCTTGTTAACTGTTTGGGCCATGCATGTTTTTTTTTTTAATATTTATTAGCCAGTTGTATTTTTTCTCTTTTGGTGTGGCGAAGCCTGCTCTTCCCCTTCCCTGTTGTTTGTCTGTTTATTTTGAACTTTCGTAACTTTTCCTAAGGTATGGCCATTAGTCATTTGTCTAAGTTATAAATATTTTATCCTGGTCTCCAAAGGTGCTGTTGGCAGGCTGGCGCTTTAAATTTTTATGGGGTCCACTCCGGCGTCCTTTTATTGGAGCCTCTGAGTCTTCAGTCCTGCCCTGCACCATCACGGCTGCGCGAGACTGCAGCAGCTACCAGCTTTTCTCACGGCGCTTCCATGGCTCTGCTGTCATGTTTTCACTCTGTCCATAAACTGCTTTGTCTGCTCTGACCGCCGCTCCTCCCACACCATCCCCGCACTATTTGTCATCTGCCCCTCACTGAACCATCCCCGTGCTGCTTCTGGGGCCCTCGCTGCGTGGGTCTGCACGTGGCTCTGCACGTGGCTCCACCTGGCACCACAGCTCGTGTCCATTCCCAGGCCAGCTCTTCCTCGTGGTACACGTAGCTCAGCAGATGGCTTAATAGGGAGCAGAATACACCTTTTTTTTTTAAGTATAATTTTAAAAATGTACTTCCGGTGGGGACGGGAGGAAGAAGAGTGGGTGTCGTCGGGCAGATGATGAAGATATTCTGCGGCATTTCCTTCTGGATCGGAGGCTGGCCGCGTTGTCTGAGAAGGGCTAGAGAACACGCCCTTCGGGCTTTGGGAGGTGCGTGGGGTCTGGATCACAGCCAGCATGGTGAGCACGGTCAGCAGGCTGTGGTGGGACCCAGATTGTTGCTCTCTCATGGAAAGCTCCAGCTGATTGTTGGATACCATTGTGTAGTGCAGTGGTTCTCAACCTTCTGGCCCTTTAAATACAGTTCCTCATGTTGTGACCCAACCATAAAATTATTTTTGTTGCTACTTCATAATTGTAATGTTGCTACTGTTATGAATCGTAATGTAAATATCTGATATGCAAGATGGTCTTAGGAGACCCCTCTGAAAGGGTCGTTCAACCGCCAAAGGGGTCGCGACCCAGAGGTTGAGAACCGCTGGTGTAGTGAAAGGTGTAGACAGTGTCTAGTGAGTGTCTGTTCCTTCGCTGAGAAGTCCACCTCCCATGAGGGAATCTGTCTGAGTTCCCTTGTCTACTTTACTTTCTCTAGGACTATCTTTTCACCAAACCTCACTATCTTAGTTATTATAGCTTTACTAGAGGCCCGGTGCACAGGTTCGTGCACCAGTGGGGTCCCTCAGCCTGGCCTGCACCCTTTCACAATCCGGTAGCTCTGCTGCGGAGGCGGGAGAGGCTCGGGCTACCGCAGCTGTGCTCGCCAGCCATGAGCCCAGCGTCTGGCGCCCATTGGTCAGCTGAGTGGTGCTCCTGCTATGGGAGCACACTGACCACCAGGGGGCAGCTTCTGTGTTGAGCATCTGCCCCCTGATGGTCAGTGCACATCATAGCGACTGGTCCTTCGGTCGTTCAGTTGCTTATGCTTTTATATATATAGATAGATAACACATATTGGTATCTGGTAGAGAAAGTGGTAGAGAAAGTGCTTCTTAGCGGTTCTTGACCAAGACATTTCTACAATCAGTTTTGTTACATTCCAGAGTATTTTTTTTAAAACTACCTTTTTCTCTTTCTTTGTTTATTTTATTTTAGAGAGAGAGGATAGGATGGCGGGGGGAGAGAAAAACATTGATTTTTGTTGTTGTTGTTCTACTTACTGATGCTTCATTGGTTGATTCCTGTATGTGACCTAACCGAGGATCGATCGAGCCTGCAAACTTGGTGTATCTGGATGATGCTCTAACCACCTGAGCTACCCAGCCAGGGCCCCACCTTTTCCTCTTTGAGTTGAGATTGGATTGACATCTTTATAATTCTTAGTCATCAAACCTATGAGCACATTTCTTCACTTACTGAGGCTGTCTTAATTTTTCTCAACAATGATTTATGGTTTTCTGTACAGAGGTCTTGCATACGTTCTGTTGGATCTATCGCTAGATATGTTGAAATATATATGACCCATTGTAAATGACATATTTTTCTATCAGCAACGCTTCCTTAAATGTCTGTTGGAATGCACTGCTGAAAGTGTCTTGGATTATAGTTTTCTTTATAAGAAAACTTTAAAATGATAGGACATTTCGGGTTTCCTGTGTTTCTTTAAGCCATTGTTTTAAACTTATTTTGTTCAGTAATTGTGTTGGCTGGACCTCGCCCGTGTAACGTTTATCAAAGGCGATGAGAGCAGGCAGCGTATCATCTCCGTATTTTAGGGAGAAAGCAGTCCCTCTCTTTTCTTCCCATCAGAGTGGTCCCTACTCCAGCCCACAGACATGAACCACCTCCATAGCAGTGGTTGGCCAAGTGCAGTGTTGGGGGCGTTCGTCATCAGTCCCTTTCTTGAGATGTGAACACAGAGAGGTGTCCAATCACTGGGACGGGGGGAGGGGGTGGGGTGGGGCACTAAGAGTATTTCCCAGCTCAGAGGATGGCCTTGACCAGGCAGAGCAAGCCTCACCGGGCTTCCTGCCTGAGCCGTGTTCACATGGAGGCGCCCTTCTGTGACGTGTCCCTTCAGCACACGCCCCACGGCGGTGGGTGTGGACGTGGCTGGGATCCGCAGGAAGTGGTTTGCCAGGGTTCGGACCACGCCGGGCTGTGTGCTATGCATTGACTGCAGCTGGAATTCGAGTCTCTTTAAGAGAAAATAACCATTTGCTAGTGCTAATCACTTTTAAATTGATAAATTGATCCTTTTAAATAAAAGAAACCATTCAGAATGACTGTTGAGCAGCACGTGAGGAAATGAGATTTTCTCCCTCACGGGGAATTTCTTGGTAGACATGCAGACAGATGCACACACGGAATGAAGATTGCGGAGGTCAGGTGACCTCATGTCCTGTACTTCTAAGCATGGGGAGTGCATTCTATGCGGCACAGGCTGGGCACCGGAGGGTCCTTTTTCTTTGGGGGAAAATGGAAAACCCGTATTAACTGGAGCCTCTGAAGGCCTTATTTCAGGAGGTCAGTTCCCGTGTGGCCCACAGCACTCCTGGTCACATAGCCTAGAACATGGACATGTATGTCCACATAAGACTGCACCCCAACATTCACAGCAGCTGATGTACAATGGCCCCAAACGGGGAACAACTCACATGTTCCCAAAGGTGGACACAGTGGGTCCTCCCGCCCGCAGGGGACACTTACCAGGACAAAGCCAAGTGGACACGGCTCGTTGCGTCGCGTGTTCTCTGATTAGCCTCGTTACCTCGTGTTTTCACGGCTTAAAAAACGGGTCCCAATGATCCAGAGAGAAGATATTCGAGGGAGTGTTAGGCCCCGACACGCGACAACTTCTCACGACATGCGGACGGGAAACACGGAAGCCTCCCTGACGCCGATCCCACTGGACACGTCGCCCCTTCTCAGTCCGGCGTGTCAGTGACAGTCGTGCACTGTAACCCGAGGACATGTGGATGCGGTGCCTGGGGGCGTGGCCGGTGACAGTGCTGGCAGGGCACACGGACATCGGACTTCCTGCCCTGGTGACTCTGCCGTGAGCACGGCCTGAGTGGTTCCTGCCCGTCAGGCACTTTCCCTGGAAATCCCCCCCCCCCCCCCGGCATGGTAATAATCTGCTCCTGTAATTGCTGTGGAAAAGGAAAATCCTCAGGAGAATTTACATCTAATCATTTATTTATAAATCTGTAGATGGCAGTCTGCAGAAGACGCATCGGGGGTCAACTTTGTGCTCAAAACAGTTGCGTGGTGTTTACATTTCACAGTGGATTTTTTTAATGGTACCTCCAGCCCCCGCGATCACAAAAGAACCGCGGCTGGCTGAGCGGCTCCGCGCCGTCCCGGGGCCCAGGCACCTCATTACCGATGCCGCCGAGGCCGAGCCCGTCCCCTCTGCATTCGCTGAAATATGCATGTTTTTCCATCTCATTAATTCAGTCTACATACAATTAATTTCTGCCTATTAATAAACCCCTTGGTGTTAGTGACAGCTATCTGAGCCACTTCACCGAGTGGGGAAGGGACGCGTTCCTGCCGATCCCCACCCCTCGGCTGCATTTGATGGTTGCATTTGTGGGGTGGAAGGTGTTGGTGCCTAGATCACGCTTCGGGAGGGGATGGTAATCATCGGGCTTTAGACTGGCTGCGGGGGCAGTGAAGTAGTAATTGGCTCCTCTCGGACGGGGAGTAGACACAGGGCGGCCCCAGCGCACGGGGTCGCCGGCCAGGGGGCTCGGTGGGGCCTGGATGGGAGGTCGACCCGCTTTCAGTTCCTGCAGCTCTGCTCACCTCTGTGGACACCCTCCCAAGGACATCTGTGTGTCTTCCATCTCGTTTCTTCTCTAAAGCGTCTGGTTAAATCTGTGAATGAAAGCAGGCGATGTGCATGTGGTACCAGCTCCCGCTGGCCCCGATCCAGGGGAAATACCGATCATCAGGACAGAGGCTCCCGGGCAGGGTGTCCCGGGGAGACCAGGAGGGCCCCCTCTCCGTGTCGCTCTGTCCTGGTCCTCCTCTGTCAGGGCACAGGGCTTTGCCACAGGAAACTGGCTCCGTTCAGCAGCAGCAGCCAGGAGGGAATGCCCATCTGTTAGGGGTCTCCGCCTCTAACCTGGGCCCCACGGTGCCATCCAGGCGGACCTGGAGGATGAGTCTCCATGACTGAGACAGGAAGACGGTGGTGGCCTGGTCTTTGCTATGACGTTTAGGGACATGTTTTCTCTGTGCCTGATAATGTGAGGTACCATGAGCGAGTGGCAGGTCAGGAAACGGAGGCGTGAGTTTGGAGGGTGATGCTGGGGGCCGAGGGAGAAGGAGGAAGGGAGAGCTCGCGCTCTGGCATCCAGGCCGATGCGGGCACCTTCTGAGAAGGAGTCTGGGCAGAGCCGGGGGTCTCCCTGAGCACCTGCCCCGAGCCCAAACGCATCAGTGCACCAGCAGCTGCCCGAGGGGCGGCCTCCCATCCAGAGCGGATGGAGGAAACTGTGGGCTACTCAGGGGTGGCCTGCATTGGCGTCATCCTTCCCTCCCCCAGCAACTGGTCCAGGAGGTCACAGGTCATGGCTGCTCGGCAGGCACTCACACCCTGGAGGGGATGGACACCACCCCACTGGGTACAGGAGGAAGCCTGCCCTGTCCGTCCCTGAGCAGCCAAGGCGCCTCGAAGGCCCAGGAGCACCCGCTTTTCCTTGGATTCGGGAAGCCCTTGTCTGCTATTGCACAGGTTTTTGTTCTTTTAGGGGGGAAAAAACACCACATTTCTTTGTTATCCTTGTTTCTTAAAATGTTCAACAGAGTCACCCATTCCTAATACATATATATATATGTTTTATTTCACTGTTTTCCTATGAAATAGTTAATAAAAATGGCAGGCAGGGCCGTTTCCTGAACCCGGGAGCCCCTCGCCCCCCCCCCCCGCCCCCCGGCCCTGCTGATGCGGGAGTTGCTGGCCTGGTCCTTGCGACAGGAGTTAACGTGTCCAATCCCCTACGTGGCGATCAGCAGGCAGATGTTGGATTTTAATAAACTAGCTGTGAGGTGGACGTGGGACCAAAGAGGGGACAGGAGCTCGAGAGTCGGGTGTTCGTGTTCAAGTCTGACTGGTTCACCCTGAGAAACGTGGACAGAGGGAGTCGCAGGGTGGAGGGCGCATTGCGCCAGCCTCCGCCCTCTTCTCTGCTCGTTTGGTCTGTGTTCTGAGTCGTTTTCCAGCCCTTTTGGGACATGGGCACCGGGCAGAGGGCCATTCCTGTTGGGAGAAGGGTCCTGGCTGGGCGCTTGGTCAGGCCGGGAGTGGACAGGTCTGCTCCCCCTGCCAGGACCTCTCTCCCCGGAATAAGCGTGTTCCCAGCGCAGTATTTCACGTCGGTGGCAAGCGAGGCCGCCTGTGGTGCTAGTTTCGGATGGTTTTAGTGCCTGCACCTGTCCTGTGGTCTCTGAGTTCATGCCACAGACCTGGGACAAGAAGAAGGGGGCGGGGGGGGGGGTCAGACGTGCACACAGACACAGCCCTGCCCTTGACCTTGCTCTTGCTCCTGAGGGAGTCCCCGTCTCCAGGATGCCTGAGTTCTCGGAGATTTTTACATTGTGTTTTCATTGCAATGAAGACCTTTAAGAATAAACCGCTCACTGTTTACACAGGTAAAACGCTGCTTCTGCAATGCAGATTGACAACTGAAAGATTTTTATGCGTATTATAGAAGACTTCCCCTTTTTGACTTGTTTCTCAGACTAGAATTTGCTTGAGCACCGGAGAATCCTTGTCTTTTTAAAGGATCCCAGAATTACTCGGGCCCGAGACGCAGGTGGAAGCCTGAGAGAAGTCGAGTCGGAACGGAGCTCGCGGGCCCTGGGACCTCTGCGGGCGCACGGTCACCAGTGGTGACGGCTGTGTGGGCTCCGGGAAGGCCCAGTCTGGGAGGGGCTAGAGCAGGGGTGGGAACCTTTTCTCTGCCAAGGGCCATGTGGATATTTATAACATCATTCGTGGGCCATGCAAAATCAACTTAAAAACTAGCCTGCTCTATTTGGTCCAACATTTAATTAACTCCCCCCTAATGCCTTGGCAGGGCCAGACCAAATGATTTCCCAGGCCTTATATGGCCCGCGGGCCGGCCGTTCCCCACACCTGACTAGAGGTCTGGGACCAGAGAGGAGAGCCCCCAGAGCATTAACGGCTGCGGTTGGGCAGAGTGAGGCGGCCCAGAGGCCTGCCCCCGGGGACTGGAGGCCCTGCGAGGGCACAGGGAGAGGACGGGCAGCAGGGCACCGCCAGGCTCCCAGCACACCCGTTGTCAGTGGAGTCTCTGTCTTCCTCCCCCTCTGCTCCTCTCAAGCTCGGGGTGCAGGGATTCAGGGGTCAAGCCAGGCCTCGGCTCTGAGAAGTGCTCTCCCTGTCGTGGCTGCCAGCGGCACCTGGAACCAACGCTGCCCTGTCTTTGCTGAGAGCCCTGTGACATCCCCTCTCCGTCCCCCGGGAGGGCCGGGAACCGGTCCAGGCAGGGAGCTCACGGTCCAGCGAGTGTGGCAGCCTCCCAGAGGGCGGCATTGATTTTCTAAGCGGCGGAGAAAGGCATCTAAAATCAGACTTCCCACCTGCTTCCCGGAGAAATCGGCGCTTCCTGAAGGGGGTTGTAACCGGCTGGCCTTGCTGCTGGCGTTTCCTACCCCGTCCTTCCTCCTCTTCTCCACCTGCCTCTGCTCGGTCTTGTTAGATGCACCCCCTCCCCGCCCCAGCCCCGTTGAAGTAACTGTGTCCTTTGCTGGTGGACTTGGGATTGAAGACCCCGGGGCTTTGCTGCTTGGAGTGCCCAGGACAGAGGCTGGATGCGGGGAGAGCAGCCAGCTCACGGGAGGCGGGGCAGGCGGGCGGGGCATCCTCCTGGCCTTGGGTGACGTCATCCTCCGGATGGAAAAGTGGGGCGCGGGCTGGCAGTGACAGCCCTTGTTGAATTGTACAAATGTGTTCTGCTGCTTGTAATCCACTTCTTGCAAATATGAGTGCTCTGGAAAAAAGATTTATTTTAATAACGTCTCAGCGTTGTTCTGTAGTCAACGTTGTTTTATGACTCCACATCCTCGCCAGAAAGCACATTTTAAGAGTTTCAATTCAAAATTAAATATGACCTCAGTGTTTTAAAATACAGTTACATTAACTGTCCATTTAATAGTTGCTTAAGATTTTTTTGGCCACTAACGTACAGTCAGTGTACTTGTCTGATATTAAATGCAGTGTTTGCAGCTCCGCTCACCGGCTAACGCGTTCCAGCTGGACCATGAGTGGGCTCACTGCGGGGCCGAGCCTCCAAAAGTCGTTCCCGACGAAGCCGCCGTGTTGTCTTACACCAGTGATGGCGAACCTATGACACACGCGTCAGAGGTGACACGCGAACTCATTTTTTTGGTTGATTTTTCTTTGTTAAATAGCATTTAAATATATAAAATAAATATCAAAAATATGTCTTTGTTTTACTATGGTTGCAAATATCAAAAAATTTCTATATGTGACACGGCACCAGAGTTCAGTTAGGGTTTTTCAAAATGCCGACACGCTGAGCTCAAAAGGTTCGCCATCACTCTTACACCATACGCCATGCTTTTCTTTAAAAACTCCATCGTGTTTGATAACAGGGAGTATCTATTATTTATTTAGAACTGTACAAACCAATTTACAAGACAGGTAATTTAGTGGCAGGATTATTTATTAATGAGCCCAGTACACAAGTTAATGGGGTCAGTCCTCATGTATTACATGCCTTTAAAAGAAAAGAGGCAGTGTCTTCAGAAAATCGTTATTATTTTAGCATTGGAATTAGGATATATTCCCTTGCTAAGATGAAAAGTAATTTTTTTCTGGATTGCATCTGAGCGAAGCCATCTCGAAGCTGTGCAGAGAGCTACGTCGTAAAGTACATTAGGGGGCGGGGATGTTTTCAGCCTGTCCCAAAATGTCATTTCTCACTGTGTGGGCTCCAAGAAGGTGAAACGTTCCGGAAGGAAGATGGCAGGTGAAAAGCTGTCGGCACGGGAGACGACGTGACTGTGGACGGGCTGGGGAGAGGCGGGCGTTCCTGGCTCAGGTGGGCCCAGGCCCCCTGCCCCGAGCTTGGCATCTGGCATGTTCTGCCCCTTCACTCAGCACACAGCCCAGAACCTCACTGGGCATGGAGGGGGCTTACTTGTCGTGGTCTCCAG
Organism: Myotis lucifugus; assembly: GCF_000147115.1. Lineage (NCBI taxonomy): Eukaryota > Metazoa > Chordata > Mammalia > Chiroptera > Vespertilionidae > Myotis > Myotis lucifugus. The sequence goes on from NW_005871303.1 coordinate 163,632, forward strand.
TGTCCGTCAGAAGCAGCGCCTGCAGGAGGGCCTGCTGGTCCCCTCCACGTGTCACAGGTAGCGGTTGAGGGGTGCTCCCCGCCGAGACCTCCCCCGCTCCTCTCTGAAGCACCCAATGGGCACCCTTGGAAGGCAGGGGAACCTGAAGGAGGAAGGAGGAGGGTGCCCGGGGAGGCCCCGGGCGGATCTGTGTGTGGCCTCTGGATTCCATAGACTTACCCCCAGTCCGAGCGGGCAGGTCAGGCTCGAGCATTTGCTGTTTGTTTGGGGTTTCTTCCGTTTCCTCTCATGCCCAGTGGACGGCCTTGTACCAGGAGTCGGACTAGGACAGCAGGAAGGAAAGCCACTAAGCCCTGTGTCTTCACATCGGGAGCCCTTCCAGGCTCTGACCGAGGGCCCATCCAAGGCCCAGGCCTGGGTGACGCCCCTCCCCAGACCTCAGGAGCTCCGTTACGCGGCATCGGCTGCAGAAGCTGGAAAGGCTGAGAAAGGTTGCTTTCCCTGTTTAGAAAATCTTTGCGGGCTTTCTTCCCCCAGGGAGCGGTTTTCAGCAAATTATTCATTGGGAAAATGAAATCTGAAATACAGGTGTTTTCACTGCGCACGCTGTGGGCCTCGTTTCCACCGGTGCCTCTCGTCTACTCATTCACTCTGCAGGCACCGGGCACCCTGCCTGCCACACAGGACCCCGGGGCTGGCTTTCGGGCTCGGGGACATTGCGTGGCTCTCCATTCAGTTCCCAGAGCAGCCGTCGTGGGGAGCCCATCCCTCGGACTTCCCGATGGAACCCAGGCCCACACCGGCCTTAGCACGGGGCCCGCCCTGCTGGTTCACCAACACACCTATTCCGAGCTCTGTCCTTCAGCGTGCCGGGCCTGCTTCCAGAGGGGTGAGGATGGGGAAGAGGGTGGGCCCTGGGACATTCTGAGACCTAGCCCTCCCACTGGTGTAAAGAAACGCTGGGCTGTGTGGAATGGTTAGTGAGGCATTTAAATAGAAGCATGGCCTCCCATGAAGGGTGTGGAGCAGGGATGTCCAGTGGACCACGTGCTGCAAGCCTAAAAACCCTATAGTGTGGGCACCTCATCTCTCTTTCTGGAAGCGCTAGAACAGCCGTGGGCAAACTACGGCCCACGGGCCGGATCCGGCCTGTTTGAAATGAATAAAACTAAAAAAAAAAAAGACCATACCCTTTTATGTAATGATGTTTACTTTGAATTTATATTAGTTCACACAAACACTCCATCCATGCTTTTGTTCCGGCCCTCCAGTCCAGTTTAAGAACCCATTGTGGCCCTCGAGTCAAAAAGTTTGCCCACCCCTGGTCTAGAATGTAACAGAGCTCAAATTCCATTGTCTTTGTAGAATAAGGCAGTGGTCCTAGATTGTAGTCTTGAGTATTAGGGGAAAGTTTACAGAAGCCACCTAAACATAGAAGAAAATAAATCCAAATGCTATACTGCATATATGCTATCAGAAATAGAGCATGTGCCCTGGCAGGTGGCTCAGTTGATTGTAGGATCATCCCATACACCACAAATGTTGTGGGTTCGATCCAAGGTTGTAGCACTTACAAGAGGCAACCGATCTATGTTTGTCTTTCACGTAGATCTCTCCCTCCTTGCCTCTCTCACTCCTTCCCTCCCTCCCTCTCTCTAAATAGCAAAAGAGCCCATGCAGTGTGGCTCAGTGGTTGAGCATCAACCTGTGAACCAGGAGGTCATGGTTCAATTCCCAGTCAGGGTACGTGCCCAGGTTGCAGACTCCATCCCCAGTAGGGGGTGTGCAGGAAGCAGCCCATTAATGATTCTCTCTCATCATTGATGTTTCTATCTCTCACTCCCTCTCTCTTCCTCTCTGAAATCAATAAAAAATATTTTTTTAAAAATCAATAGAAACGTATCTTCAGGTGAGGATTAAGAAAAGAAAGAATAGGTCATGTGGCCATATGGACTTTTCAAGAGAAGGGCTGACCCTTTGTTTCCATTTAAGAAAAAGATGAGCCAGAGTCTTCTGTTCCATGGGGATGGTCTGGAGAGTAAGGCCTTGGAATCACACAGACTTCTGTGCAGATCCTGGGCCCCCCTGTGCGTTGGTGAAGTTATTATTCTAGAACGGGTGGGCAACCTTTTTGTGAGTGCGTGCCAAAACCAGCAAAATCTCTGGCTCAAAATTCTTCTGCGTGCCAACCCTAATTTTTTGAGAACATGTTACACCTACTTGATGTCTCTTAAGGTGTATGTATGTGAAGAACCTTGAAGAAATATTAAAATTCATTCGAGCGACAAAAACACAGTATATGATGATGAAAAATACATTTATTTTTTAATGTATACATGTTATGTAGAATTATTTATCTAAGATGCACCTACACTGAATTTATCTGAAAAATAAAAAAGTCGATATTAAGAAAAAATTGTAAGTGGAAGATTATAAGAGAGGGTTTCGAGTGCCAGCAAAAGTTACTGGCGTGCCATGTTTGGCACGCGTGCCAGGGGTTGCCCACCCCTGTTCTAGAACCTCTGGACCTCTTCTAGGACTTAGAGATAATAATCCCTCCCTCAGGGTTACTGGGAGGGATGAATATAGAACATATTTTCAGTGATAAGCCTGGCACATGCTGGGCACTCAATAAGTGGCAGCTATGACATTTTATACAAGGTTTCCCTCGCGTTGTTCCCATGTAGGTGACCCTCAGTGTTCCTCATTGGACCCCACCTTCCAAAGTGCCATGGAGGGTGACAGTGAGACTTTCTCTCAGCGGGGACTTGGTGGTCAGTTGCCTTGACAGTGGCTGGTGTTGGCTGTGTTATTGAGAGTCAGGAGAGTAAATTGGATGGTAGGAAACCAACCATCTTTTACCCACCTTGGCTGCATGCCCTGAGATTTTCCCGTTCTGGTACTATTACTTTTCCTCTTACCACTTGTTAATTGTAGAAAGCAAAGCCCCTCTCTCTGACGTTTCAGTCCTTCTAGGTCCCTAAATTGTATGTCCCAGAGCAGGCCCTTGTTTGAAACCCACGTCCTCTTCTCCTTAGGTATCCTGGCGAAATTTGACTGGCGCAGGGAAATTGGTAGCATGATGACCTTCTGCACGATCATCCTGCCTTTGGGGCACAGACATTGCTTTTCCTGATCTTGGCATGTGAAGGGCAGGGTCTGTCCCTCCCTGTCCCGCCACCCCCACCCCAAGCCTGCAGGCGCACACACCCCCAGCTGCACAGAGCAAGGCCACCCAGAGGCTCCGAGGGCATTAGAAGGGGCAGACTGTGGAGGAAGATGCTCAGAGCAGGGGGCTGCCTCTTTGGACCATGTGCATTATAGAGTCAGCCTGAAAGACAATCGTGGTTGACCAGATGCCCCATCTGAAATCTCCATCCACTAGGAGATATCTGTGATTCTTATTTTGCACTAATGCAGGGGTTCTCCACCTTCCTAATGCCGCGACCCTTTAATACAGTTCCTCATGTTGTGGTGACCCCCAATTTCATTGTTACAAATTGAACATAATTAAAGCATAGTGATTCATCACAAAAACAATATGTAATTATATATGTGTTTTCCGATGGTCTTAGGCAACCCCTGTGAAAGGGTCGTTCGACCCCCAAAGGGGTCGCGACCCACAGGTTGAGAACCGCTGCACTAGTGTGTCCCTTCTTTTCTGGGAGTGGGGAAGAGAATTATTGAATCATACCAAGTCATCTAACCCCAGAGATCCGGGCGGGGGGGGGGGGGATGGGGAGGGGCAAAGTACCCTTGTGGGAATACACAGAATTTGATGAGAGTGATGGAATGATTCCTTAAAAGTTTTATTTCTACGGCTATTTTTCAAGAAGTGAACTAATTATTGACAGAATTGTAATAAATCGACTTAAGCAGCAATTTGATTAGGACTTTTTATTCCTGTTTTATGTTTGCTCTTTCTTTAAGCTGCTCATTCCTAACGTCTGAGCATGTTCTTTATGAGAAGCTGAATTACGCCAGAAAAGAGGAACGTGCCTCTCACGCGTGTGGGAGACGTTGAAACGCTGCTTTGTTCGCTGCTTCAGTGGAGAAGAGCAGCGCCGGCGTGGACATGAGGCTGTTTGAACTCTTTATTTGCCACATTTACAATATTAATAACTGCATTTCTACAAGTTGTCACATCGAGTAAAAGATCTTCATTCCGGGCTGTCTTTGGGGGCCGAGCTGAGGCTGGATGCATGCATTTAATAAATTGTAGTCTCAAGTAGTCATTTTTGTAAATAATTAGTTTCAGTGAAAGAATAAGTTAGCATATTGTATGCATCTAATGTTGCAAATGTACATACAGCAAACTTTGCTATTAATCAACAGTCAGGCACCGCAAGTGGGGTCTCATACATAATGAATTGTGCTTAAGCCTCATGGGTTTCTTGATAGAAAAATAAAAGAAAACACAAGTGTGGTAAGCTTTTGAATAAAATTTAACTAGATTGCCCTGCATCCTGTAATTGTTTTGCAATCATTAGGGACTTGATAATTCATCTATAGTTTTGGGGTGTTTTTATCTTCATCTGTCAAGTAGTGGGGATTTTTAATGATATGCTAAAGTGTTGCTAAAATACAGTTTTTCTTTTCATAATTTGAACACTTAAGGGAGAAAGTAAGTAGGCTTTTTTAAGGCATTCTAGTCTGCCAAGTGTACTATTTAAATTGTCTTTTAAAAATGTTTTATTGTTGCTGATGTATTTTTAAGAATCAATTATTTTTAAAAAGAAAAAATATGCAGTTCTTATGACATGTACCTTCTATGGGGGAGGAGTTGGAAATTGACATAAAAATGTCTCTGTGTTTTTGATGGGTGTTTTAAAATACTACAGTAAATTCCTCTGTGGGCTTGTTGAGGTTCTGACATTCATTTCAGGCCCAAATAGGAAGGTCTTAGGATGTCCATTAAAAACTGACTTCCAATTTAAGCAACATACCTCCGGCCACCCAGAAAGGGAGTCGTGGGGCCCAGTTCAAGTTTAAACCGCCTCTTGCTCCTCCCGTCCTCGACGTTGGCACCTGAACCATCGGTGGCCGTGGTGTTTGCATGTCCCTGGTGGGGGAGCTGCCTGGCTCCCCGGGGAGACTTGGGCTTGGGGTTTAAGCGAGCGTGGGGCTCAGGGCCCCCCATGGCCGGGAGTTCAGGGCTGAGGGGTAGTGGAGCCGAAGGGCCTCCTTTGTGATCTGAGTGGCCGTCAGCGACGCCCGGAAACCGTCACACCACAGCTCTCCCAGGGACGAGCCGGGCGAGGTTGGAGGAGAGGGCAGGGCAGAGAATAAATTTCATTTTATTGTAGAAATGGAAATTTGTGTCATGGCTTTAAAAATCTGGTTTTATGTGTGTGTTTAATGTCATTCGTTTTAAATGTAGCATCATAAATCCTGGCTCCAGAATCAAAGCTGCTTAATTACATTTCACCCATGAATAGTAATCTAACGCCAATAGAGAAAGAGTTAAAAAGGAGAGCCACAGAGTAAGGCAGAGGTTGAGGTCTTTAGCACAAGCATAAAAAATCAATTTCAGATGAATTTCACTACTATAAAAATTCTTCAAATGTCCTCTGAGGATGGAAATGCTAGGAAACCCAGCTCCCACTTCAATTCCCTGAGCAGCAGCGGGCGCGGCCACCGGCGTGGGCATTGCCGTGGGGTGCCCGAGGCACCCTGTGTCACGGGGGTATCTGAGTCAGGAGACGTGAATCTGGAAGCAAAGAAGGAGGCCGGTGGGTATGGAACCCCACCTCTCGGATGAAGACGCCCATCTCCCGTAGTGTTCGCCTCCTCGCTGAGGAACCCCGATTCTGTGCCTGACGGACAGCAGGCCCCACAGCCCTGAAGACCAGCAGCGGTGATCCTGACCAGCACCCCAGCCCCATCTGGGTTCTGCAGGAGGGGCCAGTCCCAGGTGGTCATGGGAGGTTTTGAGGGGACCCCTGACCCTCTCTGGCCACCTCAGGAGGGAGTCCCCCCGATGAGTTGAAGGCGGGGACTTGGTGCATTGTCTCTCTTCACCTCCCTGTGCTGGGCCGCGTGGCCAGGTGATGGCCTCTCCCAGGGGCCGTGAGAGCAGGTTGAAGACAGACAGCCTGCAGAGTGCAGCTCCCCCACCTGCCTCCGGGTGGGGCGCCTGGCAGGGAGGCGGCGGGGCTCCGGGAAGAGCCTCTGCACCTGTATTTTGGCGGCTTCCCTGCCGTCCCAACAAAGCTCAGCAGCTGTAGCGTCTGAAAGGACGATGAGAGCAACTGCCCACCAGGCCTGGAGCACCCAGGACGTGTGCCCTATGTCCGGGGCCTGGTGGTGGGCAAGAAAGTCACCTGCGGGACTGGGACTGGTCTTCTTGCTCCAGCGGAGCACATACCCAGAAACCAGCCCCTGCCGAGAGGTCGGCTCCGTGAGGGGCGGCTGCAGGTCCCGCAGACAAAATCACCAGCTGGACCAAACAGGCCACCGAAGGGAGCCTGAGTGCATTGCTTTAAACTTGAGATAAAAGGGAGACTGGCAACCGCAATGAGCAATAAGAGTTGGAAAAGGAACAACTGGAAACCCCACGCATGGAAGTCATGGTCCTGTAACTGAAATCACAAACCCCGGAAGGACCCACACACAGACACCGTCAAGCATGAGACTCCGTGGACGGAGAGCAGACGGGGAGGAAATGCCTCTGAAAGAGCACAGGCGATTGGAAACGCGTGGACGTGCTGTTCTCTTGGGGGTGGCCAGGTGAGAGGGTGAGGAGCAGTGTAATTACTTTCCTAGCATTTCTGGAAAAGGCTTTTGGTAGCGAACTCTGGTGACCTGACTGACAGGTGACCATAGAGGCAAACATACACCCGTTCGTCCTGCAGAGGGACAGGCACACCGGCCCTGGAGTTGCTTCTGTGCTGTCGTCATCGCTCTGTCACAGCTTGCTTCTGGCTCGGCACAAGCGTTCAGAGCCCCAAACAGAAGTGCCGTGTCCTGGGACCCCCCTTCCTAGGAATCACCCCTAGGAGGGGGCGAACACTACGGGACACGGGCATCTTCATCCGAGAGGTGGGGTTCCATACCCACCGGCCTCCTTCTTTGCTGTTTTCAAAGATGTCATGTTTCTTAAAGCGGAAGGTGGACTCGTGGGTGAGAAAACCCCCCGGGCCTCAGCCTGGCCCTCCTCCAGCGCCTCTGCCGTCCTCACACCTGTCGCTCAGCTAGTGGAAACGTGGGTGTTCATGCCACAGCTAGCCTTGACCCCGTCAGGGCGGCAGTGTTTTCTGTTTGCCCTTCAGATGTGTGGAGCAGGGCCTCGAGCTTTATTAATCTCCTGTTATCACTTTTGCAGCCCCACCTTGGCCCCCGCCCCTCCTGAGCCGCTCGGCAGCCCAGAGGAGACAGTGAAGCCCCTGATGGAGTGTGCGGCCTGGCTAGACGCCTACTTCCAGGAGCCCACGGCCCTCCAGGAGCTCCCCGTGCCTGCGCTCCACCACCCCATCTTCCTGCAAGGTCAGTACCTCCGCCGCCGCGGCGCTTCCTTCAGGGAGCGGCCCCGTTAGCTGTCACTTACGTCACAGCGTGTTTTATTGACTGGACCAGCTCCATTCTCTTCCATCCTCTGCCCGGGCAGCATGTGGCCATGCTGTTAGGACAGAGTGCGCGAGCCCCTCCGCTTCCCAGTGGCTCTGTTAGTTTTGGCACGTGGTCCCGTCGTTCTTGGCAAAGGCAGTGAACATGATGCATGCAGACCGACTCCGGACTCTCGCGGGCGGAAAGGTTTAAGCAGGAACACATCTGAGCGGCAGTAAACTTCTCAATGAGCTCATTGTGAACTTGAACTCTCTACTGGCCAATAGCACAGAAAACGAGGCTGTGGACAGGCAGCCACGGCCATCGACCCGGTGGCTGACACGTACGTCAGCCTGGGTAGCAGCAGAGTCTTCTTGGGTGAGTTTTCACCTTCACTTCTCGAACTTGCCATAGTGAGAAGTTCTACTTTTAAGGGATGAGCGTGAACGCGTTGCCTCCGTGGAGTGTGCCGGAGGCACAAACAGTCTGTGATAATCCCAAAACGTTTTCCCAGGCGTTTCTTTGTAAGCTCTTGTTTGGATTCTTACTTACGGCAGGAAGTCATTCTAGACACATACCACACACGGGTTTATTTTGCATAGAGACTCTTCAAGTTTTGTTATAAGTGAGCATTTATACAGGTATATCCGTGTGAAGGCATACAGCCGTGTGCTTAAAGAATCGCCCTGAGACTTCAGGTAGGGTAAATGTAAAGCAATCTTGAACTGGAAAATGGAATGCACCAAATAAGTTTAATGGCATTCTAATTCCTACTATGATTTTCAGCGAAAACGAACTTGAAAACGGAGCAGTGTTTACAGGGAGGCGGGTAGAGAAACCCCTGAAAGGCTGAGCTAACATGTGAGTTGACTCACAGTCAACAGAGAAGACCTTGAGCGTTTTTGCACATAATGAACTAGCCGGGGAAGTTCTGAGAAGAGGGCCTGTCAGCCCGTGTCGTTCAGAAGGTCTCTGTCAGGGGGGCGCTCCAGAGATTCTCACGGGGGGTCTAGGATGGGGCAGCTGGACGGCGCTCTGCACGTGTCCAGAACCCACCATCGTCCACAGGGCCCCGTGCTCGCCCCGCCTGCTCGGGCCCCTTCCCCCAGCACCAGGAGTCCCGGGGCTGATGGCGGGTGGGTGACTGTGCCGGGGCCATGCTCTGCGAGCCGAGGGACTCAGAGAGGCAGCTGGGAATCTGGGAGCCATGACCTCTTCTCTCCGCTGCTGGGAAAGAACCGTCCAACCGGCTTTCCTTCTGTCACATGGGGAGCAGACATTTCAGGTTTTGAAATTGTCAGAACAAAAATCTTACAAAACCAGGGCAGCAGTTCCGTGCGTCTGAGGGGGTGGGGAGCAGCGGGCCTGTCTGGTCCTGGAGGCCTGTCTTCAGCTCTTGGAGAGGGGGACCAGCCGCTCTTGCCCTGCGTCCCCGGCTCTGGGCCCGCACCAGGCCAGGCCGTCTCCTCGGCCAGCAGGTCATGGTGATGGGAGGGCTGGTGACCAGGGCCAGCGGGGAGCAGCCGTGGGGATAAGGAGGAAGGTCCCAGTTACCCTAGTAGCCCATCCCGCCCCCCGTGAGACAAGCCCTGCAGTGCTGACGGGCACTTCTGAGTGCGCCGGGGCCCCCTCCAGCTGGTTTGGGAGGTGGGGGCAGCACCCGCCGGCCCACAGTTACGGGCTGCGGGCCCAGGGTGTCCACGCTGCTCAGTCACTCCCGGGCAGGGGCCAGGTGTGGGGATGTTACTGTTTAAGGAGGGAGGTGGCCAGCACAGAGTTCATTGGCACCGGCACCGGCTGTGCCACTCCCCTGTGTGTCCAGCTGTTGTGGGCTTTGCTCTCTCTGCCGTGTGTCTAGGAGCCAGTGACATCGTAGGGCAGTGATGGCGAACCTATGACATCGAACTCATTTTTTTGGTTGATTTTTCTTTGTTAAATGGCATTTAAATATATAAAATAAATATCAAAAATACAAGTCTTTGTTTTACTATGGTTGCAAATATCAAAAAATTTCTATATGTGACACGGCACCAGTTAGGGTTTTTCAAAATGCTGACACGCCGAGCTCAAAAGGTTCGCCATCACTGTCGTAGGGAGAGGACAGACCCCACGAAGGGAGGTGGTGGGCAGCCTCGGAGCTGTGGGGCTGGGATTAACACAGAGAAATGAGCCTCTGTGCAAACAGCGGGGGGGGGGGCATTTTAAATGGGGAATAAGTGTCCTTCTTTCTGTGCATGTTAACTTTTGAGTATGTTGAGCATACGTCTGTGTGTCATTGTTTCCTCATGTTCTGGCTTCTGAGAGACCAGGTCTGCCTATTTCCACTTGTCCCCCACTCTTTCTTCTTGAAGCCTTGAAGTACCGCTCGTGACCTCTGCCCCAGGCCCTCCGCCGTTTGCCCCTCAGGCCGCAGCGTGGCCTGTCCTGCTGCCCACGGGCCCCTCTTGCGCGTGGCCAGACTGCCTGTCCTTGCAGGATCCTCCGTGAGGTGAGCGCACTGTGAACCGCTGGCTCCGTTTGGAAGGAGCCACAAAAATGCATGCGAAGGTGAACCACATGACATTGCTGTCCGCCAGGTTAACGCATCAGATGCTGGGAATGTCAGGTGGTTCAGCTCCTCTCGGAGAATTCCCGGAGTTAGAGCAGCAGCCAGGTAGCTCTCTGGGGCTTTCTCTCAGGGAACCGATCGCTGCCTGGTCCCGGGGCCAGGAGAGGGGGCTGTCAGGGGCAGGAGCCAGGAGCACGGGACCTCGCTGTGAAGGAATTAACGTGAACGGTGAGCTGTGGAGCACGCCGAGCTTCCTCTGAGGTTGGGGTTTTAGAGGTGGGCGTTTTCTTCTTGTGTTTTGGGGTTTGGTGTTTGCTGAGCTGGTTTGTTCAAGTGTGGACAGAATCGCTTTTCTGTGACCGAGAGCTCACAGCCTCGTAGCACAACGATGCGTATCGGGGAGGTCACGTCCTCCCTAGAAACCTCTCCCAAGGTCAGTCTTGTGTATTTTGAATTCATTTTTCTCCAAGAAACCGTTCTTTAGTGAAGCCATTATTCTTGAAGTAAACCTTTGCTTAATGTTTCTTTCATAATGAAATATCATTTAAACCTATTTTCTGTGAACACTCCCTAACTTCTCGGTTTTCTCACAAATAAGTTTACCTTCTTAGTGTACATGCATCTGAGGTAGCCTGAGAGGCCAGTGGCAGGAGCACTGGAGTCACAAAGGTGGCGCCTGGCCGGGCGCTGTCTCACCGTGAAGTCGCGGAGCGCAGCCTGTGGACCCGCGGGGCCGGCTTCCCGTTCAGAATGGGCGCAGGCGCTTCTTTTTGTTCGGAGCCCTCCCTCTGCCCACGGAGGCCCTTCCGCTCACAGGCTGCCCGTGGCCAGGAAGATGAGACCGGCGGGCAGGCTGCTAACCCCGGCCTTTCTGCTTTACCTGCCAGCCCGGGTGGGTGGCTCCCCGGGGAGGGCCCGGCCCTGTGCTGGGGACACACACACACACACACACACACACCCACACACCCACACACACACACACACACACACACACCCAGCGAGATGCCTGGCCCTTAGCCGTTCCTCCCGGTGCCATCTCGCACATGATGGTTTTCAACAGATGAGGTCTGAGTTTTCTTTTTAAAGTGACGGCAATGTTCCCTTTTAAATGAAATATTTAACACTTTAATAATTCCTTCGTCACAGCTATTAGCTTGTAGCTATGAAACCGGTGGCATGACAGTAGTAAAAACCTGCATTTTTAAACCTGCCGGCTACAGCCTCCGGCACGGAGCCTCGGAAGGATTCTCGGGTTCGTGGGGCTGTGAGAACCCCTTTCCCAAGGGCCTCTCCCCAAATTCCCGCCAGAGACTTCAGGAGAGGCCCCGTCAGGGGGCTCAGCTACCCTCCCGGTGTCCTGGGGAGTCCCAGAGCCCAGGGCCTTCCAGGGGAGGCTGTGAGTCCTGGGAGGCAGGGACAGCGCGAGGAATGGAGCCATGCTTACCTCTGTGCTTACCAAGACAGCCCTTTAAAGCTAGAAGCCCACTTGGGTGCCGAGCAGGGCCGTCCTCCAGCCCCTACACCCTCAGCCACCCGGCCAGCTCCTCTGTCCCTGGCTGTCCCTCACGTCCTGGAAAAGGCCAGCCAGGCCTGGGTCTCCCAGGCGCAGAGCCCCCTTCGGTCCATGTCTGGAGCCCGTTGCTGCTCCTCACGGTGCTTCCTGAGCCGCGGATCCAGCAAGTTAGTCTTCAGAGGGTCTTGGGGGTCGGAGGGTTTTCTCTTTAGTCCCCCCCTCCCCCTGTGACCACAGCAGGAGGCAGCGCTGTGCTTCCAGCTGTTGGTGCTATATTTTCCCCTGAGTTTAAAGACCATCACCAGCTCACATAGAAGAGAGCGGCTGAAACAGGGATGCACTTACCGCTTCCGGGGCAGGCCATCACCGGTCCCCCTCTCAAATGGGGACATGCGGATCATTGGCCTTGCTGCGATGTCACTGGTGGGGCTGGCAGGGGTGCCCGGGCGGGATGAGAGCCAGCCAAGGACACTGCTCTTACGTCCGTGGGAGGGAGGCAGCTGCTGGAACGCCTCTTTCAGCCCTGGAGCTGCCGAGTGCCTTTTCGGGGCGGTAAACGTGGGAACCTGGGTCCCAGGCCTCAGGGGCTGGGGCTGGGCCAGGTCAGACGGAGAGACCAGGTCCAGAGCCCGAGAGCAGGTGTGGCCGGGAAGTCCAGGTGCCGGAGACGATCAGGTGTCGGGAATCAGAGCAGGGCCAGCAGCAGGAGCAGCCCGGCGCCTGTGTCATGGACAGAAAAACCCGCATGTTCCCATGGTTAGGACCACGAGAGAGAAGATGAGTGGGATGTTTGAGAGCGAAAGGAGGGCAGAAATTGCTGGAAGCGAGCAGTCTACGGGGTGTAGAGCCAGCCTGGAGGCGACGAGGTGGGGAGCGCAGTCTGCTTCACCGAGGACATTTCGGGCTGAGCCATCGAGGGGTCCCTCCCCCGTGGGAGCGGAAGACCCGCCCCAGCGGTCACGAGCCCTTCGGAGAGGAGGCTGCTTTCTGCAGAGGGTCCAGCAGTGGGCACTGCCCTTCCCCAGAGGAGAGGCCCCCGTGGGCTCGCCCGCCCCCTCTCCGGGCTGCCTGGTCCCTGGCCACATTGGACACTGTCGCTTCCAGCGCTTCAGCGGATCGCAAATGCTAGGTGACCAGGATGGCGTCTGGGTTGAGGTTTCTCTGGGTGGGGCTCCCAGCCTGAGCAGAGAGGACATGGTCCCGCAGGTCCCTGCGGGGCGCTGGCTCTTGGCGGCCGCTGTCCTGGTTGGTCCTGACTCCATGGGCGTGGGACTGGCCACGCCAGCTCAGAAACACTCGGGGCACCGGCTGCTCTCTGCTCAGCTTGCTGATGACCGCACTCTGCCATGTTGGTGAATCTCAGGGGCCAAAGGCCTGGGGTCCGGATTGTGTCTTAGTTCATCGTTTCCCATTTGACTGTTGGAACAGCTGGACACATGAGGCTCTGGATTCTTCTGTAGACCGTGAGCCACGGCAGGGCCCGCAGAGGGGACGCGGTTCTTCGGGTTCTGGATTCGAGCCCTTCTCACAGATCAAGTGTGGGTCCCGCCCGGGGATCGCTGGGCTGGCTTTGGAATAGTCACATAATCCCCTCTGTGGCCTCACACTTCCGCTAGAGAGCAGGCGCTTAAAATGCCCCCCTCCTGGAGGAGAATGTGGTTGATGGGTCCAGCTCCTGAGATGCTGGTCGGGGCTGAACAGAGCCTGTTGGACCCCAAGAACGTCCCTGGTCCCTGTGTAATCAGTGGTCACCAAGGCCTCCGGGGAAGCCTGGTGACCTGAACGTTCCATCCTAGACCTGAGGGGTCAGATCCTCCATTCCCTGAGGTTTCCATGAATCAGGTAAAAAGTGAACTTCACTCAAGGTCGCCGCAGTCCCACTGCATAACCTAACCAAGCTCGAAGGGTAGCCACAAAGACAGCGTTAGCTGCTTTCAGAACTTGTCGGATAGAATGGGGCGTCTATTGCCGATAAACAGTACTTATCATTGAAATGATTACGAGGGCTGCTTTTATGGGAAAATATCCACGTTAAATACAACGGTTACCGCTAGCACAGTAATTAAACAGCAAACCGATGAAGGCTCCTATTAAAAATAAAAGTCAGCCTGCTCACATTATGCACAGTCATCTGCCGTGTCTGCCTCCTGGACTCAGGTTAGTTCACCTCCAAGGAGCAGGGGCCCAGCAGGAAATGGAATTCACATTGTCACTGCAACCATTTTTCACTTGACGTGGGCTTTGGAAAATAGGGATTTTCTATCAGGCCTGTATTTTAAAGTAAAAACAGACTTTGCACTTAAATATGCTTTTAAAAATTTTATTCCCACTGTAGTCACGAGACAAACGTGCACTGCTTGCTTCCAAAGGAATGTTTGATATTTTTGTTGTCACAGAGTGTTGTATGCTCACAGTTCACGGGCGCTGTTCATGTATTTTGATATCATTCTGGCAATAATAAATAGAATTCTATGACCTAGGTTTCTAGAGAAAATATTTTAGTAAAAATTTCATAGAATACTCGAAGTTATCAATATGTTAAATGTGTGAATATTTATATAAAATTCATGACAATGAAGCTGTGAAACTCTTTGTAGGAGCCAAAAGTGTAAAAACGATTACTTAATTTAAATGCTTTATCACACGATTTTTGCCCTTATATTCAAACGGACTCAGAATGTAAGATTTACAAGCATATGCCCGTTAAAGGTCATGTTTCACATGCTGGGATGGAGAAATCAGACTCTTACCTGGATGAGGGGTGAGGCTGAGGCCAGGGGTGCAGCTGCCATGACTACGTGGGTCGAGTCCGCAGGCCAGAGGCTCAGCCCGCTGGGGCACCGGGTGATGTTTCAATGCCAACAACATTCTTCTGAACCAGCACATTGAAGCGTGAAGTAGGGGAAAGGGAAGTCTTTTTAACCCTTAAATACATCTCCCAGTCACTTAAGTTGAGATCTGCTTTCGTGCTGCCCTCCCAAATACTAAAGTAAACATTGACCATATTTTGGGAAATGGTATTTCTGGTGAGCACTGCCTCTCAGCAATCATAAATCTATCCCGTATCTCCGTTACTATGACAACTACTTTTTCTTTTCTTGAGCACCGCTGTTCATTGTGACACAAAATACATCCTGTGTACAGAGGAGGACCGTTCCCGGCCTGGGTGGGTTCGCATTGTCTGCTTCTTTAAATGACGTACATCCCTGCCTGGCTGGGCTGTGCCCGTGCCCGTGCCCGTGCCCGTGCCCAGCACAGTTCTCACCCAGTGATGGAGCTGAGACACTGGCTCGTTGCTTGGCCAAGACCTACACTTCTTATAGGAAATTTGCATCCCTTTCTCTTTTTAGAATAAGATATGCAAGAACCAACATAAATGGCATATCCCCCCCGCCTTTCTTTCTGAGGACTGGGCCTTTGATGTTCAAGAGGAGCTCATATTAAAGGCGGCCCTAGCAGGCGGCTGAGACGGCGCCTGTTTACGGCAAATGTAGAACGGCACAAACCTAGCTGAATGTGACGGTATCATTAGTTTGTGAGTCGCATCCTTGAAAATAACTGCGGAGGAGCCAAATCAGTTTAAAAGAAGATAACAAAATGGTTTAAGCTACTTAGGTTGAATGCCAATTATATTTTAATATTCAACTGAGCATATTTTACGAAGAAAAAAGGCCACGTTGACGCATGCATAACTCACGGCGCGTCGGCCAGCTGTGCCGCTCTCCTCTCCGAGTCACTTTGTGCATTTTAGCAGCATGGTAATTTAGTGGAGAGCTACCTGAGTGATGGCATTTTCAATGAGCAGGTAATCTACAGAGAATTTTTATATGGTTATGAGTTCTGTGCTTCAGCCCAGCAACACAAAAATACATCAAGACCAATTACGGTATCAACTTTCAGTGTGGTACCCTCGCCACGCGAGTGCATGTATTTCTGCCCCAGGCATTTCAAATTGCATCTAATTTGAAATCTTTGGGGTTTTAATTAAATTTCAGAATATATGGAATTCTTCATTAGTACCTGCTCTGAATCGCAGATGATCCTTCTCTCAGTCTCTCGTTAAAGAAGTCGGCTGTGGTTAGTAGCATGTTCAGAGCCTGATCACTGGTGGGGTCTGGGTATTGGAACAGAAATAGTGAAATGCAAAATAATATCAAAAAGATTATTAGTCCGGGGAGAGTCTCTTGATTTGTATTTTAATGGAATTTTACATTTCTCTTAATGATTTGCAAATTGTCCTCTGATTATAAGATGCATTAAGCTTTTCATTTTAATGGCAAAGACACAGCCATTAGCAGAATTTTTTTTCTGTCTTCTTTTCAGAGTGCTTCCCTGCAGCAGATAAATATTGAAACCATTAACACCTTTTGATGTCCATCACAGCCTGCGTCCTGGCGCCACGCGCCCTTCACAGTCCGCCGTGGTTTCGCCGTGGCGGCCCCTGGCTGGGGGTCCCTGACTCTTTTCTTCCCTGGCTGTGTTTTGTTTTCTAGAATATAGGATTCATTTTTTTAATGTTTTTTTTTAATTATTTATTTGAGAGAGAGAGAGAGGAAAGGAGAGGGAGAGAGAGAAACATCTATCGGCCTGCCTCCTGTATACACCCCAACCTGGGATCGAGCCCGCAACCTAGGCATGTGCCCTGACTGGGCATTGAACTGGCAGCTGTTTGGGGCATGGGACCCTGTCCAAACAACTGAGCCACACAGGCCAGGGCCAGGATTCATTTTTTAAGTTTCATCGGATGGTCTTGTTCATTTGTGTTAAAGCTGATGCATTTAAATGTTATTCATGGCCCCATTTGTATTAATAAGAGCGTTGGTGTGAGGGCTGTCGGTGCTCACAGCTCCTGCCTCCGTCTGGTCTGCAGAGCTGGAGGGCGGCCCGGGGTGTGCCTGCAGAGAATTCGGAGACGTCTCACGTGCACGCTGGATGCTCCCGTGTACAGCCATGCACGGTGACAGGGCCACCAAGCTCACTGCCTTAGCCCCCTGACCAAGGCTGACCACAGCTCGACACCCAGAGCAGGGGCACTTGCCTTTGGTTTGACCTTGGTGTTCAGGCCAGAGCTTCTCGGCCCCTGCAAAGTGTGTGATTCGCATGACTGGAGCCACGAGGCTGTCATCTGTCTGCTCCTCCTGCTAAAGGTGCTCAGGGAGCTGTCACTCTGACCTGCGGTTTGGTGGGCAGCGCTGTGCAGCCCAGCAGCCTGTCCAGTGTGTGGCCCGGAAACTGCGGCCGCCTCCCAGGTGAGCCCGCACCCCTCTGGCCCCAGGTTGTCAAGGGCAGATCTTCACTCGGCGCCAGAACAGCAGACCTGAGTGTCCTAAGCAGCTGTGGTTCTCAGGAGGGACCTGGACACAGCCCCGTTCTGCAGGGCTTTCAGGGGAGGCGGCTAGGCTTGCTCCATGCCGCCCTGGGCCCTTCCCCAGCGGTGTCATCTTTGGAGGTGTCTGGGGGTTCGTCCACGTGCCACACAGGCCTCCATCGCCAGGAGGGACGCTGCCTTTGTGTCGGGGCTGTCAGGTGGCGTGGAGCCTGGGGGATGGTCGTGAAAGCCTTTGCGGCGTGTGGGAGCCAGCGCCCCCTCTGCCTGCCTGCGCAGCCCCGGAATGCACTCTCAGCCTGTGTCTCAGTCAGCGCGGCGGCCGCAGTGACAAGCAGCCCAGCCTGGCGGCTTCCCTCTCAGCTCTGGAGGCTGAGAGTCCAGGACCAAGTCCGTTTCCTCTGAGCCCTTCTGCTTGGGCTGGAGATGGACACCTCTCCCGTGGCCGTCCCTCTGCACAGATCCCCTGGTCTCTGTCCTCATCTCCTCCTCTCATAGGGACACCAGTCAGACCAGAGTCAGGTCTCAACTCAATCGCCTCTTTAAAGTTCCTATCACTTCTGAGGTGCTGCGGGTTAGGACTTCAGCATTTGAATTTGGGGGGACACGGTTCAGCCCAGAACAGCCTTTCGAGGCCTCTGAGTCGCCATCTGTGACCTGGGGACGGCGGTAACGATGTCAGCATGAGGGTGAACTGAGGCCACCAAACACCCAGCCCTAGAAGGGGCTGCCACCTTCACCACGGGGAGCGTTTTCCCCCGAGTCCCCGCGAGGGCGAGTGGCCCGGGCACCGCTCTGCCCGTCAGCTCAGCGAGGACTCCGGCCCTTACTCTCAAGTGCTGTCCATGGCATCCAGCAGAAGGCACCAAGGACATGGTCCCCGCGTGCCCCCGTGTGCAGGGCTGGGCACGCCGCTGCTGCAGCCACAGCTCTGCAGGGAGAGCGCTCCTCGGTGGGCAGTTTGTCTCACGGGAAACTAAGGAACGGAGCCAAGTTGCCTTGTCATTGGAACAAAGATCTTTCTACCTGTCAGTTCTCTGCCCACTTACTGTCAAGTTCTAGGCACAGTAACAGCCACATCAAAGGACTTCTGGGACATGAAGGTCTAAGCACGGGCCGCGTGGGCAGGCCGCACGGAACCACAGCAGGGGGTGAGCATATGTGGGGAGTCTCTGGGGAGAGTCCCCTGGAGCTGGGGGGGCAGGCGGGGCCTCCTCCTGCCTCGGTTCTGCTGGACACCAACCCCGTGTAGCCTCCCGGGCCCACGGCGTCCCTCCCTCTTTCCGAGTCTGCTCCGGAACACCAGTGCCTGCTCCTGCCTCTGCTCCCACGTAGCCGGCTCTGGGAGGCCTTCTTGGTGAGCTGTGCACACTGTGTGGACAGAGCGAATTCTAGTGGCAGCGCCCGGGCCGGGAGGAGGGTACAGAGATGATGGGGTACCTGTGCTGGGCACACGGGGCTGCAGGAGACGTGTCCGTGGCCTTGACCGCTGTGGGGGTCTTGTGAAGCGTAGCCGTGGCCTTTCTAGCACCAGGGACGCATGTTATTGCCTGTGCCCTTGACTGATTCAACCGCCCTGGCTCCAGGCCGTCTTCTAAGCATATCCTTGCTCTGCAGACCAGACACCTAAGGGTGGGATGACGGACCAGCCAGGGCTCAGCCCCTGGGTGCGCGTGGGAAGGCGTGCCTTGTGTTTCTTAGTGAGGAGCTGGCAGCACGGCTGTTCCTTCTTCATTCCACAAGGAGGGTGGAAAGTGCACCCTGTGAATGAGGATGGTTTTGAACGGTCGTTCTTGGGGTGAGTGAGGCCCCCGAGGGGAAGCACAGAACCTTCGGCCGAGGTGCTGGGTGGACACAGGACTCAACGCCGCCTCCCCTGCTCCTGCATCTCTAGGGCCCCAGGGCCCTGCACGAGCGAGGGCTCCCCGGAGACTTCCCGAACGAACACCCAAGTGCAGGTGGCCTCTGGGCTTGATGCCCTCGCGTCCCTCCCCTGCCCACCCCCCTCAGTGCTGCTAGGACGGCATTTCCGGGTTCCACACGTCGCAGTGCCCTTCGCCGGGCCACCTCCCCGAGCCTCAGCCCTAGGTCACCTCTGCACCCTGCCCCTCTCTGCAGGAGCACCCGGCCGTTTCCTGAGCCTGCTGCCTGGGGGGTGGCCCACGGCTGCCCCTGTCTGCGCTTCTGCCCTGGTCCCTGCGAGGAGGGAAGGGGCCTGACCCCTGGCTGGGTAACGCCCTGGCCTACCATGTCCCTTCCTACTCGGAGCTTGTCCGGTAGGTGCCCTGCCGGGCGCCCCTCCCCTCTGCGTCCCCTGCCGAGGGCACACGTGGGACCTGTCCTGTGGGGACCGCCTTCGCCCACACCTGGGCAGCCCGACCTCATTTGAATGGGTGAGAACCAAAGTCAGCTGCACACGCGGAGCCGGATCCCACTCAGCCCACCACCACTCCCTCTGAATTCCTCTGCTGCCTGCGGCAAAGGCTCGGCGTTGCTGCTGAGATTAATCCCCAAAGAGCCCCTCGTTCCTCTGCAGAGAAATTAAAGCTCGCCAGGTTCCTTCCGCCTGTCCTTCTGACAGCTCTGTCAGGAGTGATGTGCCTCCTGCGCGGCGTGATCCCCGTCCGACAGCGGGAACCGTTCACCAGGAGATTCAGGCCGCGCTCTCTTCCGGTAGGTGGGTCCTCAGACGTTACCTAAAATTATGGAACAGACCTCGGGCTCTCAGGCAAGCCAGAGGCTGCACGGGTGGGGCTGGGTCAGAGCACCCGCCCCGTTAGATTCGTCATTTTTCCCAGAAGTCAAGTCAACAAGGCGGACAGGAGCATCTTTCCGCGGGCCGGCCTGGGGGCACCTGCCCAGGATGAGGAGCAGGCTTGTTTTGAGACACAGGAGCCGAGAGAAACCTGGCGCAGCTTCTCTCCTCCTCCTGGGTGCCGGTGAGGGCTCGCAGGAGGCTTCTGGAAGTTTCTGTCGGGATGCATGGGAGTTCCTGGTGGTCAGGAGCGAGGCAGTGTATGCACGCGGGGACTGCTGGCACGTTAGCACACGTCTGACGACCCCTGGTATTTAGCGTGATCTGCTCTGAAACCACTAGCGAAGGGTCCTGTCTCTGCCGTGTGACCGAAGCCACCAGGAAAGGATCCCACTCAGAGCCCACCACCAGGATCCCCAGGGCCCCCCAGAATTGTCGAGGACCCCGAAGAGCTTTGGATCATGAGGGCTGTATCTGCCTACATGTACCATGTTAGAAAGTAAACGGGGGATTTTTTAAGTGTCTTTATTTTAAAGCAACACTCTACTATAAACAGTTATTTATAGCAAAGTAACTATTTTCTAAGACCAAACACCTGTAAGGACAGTGTGACATTATCTTACGTTTTTGCCAGCCTCGTCATGCCTGCGCGTCATGATGTGTGACGTCACCTTGCGGTGGCTGACTGGCAGGATGGAGGCACATTGTCTTGCATGCGTTGGTAACACTGTCATTTTAAATACGACCTTCTCCCTTTCTGGTGTTTGGATCACGGGGTTGTGTCGCTGTGGGAACTTGGTCCCGTGCTCAGCGTGGGGTTGGTTGCCTCTGATCACAGCGCCCTGGCCAGGAGCTGGCAGGACCCCCAACGCAGGGCCCGCGGACATGGAGTCCGAAGGGGTGGGGACGGCAAAGGGCCTGGACAGGGATTTTCCGCTCAATCCCGACTCCCTTACCCTGTGTAACCCTATATGAGGTGTGACACCCACACTCCCTCCCGCCCACCCTCTCGGCATTTGTAGGCCGTCTCTCGCTCTCTCTCTCTCTCTCTCTCTCTCTCTCTTTTTCTCTCTCTATCTCATATTGTTCCAAAACCGTTAACACCTGTTCAGAAGCCAGTTATTCCGCTTTGTGCAGAATGACAATTATTTGAATGGTAGCGGTGTTAATGGATAATTATTCACATTCATACCAGGACATTCACAGTTTAATCATTTCTCTGAAGGCTTCCTTAAGTTCGAGCTCAAAGTCTTCGGCATAATTCTTTTGTTAAATAAGTTTCGGGCGCTCTAATTACGGGGAAGGTGAGCAGGAAGGCGCCAGGTGCGGCTTGCGGAGGTGGCACCTCCCCTCACCTGAGAGCCTCACCAGGCGACGGTGGCAGCGCCCGCACGGCAGGGGCTCATTTCCCTGGGCTAATGGGGCTAATGGTCCAGTCCTTCTGCGAGATGAGTCTTCGAGATGAGCCCCAAGACTCCGCTCCGTGAGCCCAGACCAGACAGAGCCTCCGGGCGCTCCTCATCCTGAGATCGGAGCCCCTCGTGGCCTGGCCCGGCCTGGAGATCCCCGGGGCCCCCCAGAATTGTCGAGGACCCCGAAGAGCATTGGATCATGACGGCTGTATCTGCCTACATGTACCATGTTAGAAAGTAAACGGGGGATTTTTTAAGTGACTTCATTTTAAAGCAACACTCTACTATAAATAGTTATTTATAGCAAAGTAACTATTTTCTAAGACCAAACACATGTAAGGACAGTGTGACATTATCTTACGTTTTTGCCAGCCTCGTGGATGCCTGCGCTTGATCTGCGTGGCCCCTACGGGGCGAAGCGCTTTCACAGGCCCGCGCATGGGACCCTCCTGCCTGTCCCCCATTTGCCCAGGAGACTGGGTGGGCGGGACAGGTGGCGGGGAGACTGCCCAGTTGTGAACTTCATGGCCAGTGCTGAGGGGTGATGCGCAGAGGGGAACCTGCCTGAGGCCCCACCTTCCCGAGGGATGCATGCTTTTTTTTTTTTTCTCATGGCTGCCCATTTGTTCCAGCACCGTTTGTTGAAAGATCATCCTTTTCCACTAAATTGCCTTTGCTCCTGGATTTGTGTGGGTCTGTTTCTGTTCTGTTCCATTGAGCTAAGTATCTGTTCTTTCACCAGTACACACGGTCTTGATCTCTGTCGCTTTATAGAGAGATTCCCTTTTCACACATTGGAGAGCCTGGCATTCCTGGGACAAAATCCACTTAATTTTGGTGTCTTGTTCATATATATATGTTGGGTTTGATTTGCCAGTACTTTGTTGAGAATTTTTACATCTGTGCCCATGGGAGATATTAATCTGTACCTGGTTTCTGTCTTTTTCTGGTTTTGATATTGGAGTCATTGTAGCCTCTTAAAATGCCTTGGGACGTGCATCCTCTTCTGTTTTCAGGAAAAGATAATGCTAAATGGATGTTTCTTCTTTAAATGTTTGATAAAACTTTACTGGTGAAGTTATCTGGCCCTAGTGATTTCAGATTTGAAACTATGAATTTGAGTCCTTGGTAGTTACAGAACTATTCCAGTTATCTGTTTCATGTTGGATGAGTTTTGGTAGTTTGTAGTGTTTGACACATTGGTCTATTTCATTTATGTTGTTGAATATTATGCATACTTATTTGTAGGAATCCTTTATTATCCATTTAATGTCTGTGAGGTCAGTAGTGACATATTTGTTCTTTATCAGTCTTGCTAGAGATTTATCAATGTTATTGATCTTTTCAAAGAACCCCATGTTGGCTTCACGTATTTCACTCTTACTGTTCTTCTAGTTTCAATTTCATTGATTCCTGACATTACCTTTATTTACTTCCTTCTTCTCGATCTGGTTTTATTTTGCTCTTTTTTTCTGGTTCTTAAGTTGGAAGCTAAAATTATTCATGTCTTTTCTCAAATATGCATTTAATGCTATACCTTTCCCTCTAACATGGCTCTGGTTGTGTCTCATACATTGTGAAATGCTGGGTTCTCAGTTTTCATCCAGCTCCGTGTATGGTTTGATCCCCCTAAGGCTTCCTCTGTGACCCGTGGATTACTTAGCAGTGGCTGATCTACTATCCAAATGTTGAGAGATTTTATCTTTTTTATTAATGTCCCGTCTAATTTCATTATCATGAGAGAATATAACTTGTATGGTTTCAGTTACTTTAAATTCGTTGAAGTTTGTTTTATCGCCCAGAATATGGTATGTCATGGTCAGCATTCCGTGCACATTAGAAAAGAACATAGATTCTGTTGTTCCTGGGAGGAGGGCTCGATAAATGCCGGTTAGAACCAGGTGGTTGGCAGTGCTTTTTTACTTCTACATCCTTGATTTCCTGTCAACTATTTCTGTCAGTTACCGAGAGAGAAGTATTGAAGTCTCCGAGTATAATTATGGATTTGTCTAATTCTTCTTCCAGGTTTTGTCCATTTTTACTTTATGTATTTGAAATTCTGTTGTTAGGTACACAAAAATTTGCGGTTGATATGTCATCTTTGTGGGCGGCTTCTTTCATCACTATGTATTATTCCTTTTTAAAAATACATATTTTTTTATTGATTTCAGAGAGGGAGAGAGAGATAGCAACATCAATGATGAGAATCATTGATCAGCTGCCTCCTGTGTGCCCTCTAGTGGGGATTGAGCCCACAACCCCGGCATGTGCCCTTGATCAGAATCAAACCCAGGACCCTTCAGTCTGCAGGCCAACACTCTATCCACTGAGCCAAACTGGCTAGGGCTATGTATTATTCCTTTTTACCCTGGAAATTTTCTTTGCTCTTAACTCTACTTTGTCTGATATTAACTTTTTAAGATTATTGTTTACATGGTATATTTTTATCCATTCTTTTACTTTTAACCCACCTATGTCTATTATTTGAAAGTTTTTTTAGAATGCACATACTTGGGTTCTTTTTTAATTCACTTATGTTTTCATTGGTGTAATTAGACCATTTACATTTAATGTAATTATATGTTTGAATTTAGGTATAAACATAATAACATTTATTTCATTTTATTATTTATCTTATTTATTACACTTTATTTTTATTATTAGGTAACATTTCATTTGTTTTCTGTCTTTTTCCTGGTTTTCATTTCTCTATCCCCTTTCTATCCTTCCTGTGGGCTATTTTAACACATTTTTAGTATTTTATTTTAATTTACCTGTTAGTTTTTTACTATAGTTATCTCTTTTTGAGGTTTTTCTAGTGGTTGCTCTAGGTATTACATACTGATTTTTACAGTCTAATTGGAATCAATATTTTACCACCTTATAGTAGAATGTAGAAACCTTTCCACCATAAAGATCCTTGAACCGCCCCCCCCCCTTGCTGTTATAGTGGCATATATTTTACATCTATACACACTGAAAAACTAAAAATCTTATCTGATAATGTCATGCTTTTGCTTTCAGTCATCATACATATTTCAAAGATTGCAATAGGAGATTCCATTTCATTTGTTCTGCCTTTATTTCTAACTAGAGGCCTGTGCACGAATTCCTGCACAGGTGGGGTCCCTTGGCCTGTCAAGCGATCGGGGCCATCTCGCCCAGTCCTGATTGGGGCTGGCCGGCCTTGGGGAGGGACCACAGGAGGTTGGCCAGCCACTGGAGGTTGGCTGTGGGAGCGCACTGACCACCAGGGGGCAGCTCCTGCATTGAGCATCTGCCCTCTGGTGGTCAGTGCGTGTCATAGCGACCAGTCGACTGGTCGTAAAGGTCACTTAGGCTTTTATATATATAGATGTTCCAAGCTTCCCTCCAGTATCATTTCCCTTCTCACTTTAGCAATTCCTTTAGCGCAGGTTTGCTTAGAAATACATTATCTTTGTTTTTATCTAAAAATGTCATTATTCTAACTTCATTCTTGAAGGATTTTTTTCAACTGGACATAGAATTCTGAGTTGCTAGATTTTCCTCCTAGCACTTTGAAGTTCTTTTTCACTTCCTCTGACTTCCATGGCTTCTAACGAGAATTCTGCTGTCGTTCAAATCATTGTTCCCCTAAAAAGAGTGCAGCGTTTTTCTCTGGTTGTTTCAGGTATTTTTCTTTGTGTTTAGATTACAGCAGCTTGATCTGGATATATCTAGGATAGGATTTCTTTGGGTGAGCCCTGTTTGCAGTTTGCTAGGCTTCTTACATCTGTAGTTGTATACCTCTAGCCAACTTTGGAAATTTTTTGCTATTTTTTTTCTACATCCCACTCATTTTCCTCTTCTTTGGAACTCTAATAATTTAAATGTTAGACCTTTTGGCTTTGGCCCACAAGTCCTCAGGCTCATTTGGAGGGTTTTTGTTTGTTTTTAACATTTGCTTCTGTGTATTTTAGATGGGATCATTCCTGTTGACTTGTCTTCAGTTTCATTGACTCTCTCCTCTGGTGTTTCCATTCTGCTATTAAGCCCATGCAATGCAGTTTTAACATTGTAGTTGTATTTTTCAGTGCTAAAATTTCCAATTTATTCTTCTTTATAACTATGTTTCTTTGAAATGTGTCTTTTATTTGTTTATTTATATTAGGGGTCTCTTCCCTTCTCGCAGCATTTCTCTTCCAGATCCTTTAAAGTGGTCAGATGATGTATATCAAGTCATCATGCTGTACACTTTAATAGCCTGCAGTTTCATTTGTCAGTTGTGCCTCAAAAACCTGGGGCAAACGTCAGGTGATTCCAGCTTCTGTGTCATCCCAGTCTTGGTATTTGTTGGTTCTCTTTTCCCAGGTGAGTAGAGTTTCCTGGCTGGCACCTCTGGCCTCTCCTGCCCAGCCTCTCCTGCCTGGCCTCTCATGTGTGGTGTCCACAGGCCTCTCTTATCAGAGCCAGGCTAGGCTGGGTCAGCCCAAATGTGTAAGTGCAGGCTGCCCAACGTCCACTCCCACACGTGGCACGAAAAGAGCTCACATGAACGGTGGTGTCCACGATACAGGACAAGGTCTCTCCATGGCCGGCGTTGGGAAACTGCGTCACCACCTCCTGGCTGATGATGCACAATCCACACAGAGAGCGAACTCAGGAAACAACGTTTGCAGGGCTGGGTGGTCACAGAGGGTGTGTTGTAAGTAGGCGCCCAAACCATATGAAAATGGCCATGTCGTCTGGGTCAGGGTGCTCTTGACCCCACAGCGCAAACATGAAGCGGGACCCCAGAACAGGCCACAGAAAGGATGAGGAAGAGAGGATGAAGGAAGGAACTTCACTCGACACAGCCCAGAGTTCCCGGCCTGCTCTCTGCGGGGCCCTGTGGGAGAGAAAAGAATCCTATTTCACGGCACCCCTTTGGCCACCGAAGGATTTATATGGTCTCCTCGAGCTCAGGAAAATACCTGTGTGTGAGTTTTTACGAGCAGCTTTTACTCCATTATGGAAGGATATTGAACAGCCGAACGTGTTGGCCCGCCCTCCAGAGCGGGCTCAGCTGCAGCATCTGCTTCGGCACAGGTTGGCGTTCACGGCACCGACGCGGAGAGCCGCCTAAACTAATCCATGCATTTGCTCCCTGCAGGGGGAATTGAGTTTCGAGATACATTTCTAAAAAGATGTGCTTGATTGCTGAGCGTTGCCTTCTTTGAGCTTTTCTCCCTAACACATTGCCCCGGATGTACAGGGTGAGAAATGGTCTGCCATTGACAGTGAAGCTGGAAATGTTGGAAACTCTGTGCTCTGATGTGGCTGCGTCATTGTCTTATGATGCGACGCTTTCACCCTGGGAAGGAGGACGCTCTGTGAGGTGGCGGGGATGCGTCGGGGCTGGCGCTCTGAGGACGCTGGAGAGGAGCCCGGCTCCCGGACTGCTCCGTGCTGCCGTGGCTTCTTATTTCTTTTTAATCCTCACCCGAGGAGGTTATGTTTAGAGCGAGGAAGGGAGCAAGAGAGAGAGGGAAAAAAACCCAACATTGATTGGTTACCTTGACCAGGGATCGAACCCACAACCGAGGTCTGTGCCCTGACTGTGAATCGGACCCGCAGCCTTTTGGTGCCGGGATGGTGCTCTAGCACCGACCCACCCGGCCGGGGCTGTGCTGCAGCGGACCTGGCATGCACACCTCTCCTCCCGTTTCAGCAGGTTCTGGAAGTTCCGGGCTGTTCTGGGAAACCCGGGTGCACCCTCTCCCCGAGTCAGAATCCAAAAACAGAAGCCGGCCACCCTGTGCTCGGAGGCAGGGGCCACGGCCCTCCGCCCTGACCGGAGCTGCCCTGCTGCTCCCACGCAGCTGCCCCAAAACCTCTCCTCCTCAGCCCATGGCCGGGCTGCCTTGGCCTCGTCCTCCATGTTTTTCAAATCAGGGCGACAACAGCAGCCACAGGCACAGGGATGAGCAGTTGGTTTCAAACCTCCTTCTGAAGAAGTCCCAGTAAACAGGCTGTTGCCTAAGGAAACCCGCCCAGCCGCCGGCCCTCCACACGGCCTGTGCTAATGAACCCCAAGCTGTTAATGTGGTTTCTTCAGTTAAATTGATTCATGAATTTTGAAGAGAACATTATCTAATGAATTTTCTTTGAATAGAAAGCAATTAAAAGGACAAATCAGTCTGATTAACCCCAAAGTCACCCTCCTGCCACAAATGGTGTACAGTTTGAAATTATATCATAAGAAACTGGAGCACACTTGCTATCTTTTGCCCTCGCCTAATCCGTGTAAATTAATGAACAACAAAGTTAATTTCTTTGATGACCCTTTTCTCGTATCACCTGGATTATGCTGATGTTTAATTTGCTTAATGTTATAATAAAGACCAAACAGATTTTTTTCCCGGTGACGTGATTACCCTTCCCTTCATTTAAGAAGTGATTTTTATTATTTAACGCACATGTAAGGGTGTGTTTTCTTTTAGAACCAAATTGCACTTTGCCAGCTTGGCACAGAGTGTAATTAGTGCCATCACGGGCACGGTTGGGACACCACTCCTCCCAGCGAATCCTCCCCTTGGTTGGTGCCATGGGGACCTCCTGCCACACAGGGCTCAGTGCCCCACTGCAGGGACGCAGCTCCCCCTGTGTCCAGCCCTCCGAGCCGTGTCCAGCCCTCCCAGCCGTGTCCAGTCCTCCGAGCCGTGTCCGGCCCTCCCAGCCATGCCCAGCCCTCTGAGCCGTGTCCAGCCCTCCCAGCTGTGCCCGGCCCTCCAAGCCGTGTCCGGCCCTCCCAGCCATGCCCAGCCCTCTGAGCCGTGTCCAGCCCTCCCAGCTGTGCCCAGTCCTCCCGAGCCGTGTCCGGCCCTCCCAGCCATGCCCAGCCCTCTGAGCCGTGTCCAGCCCTCCCAGCTGTGCCCGGCCCTCCGAGCCGGCGTCCCCTGCAGAAAGACAATAGGCATCATCCAGACTGGCCTCCTTCTCAGCCCCGGGCTTCCTCCTGCAAACCCTGCACCAGAGACGCTCTAACACAGGGGTTCTCAACCTTGGCTGCACATTAGAGTCACCTGGGAATCTTTTTAAAATCCTGATTTTCCGGAGGAATGAGGCCCAGAAATCAGGATTTTAAAAAGATTCCCAGGTGATTCTAATGTGCAGCCAAGGTTGAAAACAACTGCTCTAACACCAGGGGTCGGGGGAGAGCGCTCTCGTGTTCACCTGTTCGTCCTCAGCACGTGGGGAGCGCTGCAGTTAAAGCCAGAATGACGTCCTTTTATCTGCAGCCCTGCTCACTACAGATGCCTATAGCAAGGTCACTGCCGACCAGGGTCTGCGGTTTGGCCTTGAGTCGGCTCGCTGCCGAATGCGGGCGCCAGTATGACCGCCCGGCTGGGCCGGGGCTTCTCTTTCCTCCTGGGTCTTGGCTGAAGTGGGAAGTGAACCGGCAGCGAGAAGGATTTCTCGAGGTCGGTGGGCAGGCGGGGCCTTCTGTGCGTAGGAGCTGGACCACGTGCTGATTTATAGAGGCCCGTGGACCGAGAGAGCATCAGGCAGGAACGGGGAAGGCGGAAGAGGCCGCCAGTCTGGGGTGCGTGGCCTGGGGCCCCTGGAAGGAGCCGGCCGCTCTGTGCCCGCCTCACGCACGTTCCCTGTGCAGGAGCCCGTGGAGCCCGTGGAGGCCGTGTTTCAGTGGAGTGAAGCGCCTCTGTGTCGATGCCTTTCTGCTTTGGCACTGGCAGCTGTTTGTATCAGAGCTGTGGGAGCCGGTTGTCCAGATAACGTCATTCTGCATTCCCTTCTAGACTCATTCACCGGACAGGTGTTATGGAAGCTGCTGAAGGCCGTGAAATTCGGAGAAGTGGTTTCTTACCAGCAATTAGCGGCGCTGGCCGGCAACCCCAAGGCCGCGCGGGCGGTGGGCGGAGCAATGAGAAGCAATCCTGTAAGTCCGGGTGACCGCGGAGACAGGTTTGGCGGGTGGGCCTGGGCACCACTCCAGTGCCGTGGCATTTGATGTGAGCATGTTTCCCAGGCAGCCTGTGCGGGGGGGGGGGGGGGGACAGGAAGCACTTGTGATGGGGACCTCGGAAGAGATGTGGGTTGGGACCCCCTGTTTGGGGGGAGGTGGTGAAGGAGCATCCCAGCCGCCTCTGAAAGCCCCTTCCTTTGTGTGTTAGAACCACGGGAGCCCACGGGGACGGGGCCTGGCGAAGGGGCGAGCAGACATCCCTTCATTCATTCAACAGCAGGGCGTCCTGGGTGCCAGTGTAGCCACCTCTCCCGGGTGCCGATTCCAGCAGGAGGCAAAGCAGAGTGAAAGGCCCCTCCAGTTTCTCACATTCTAGAAGGTTCATGGGCCGGGTCCAGCTCCCCAGGGCATCTCTGTTACGAGGTGCAGCCCTCCTGGGCCTGACCACCAGGGATGGCTAACCTCTGACCTGGGCTCCTGGCTGGATCTGGGCATGGCTGCCCCGAATTCCCTCATGGCCTGTCCCTCCGGTGTGTCTGACGGCGGGTTTGGCCGAGGGCAAGGCTCACAGACACATGAAGCCGTCTGCTCCAGAGGATGGGGCCGCGGTGCCGGTGGCTGTGCCTGCCGTGCCCAGAAGGACAGAGGGCACCTCTGGTTCCCATCAGGTCACACACGGGCCAGAGGCTGTCCAGTCACAGGAAGGAAGTCAGCACAGTGAGGGGAGAGGCCGTGACGTGGGCCTGGGTGTGGGCAAGATGGGCTCCCCGCCTGCCTGATGGCTCAGCCCTCCGGAGACCCCGCTCGACCATGTGAGGCCCCTGGAATGTGCCCTCCCTCCTCGCCTCTGCAGGACCGCATGACACGCTGTCCCATCGGCAGCGGCTTCTCCCTGCCGCCACGGGGACGTCTCTGATACGACAGAAGAATGCCATCCGATCGGGCAGAGCGAATAGCATCCCTGAGTCTCGGGATGGGAAATTACTGAATCAGACCCACTTTCTGAAAAACTGTGTGGCTTTGCTGTCTATTTTCAAAACTATTTTCCTCCCTGCTCACGGGGGACAGGCGGGCGTCTGCACGCCACAGCCGGCTGCACCTCCGCTGGCTCGTGGCCGCCCTGGGGCAGAGCCGGCGTCTGGGAGGTGGCAATTACATAGCCTCTCGCACAAAACGGCCTTGTTGCTCTTTGAGAAGCATCTCCTGGCGGTTCGCAGGGGGTGGCACTGTCTTAACGTACATCCACTCTGCAAGAGGTCTTCTGCAGCAACGTGACATGGGTGACGCACCGCGTCCCCTCCCGTGTTTACCATGTTTCCCGTGTCTCCGTGTCCGGAGCTCTCGGTGACAAGGGCGCTGTGTGCACCGCTGTCTGTCATTGCTGGTGCCGGCCTATCGTAGGGTACATCCCGCCACGCAGAGGGCCGCATGTTTGTGGAGCCTACGGCATGATTCCGAGTTAAGTTTGGGAATATGGTTGTTGTGTTTGCCAATAAAGCTTCAATGCATCTTCCCTTTGGGAGGTCCCCATCCTCTGCTGGGTTGTGAGTGGTTCGATGTTGCTCTAGGTCAGTGGTTCTCAACCTTCTGGCCCTTTAAATACAGTTCCTCATGTTGTGACCCAACCATAAAATTATTTTCGTTGCTACTTCATAACTGTAATGTTGCTACTGTTATGAATCGTCATGTAAATATCTGATATGCAGGATGGTCTTAGGCGACCCCTGTGCAAGGGTCGTTTGACCGCCAAAGGGGTCTCGACCCACAGGTTGAGAACCGCTGCTCTAGATAAAAAGGCCCCCGGACCCTGTGGTGTCGCGGCGAGAGGAACATCGGAAGCTAAAGGGGTTTTTGCGCCACTTCCTGCGTCCCTGCAGACAGGGCCCTCTGCAGGATGCTCCCTTCCCCGTCCCCACCCTGTTCCGGCCAGGTTCCTGCTGCCCGGGCCCCATGGTGAGCTGCTCTCTCCCGTCTCCCTCCCTGATGCTGGGTGGGTGCCCCAGGTGCGCACAGGCACGTGGCGCCCACACCCGGCTGTGGAAACAGCTCTCTAACCGACGGATACAAATGAGGAGCCCTCACCTGCCTCTGCGGCGGGGACGCCGTGGCGCTCCAGCGATCGCGCTCGTGGCAATATCCAGGAACATTTATTGTCGTGCAACCAGCGCGACGCCTGCTCCTGCTATTAATCTCCATGACTGTCTCTCTGCAAGTATGGCCTCAGCCACTGAAATTTATAAAGTAGGATCCACTGGGCCTAAGACTCCGATGTCCACCAAGTCCTCATGTTGACCTCCCACCACGTGCCCAAGTCGAGCCAGTGGAGACTCCGGACCTGGCAGGAGCCAGCGGTGGCCACGAGCCTCCCATTGGGCACCTCACCCACCTGACGACGAGGCTGCCTGGGCGCCAGCAGCTGCAGGACCTGAGCGGGGCCGCCAGCTGGGGCGCAGGCGTGTCCGTGTCCATGGCTGGTGGCCCTTCAGCGTGACGGGAGCTGGACAGTCCTCACAGGGTTTCTGTAAAGTGATGAAAACCTCCTTAGAATGGGCCGGGGGATCCAAGAGGTGACTCAGACCCACAGGAGAAAGAGGTGCTGGCCAGGACTGGACATGCCTGGTGTGGGCGTCCCGCGTGACTGTCCCTCCCGTGGTGCTGACGGCGGGCTCTGCCGCGCCCTCACAGACAGCGTGTTGTGGAGACTGGCTCCCTGGACACGCCTGCGTTCAGGCTGAAGGAGCAGCTGAGCGCTCCAGGGGGAGGTGGCCACGGGCCGGGGTGTGGGAGGCCCGTGGCGCGTGCAGCCTCCGGGGGCTGGCAGGAGCGCGGACACATTGGGTTCACTGCCCTTCCTTGCCAAGGGAAGGCCTGCTTTTTGCTGGGTGGGAGTTTCGTCCTGTCCTAGACACTTGGGGTTTCTCCAGAGTCTTCCTGGAGGCACTCGCTAGCCTGGGGAAGCCGGCGTGGCAGCCTCCGGAAGGCTCTCCCCGCCCCAGTGCGGAGGCGGGCCCGTTTCCTGGTAGATTGGACTGAAGAGGCCTGCCCCCCTCCCCCTCAAAGCACCAGCGCTCACCCACAGACGGAATTTGCTTAATGCAGTTCAAAGGCAATCGATACGGTGCACGGAGAGTCTCCCACCTTCTTCTAAACAAAACGCCTTCCAAGGAGTTAGTTTATTCACAGATTGCCACGAGCGTTAATGACCCCGAGCCGTGCTCTGCCAGTCACCCAGACGCTGCTGATAAAGATTTAGCATCATGTTCTAAGTGTCAGGGCTGTCAGTGGGGCTGAACCATTTGACCAGAAGAAAAAAACGCACAGGGAGCTATTGATTACAGCTTCTCGGTGTCACTTGTTCACCAGGATTTAGGTATTGATGAGGCCGCGAGTGAAAACAAGCCCTTCCCCTGTGGGCTGCTGCCCGCAGAACAAAGGCGAAGCTGGAGAAAATATCAGCCGGCCCCGAATCAGAGGGATTCCCTATTGATTGAAAGGCCCCCTCGTGTTGTTTTTGTTGGAGACAAATCTCTGGGTTTGGAAGTTTTATAGCGTTTGAGAGAGCGCCCGTGTACGTGATGGATTCGCGCGTTGGATGAATTAGATTTCACAGCGTGAAGGTTCCAGGGCAGCTGCCATGTTAGGAGCTGCTTGGTTATTGATAAAAATTACGTCTTACGCAGCACAGTCGTCGAAGGAGGAGGCATGGAGGGTCCGGCTCCTCTGCAGCGTCCTTAGGGCCCCAGTACGTCTTAGCAGGTTTCGTTATTCTAATGGCGTGAGACCTGCCACCAGCATTCATGGGAGCGGGAGCAGCGTCCCCATGGCCAGGGCCGCCACGGCGCGTGTTTGGCTGCTCACCTGTTCCTGTCACTGCAGCCTGGCCATCGCTTCATTATAACTGACTGTCCTCCCATCGGCTGTCCTGTTATCTGGGTGTCAGGCAGAAGGAGCGCCCGGGCTCCTGTTACTCACTCTGATAAGCGCATGGCTGGCAGGGGGGCGGGGGAAGCGAGCAAGGGCCGCATGGGAGATCCCTCAGGTGAGAGACTTGAACCGGAGCCTGACTGTTGGCAAAACCAAACTGAATGAGACGCCCCCCTCTTTCCCAGCGAGAAACTTGAGCTGCATGTGATGTCCCCACACCCTCCCGGCAGTTGTCCAGGTGGCCGGGGCCCTGGATGAGAACCCGCAGTCAGAGTGACTGCTCCGGTCTTAGCCGTCTGCTCCCTCCAGGAAGGCGGGAATGTGGGCCGTGTGCAGGACTGGGCCGAGCTGCTGCTTCTCACGCTGTGAAACTGCACCGAACAGGAAATCCCAGGCCGAGGCTGCGTGCGTTACCATGGCAACCCGAACTTCTCGTGGGAATGGGGACTCCTACTCTGTGCCGGGAATGGCCGGTCCCCCCGGCCCGGTGAGGGGTGTGAGGGTCGGACTCCACCCTGCTGGACGGGATCCTTCTTTGCCCCTAAACAGCCACGTGAATGAGCTCGGGCCAGGGACTGAATTCGACCGGAGAGTGACAGCCGGCCTGGCGTGTTGGAGCTCAGGATGTCACATGAGCCACTGGGGGCACAGAGCACACTCTCCCGTGGCCTATGAGACCACGTCCAGGATGGGGACCAGGCCCATGCGGCCCGCCCAGGGCCAGGGGCAGCTCGGGGCCCACAGAGCCCACACTCGGGCAGTGGGTTTGTGCGGCGAGCTGAGGTGAACCGGTGCCCAGTGGTGCCCGGGCTCCGTGCTCCGTGAAGGGTCTCCAAGGATGCCGAGGCAGGAGTGGCCTCCCCAGGGAGCAGAGGTGCCCAATTCCGTGAGAGGAGATCCAGTGGGGGCTCACCCGCTTCCTCTAGACACTCAGCTGCCAGCGGCTGGCCTTCGTGTCTGTTTCGCCAACTTCGGAGGTGGAGTGTGGAGGTCGGGGTACAGACCTTCTCTCTGCTGAGCTGCAGCCGAGGGGAGTGGGCGGTGGTCAGGACCTGGAGCCCGAGAACCCTCACCTCCAGGGCCTGGCAGGGCCCACCCTGTGTGCTCACGGAGGAGCACATGGCGATCAGAGTGCGAGGCTCCCCGTGTCAGGGAGCCATGCTGTCCTGCTCGGGGGTGGCCTCCGCACAGGGCACAGGGCAGGGTGGGGCATCCAGAGCATCGGGGTCTGACCGTGTCACTGGGCGGCCTGCTCCCCGTCAGCAGCCCCAGTGGCTGCCACAGTGAATGCAGAGGGGCCGGGCGAGGCTGAAGGGCAGCGAGGAGCTGAGGGTGGGCTGGAGGGGCCCAGGGCTTGAAGGCACCTCCCGGATGTGAGCTCCGTGTTACTTCTCAGAAAGGTTTGGGAACTTCATGCACCACCCCATGACTTGGAATGCAATTTTAAATTTTGTAAATGCACTTTAGGAATCTCTTCCCAAATGAAATTAAGTCTCCCCTCCCAAATCCCGGTGCACAGGGATTGGCTGGAGGATGCTGCACGCTCACCTCGGGGATGGCATCCCACCCCCTCCCCCGCCCCGTGGAGACCCCAGAGACCAGGGAGTGGTGCTGAGACCGAGGTCGCACATGGATGGGCCCCAGTGGCAGCCCCAGGTCACTGCCCAGGGGCCCAGCACCTCCCTGGCCTGCAGCCCAGACTGACGGGGCCACCTCTGTCTTCCAGGTCCCCATCCTCGTCCCGTGCCACCGAGTGGTCTGCAGCAGCGGCGCCCTGGGCAACTACTCCGGAGGGGGGCGGGCCGTGAAGGAGTGGCTTCTGGACCATGAAGGCAGCCTGGCGGGGACCCCGGCCCGTGCAGGGGGCTCCCGTCTGGCCCGAACCTGGTGCGGGGCCCTGAGGGGCAGCAGCAGCTCAGAGCCCACCGGCCGAGACTGAGCACCTGTGGCAGGAGTGAGTGTGTCAGGGACACGTCGACGTAACAGCCTGTCGGAGGGGTCTGTGCGGACGCCCCGCCACATTAAAAAGCTGCCGTGTCCTGGGGACGTGTGTCCACCTCCCTTTGTCATTTTTACCTTTTACCGCAGAGCGAGTCCCCTTCTCTCGCTGTGTTGTCCAGTCCTAGTGTGTCAGGCAGGGATGGGAGGGGGGACTGGGAACGGGAGGGCCACCGCCCATGGAGGGAAGCATCGGTGTCCATGGGAACAGCTGGGCGCCGCCCAGAGCCAGCTGCAGCCCCTGGGACCACAGCCACCAGGCCATGGCCCATGCAGCCTGTCCAGGCTGCAGCCTACCCGTCCCCTCAAGAGACTGACCACCTGCGTGGACCCACCTTCCTTCCTGGTGCGGGAACTGTGCCTCGGTGAAGAGGGTGCCCGTGGAGGTTTCCTAGCTTTGTTTGCCCAGCTGCCAGGAAAGCTCGTGCAAGATGCGGCCACTTTTGATCCGTGTGGATCGAGTGGAGAGTAACCGCTTATCGGAACCATTGGAAGATCAGCCGCTCTCTGGGCTTGGCTGTGGCTGTGGCTGGAGGGCGCCTGACAGAGGGATGTGGTTTCACATGCCGACCCCTGACCCCCGCCCCGCTCCTGGCCTTGGCGCACTCCAGACAGCACCCCCAGGTCATGCCTAGAGTCAGAGGTCACCCCAGGAGGTGGGTCAGCTCCTGTGGCCGGGCATCAGGGAGCACCTCCCAGCATCTGTGTGCGGCATCTGGGCCTTTGTTACCTGTTGTCGTCTTGCTCGTCACTGTGTCTGAAAGCAGGGACCCGGCGCTGTGCGTGTGGTAAATAACGTGGGATGTGATGTGCGCGAAATAACTGCACCCGCCGTGCGCCGGAAGCTGTATTTCCGTCAGGGCTTCCTGTGACAGTGCGAGCCGCCGCGGAGAAACCCGGGTGAAAATACAGCCTCGTGATGTGCCGGTTGGGACGTAGTTTATATTTCATATCACGTTCCCCACGACAGAACAGGGACCTAGCGGAAACCAGCCTTAGGGCTTCCTCTCCCGTGGCCATTGGTTCTCTCCTCCTCCGTCAGCCAGGTCGATTCTGGATTTCCCCTTCGGAGATGAAGTGCCCTGAGCACAGTCCATGCGCCCTTCCGATTCCCGCCCTTCTCAGGCTGTAGTTTTGGAGCGAGCGGAGTCCTTTTCCCACAGTGGCGGGTAGACCCCTGGCGTGGGGCCACCCCTGAGCCGGCTCCGTCAGCCGTGGGCGCTGTGCTCGTTTCGTGCCCCCCTCAAGCTTCCGGAACCGGAGGCGTGTGGCTGTGGGAGCAGAGGCCGGTCCTGTTTCCAGCAGGTTGGGAAGACAGTTGGGAGCCTGGGTGCACTTGGCATCAGGGAGTCGTGAAGGTGGTTGGGATCCAAGTTTTCCCAGGAAAAGGCTTCCCTCCATCACCTCAGCCACTGCAGCCATCACCTCGGCCCTGTCACCTCGGCCTGTCCCCTCCGCCCCGACAGCAGGGAACCCTGGCTCTCAGGCAGCAGCTGGCCTTGCCGGCCGGTGTGGGTTCTCGCTAGTGCTTTCCAATAGAGGGCACCATAGCAGTGCGCTAGGCTGTGGTCGGGAGGCCCGTCCCCGCTGCCTGAGAACGGCTGGAGGACGGTCAGCAGGTGGGACTCTCAGAGGGGCTGTGACAGTCCCATGTGCACGGCGGCCATCGGGGCTGCTGGCGGTGAGCAGGCCGCCCTGTGACACCATCAGACCCCGAGGTTGCTCTAGATTTCCCACACTGCCCGTGTGCTCTGCACGGAGGCCACCCCCAAGCAGGACAGCGTGGCTCCCGGACACGGGGAAGCCTCCCACTCCCATCTCCGGGCTCCAGGGGGCTCTGAGGAAGGGCCCTGGGCCGCCCCGGGCCAAAAAGCCACGCATACCTGCAGCCGGCGAGGGCCAGGCCCCTGCTGCAGCTCAGCCACGTGCAGCGAGGGACCCACCCCGCAAAGCCGCCCGAGGTGACCTGGCCACTCTGTAGGGCCTGGCACCGCCTGCCTGGGCCTCGCCCTTGGTGCAGCACAAGCCCACACTCTGTTTTCTGTCTCCCAGGGCCTGCTCGGCCCTGTCTGACGGCTTGATATATGCCCCGAGGTTGCCGCTGACAAAGGCAGCAGCGGGCGCACACGGCAGGGCCATGTACCGCTCCAAGGACAGGCTCTGCAGAGGCGACATGAAAGCCGGTGCGGTCGCCTAGAGCCGCTGTCGCTCAGCATCGCAGCGCAGCTTATAAACATAAAGAGGAAAAGGAAAGGCACAAAGAAATGTAGAATATTTTCCCAATAAAAAGAATGTCGACACAAGAACGCTGTGTTCTTTGGCCTTGGCCCCGGGTCCCCTCGCCAGTCCGGTTTCCAGTCCTTCCCGGGCTTAGCACGTTGAATGCTGACACGGGGACCCGTGGGCGGCACAACAGCTGGCTGCGCACAGCAGCTCGGCCTGCGCGGGCTGTTCTCACCCGTTTCCAAAGCCCCGATAATGAAAGATTCAGAAATAATATTTGTTTTTGCAGAACCGCACGTAATGAAGTCGGCGCCCTGGCTGCGCCGCGGCCAGACCAGGAACCTGGAGGAGGGACTGCGGGAGGGTCGTGTGCAGCAGGGCACGGGCACAGGTGGCGGTGGGCGGGTTTGGAGGAGGTGGGCAGCCTGGCAGTGGATCACTGCATTGGGCTCAGGGCTGCCCCGGCTGGAGTAGTTGTGAGCAGCCCCGTGCGGCTCTATCGCCGGCTGGAGACGGCGATCCTTCCTAACGCCAGTGGCTCCTGCACACTGTCCTCCAGGGTCTCCGCTCTGCATGGTTTGTTCCCCAGAATCTCCTGTGTTGAGTGGCCAGGCGTCTCCAGGGTCAGTGTGTCTATAGTGAAACCATCGCTCCTTTTCTCTTTTTGGTTAACCCTCATCCAAGGATTTTTTTCCCCCATTGATTTTTAGAGAGAGTGGAAGGGGGCGGGGGAGAGAGAGAGAGAGAGAGGAAGAGAGAAACATTGATGTGAGACAAATCGATTGATTGCCTTCTGCACACACCCTGACCTGGGCTGGGATGGGGCCTGCAACCCAGGTACATGCCCTTGACTGGGAATTGAACCTGGACTCTTGCGTCTGCGGGACAACGCTCTAACCACTGAGCAAACCAGCCAGGGCTGTTTCGTAACCCATTTGTGAACGAGGGTGTTATTCCAGAGATACATCCTTCAAAACGGCGGTGTCCGGAGGCAGACCTGTCCGAGGTGACGCTCCACACGTAGTGGGGGCGCGTTGTGCCGGAGCCCGGCAGGTCCCATCCTTCCTCTGAGAAGCTCACGGTGACATCCCCCAGAGATGCCGCCACAGACTCCTTTGTCATCTGCGTGGCCCTTCCAGGACGCCGGGCCCTGCTGGCATGTCCTCTCCCGCCTCCTCAGCACCAGCATGCCCCACCTCGGCTGTCGGCATGCCCGCAGCTGTGCCCACAGGCGGCAGTGCCAGCTCGAACCCCGGCCACCACTGGGATCGCCGAGATGTCACAGCTCGCTCCATGTGAAAATTGCTCCTCTCGCTTCCAGCTTGCCAAAGATCTGAGTGCTGTTTTGGTTTTGAGCTGCATGTAGGGAGACTCCAACGTGATAAATAAATGGGCTGCAGAGGGGACGCACGGGAACAGAACTGTTTTATTTCAGGCAAAAGATTTTCCCTGAAGACCAACCGGAAACCGAGCCTGTCGCCGAGGTCTCCACGCGCTGGGGTGCCCGTGGGCCTTGGTGTTGCCGGGTCTGTATTTCCACGGGGCTGTCCTGGCGGGGGCCGGGGCCGGGGCCAGGGCAGAGGGCCCGCGAGGAGGGTTACCTTTGGCCTTCCTCAGCCCATCCAGGGCTCTCATTTCCCTTTCTTGTTTGTGGACATTTGATGGCAAGTTTGTGTTTAGGAAGCTGAAGTTCACATCAGTTTTACGTGTTATCAGTTTGAAAGATGTTGAGATTTAAGCAGAGCTCTGCCAAGCAGCCCCTGTCTGTCTGTCTGTCTGACTGAAGGAAGGGGGGTGGCAGTTGAAAGCCAGGCCCGGAGCTGGAGAAACTGCAGGGTCCGGTGCGTCTCTCAGTGACTGAGGACAGCCGCCCGGAGTCCTTGGCCCCGTGGCTCCAGCTGCCGACAGACGGAGGGCGTCTGGCCTGCATCACCGCTGGCTCGCAGGACCTGGGCCGGGCGGTGCGCGGGCTGTGGACCGGCAGCGAGGTGCGCGTGGAGGCGGAGCCCAGCCTGCCGGCGCCTGGGTTGATGAAAGGTCGTCGTTAGCAAGCCTTTAAAGTTGCTCATTACTGTTCTTTTCACTGAGAAGTTCCACATGGACGGTGGTTAGGATCGATCCTGAAAACTGTGGCACCGGGGGTGGGGGTGGTGACGGGCACCCTCGAGGCCCGCCCTGAACGCCCTGACTCCCACTGCGCCCTGGGTTCCTGGTGGGTCTCCGGGACGGTGCTCTGTGTGGACGGAGGTGCTGGGACTCTCAGGCCGCAGTGGCGCTATGGCCTGAGGAAGTGGGACGGAGCTGCCATGTGATCGATGTCATGAACTCTGACCCTGTGGGAGCAGAACGGGGAGGCTGCTGCAGGGGGCTGACATGCGTGTTGGCGTCACCGTGGGTCCTGTGGGCCCATTGGGCCCGTGCAGCGCTCTGAGTGGCTTCTCTGCTGTCTGTGAGGTTCTCCATGACGATGCATCAGCCTGGGGCCTGGGCATAAGGGACTGAGGGCTGGCAGCTTTGTCCCTCTTCTTCCCTTCTTTTTCAGCTGTCGAGTCATCCACACCCCCCCCCACATACACATATGCCACTGTGCACACACCACCACACGCACACACCATGGCACTCACACACACAATGGCGTGTGCACACACCACCACACACACACACCACACACACACACACACCACGGTGCACGCACACACCACTACACGCACACACCACCACACGCGTACACACCGTGACACGCACACACACCACCACACGCGCGCACACCATGGCACGCACACACACACCACCACACCCACACACACCACAGCGCGCGCACACCACCACACACACACCACAGCACACACCACCAGGCGCACCCACACCACAGCACATACACTTACACACACAAACACACCATGGCACGCACACACACCACCACACGCACACACACCATGGCGCACGCACACACCACCACACACACACACACCATGGTGCACGCACACACCACCACACGCACACACACCATAGTGCACACATCCACCACAGCACACACACCACCAGGCGCACCCACACCACAGCGCACACACACACACACACCCCCCACAGCATACACACCCTGCAGGTTGTTCTTAGATCTTCATGTTACTTATCACTGTTGTTTGGTTCCCAAACACAAGCAGCATGTTTGCTTCCAGATTGGTTTGTTGACTTAAATTAAGAAAAACCCAGCTGGAGAAAACATCAGTGTCCAAACATTGAGCAACATGTGATATTGTGCAAAAAGTATTGCTTTTGCGTGTTTGGGTTGCCATAGCTACGAGGAGAAGTGGCTGCAGATGTGAGACTTTTGGCAGCCTGTGTGGGAGCAGGTATGCGGGTCCCCCAGCAGGCGTCAGCCCCGCCTGTGGGGCAGCTCTGGGCTGGGGGTGTCTCCCAGCCCCCTAGCCTCTGAGGGGAGAGAACTGAGCTTCAGATTCAGCTGAACTTGGGTTCAGATTCCCCCCACCCCCATGAGCAAGTGAGCTCAAACGTGACCCACCCTCCCTGAAGCTCAGACCCCCACACGTAAAAGGGGTTGGGGTGTCCTCACTGCAGATAGTCCAGTGTCCCCATCACTAAATCCAAAACCGAGCAGAGAGCAGCTCAGAGCGCCCCTGAGAAGGAAGGGTTCACTCTAGCCGCCTTTGGGGACTTCCTCCAGGGCCAGCAGGATGACCAAACCTGCTCGTGTACCACCAGGTGCGGGCTGTGCCTGGCGCTGCCCACAGGGGAGGGCCGCCCCTGCCTCGGCCGCTGACAGGAGGCCATGGTCACTCAGTCCTTGTGCCTATGTCACTTTGGGAAGGAAATCGGCCCTCACAGAATTGACATTCCCCATAATGGGAAGACGTGTGCTTCCTCGCTCCAGCCTGCGGAGTGCCCACGCTGGTCCCCGCGCACGCCAGGCCTCAGTGCTGGCCTGGCCTCTCGCCCTCTGCGCTCACGGCACCCGGTGGGCGTCCTGCAGCGGGTGAGGACGGGGCCAGGAGTGACCACGCCCCATCACCGGCTGATGATGAGAGAAGGAGCCTGCACAGTGGGCAGCAGCGTGCAGCATGGGAGACGGCGGCAGCTTAAAGGTGAAGTGCATTCCATCCAAAAATGTGTCATTTTGTTGGAATGAACTCTATGATCTAATGACAAATCCAGTTGCACACGATACAAGTTTAGCTCTACAGCTTCCCTGGGAAAAGCTGGTGTCTCTGCATCTGACAGGTGCGTGAGCCCTTCCCTTCCTCTCTCTCGAGGAGTGGGGTTGGAATGCTGTCCTTACCCCTGCGACACGCTCCCTGCACCGTGGGCCCCGGCCTGGCTGTCTGTCACCCCAGAGAAGCAAAGCCCCGCAGCCCTCCGGGTGCACGTGTGAGTGTGTTCATTTCCAGGGCGGCTGTGTCCTCCGACTGCAGATTCTGGGTGGCCCGGCCTGAGATGGCAGGTCGTGTGGGAGTA
The DNA here is from genome assembly GCF_000147115.1 of Myotis lucifugus. Taxonomy (NCBI): domain Eukaryota; kingdom Metazoa; phylum Chordata; class Mammalia; order Chiroptera; family Vespertilionidae; genus Myotis; species Myotis lucifugus. The sequence goes on from NW_005871303.1 coordinate 205,276, forward strand.
TTGGCACCGATTGGAGTGGCCATGGAGAGCCCACGGGAGGAGCTGCTCGCCCGTCGAGAGCAGCCAGCCGCTCCGGCTCCAGGCCAGGACACTGCCTGTGAACGGAGAACATGCGTTTACTTAAAGTGCTTTTTCTTTGAGATGTAAAATGACACGGCTAAATATTACAACACCAAGAGGTATGTAGCTGTCGGTACTTTTCCATGCAAACATCTGACTTCCGTGCCAGGAAGCAATGTGACAGGTTTCTTAGTTTCCAGCAAATTGGTCTCAGATGTAGATGAACACATCCTCAGGAGGACAGGATGGGGGCTGGTGCTGCTGAGCCTCCCAGGGTGCTTCAGGTCCCCCTCCACCCCCTCTCCTCCCATAACTCAAACACATATGCCTCCAGCTCAGGACCTGCTAGGACTCAGACATACATTTTTCAGAGAGACTGCGGAACGTCTCACGTCCCACCACGAGGGCTATAACTCATTGTAGAGCAAGTCCTTATCAGTAGGAGGTCAAGTCTAAACAGGGGAAGAGGTTTATTATTCATTTCACCAAATGTCTAGGTTTGCCCTGTGTCGCACTAACACCTGATCACAGCCATAGCGGACCTTAGTCTATGCACAATGACTATGGCTTCGCATTACTTATGAGAGCATGGACCTATTGAGCTTCTATAATGTGATTCCAGCATATATCGTCAAACTGTCGCCATGGACTAGCTGACCATACTGTCCGTATCGTGCAGCTCTCTACTTGCTCAGGTGG
>NW_005871303.1:206134-238634 GCF_000147115.1 Myotis lucifugus
TCCTCCCTCTCTTCTACCCCCTCTTCCAGCCCCGCCTCCAGCCCCTCTCCACCCTCCCCTCTTCCTCCTTCCTGCCTCCCTTCCTCCCTTTCCCTCCTCCAGCTCCTCCTCCTCCTCTTCCTCCCCCTCCGCCCCCTCCTCCTCCTCTTCAGGGAAGGTTTCTTGGAGCCTCACTCTGACACAGGGCCCCTCATGCTGGTCTGAAACCTGGCTGCTGTGGCCTCTGGGCTCTGTGCTGGGAGACAGTGCCAGGCCTGGCAGGGACGGAGACCGTGAGGAGGGCAGCCCTGAGGAGAGGATGGGCCTCACCTAGGCCTCCTGTCCAGTCAGGCCTGCGCCCCCCGTTCCTTGTTCCCCAGGGACCCTCGAGAGCGGGTGGCGGGTGGCGCCTACGCCTGGCAGCGAGGCCCAGCCTGGCGCAGGGAAGCCTGCCGTCTCCTCCCCGCCTCCGTCTCCTCCCCGAGTCCCTGCGTTTTACATAATTAGGTAAGTCTCTTAATGTCGCTGTGTCTTGTTAGAGAAGGTACTAATCCTTAGAGCTAACAGGACTAACTAATTAGTGTAAAACACTGAAATATAAGAAATTCAGATGTGGAGTGTAATTGGCCAGTCCTCCTGGTATTGGCACGTTGGCGGCATCCCTAGTAGAGCCACGGGCCTGGCTGCATCCAGGAGACGTCTGAGGTGGTGGCGTGAGGGAGGTGTGCTGTCCTGGAGGCCAGGCTGCCCAGACGCGTATCCTGGGCACCTTTGCTCGATGAAGTGACCTGGGACAGAGATGAGGGAACTGGCAGGCGGCCCCAGGACCTGGGGGTGGGGGCCTGCAGCCCCAGGGAAACGGCGTGGGCTGCGGTGGCCTGGTCATCACTGGATCAGCACCTGCAGGCTGGTCTGGGCGGGGCCAGGTGAGATTTATCTGTGGGCAGCCTGATGGGGCTGTCAGTGCTGTGGGGACGGCCAGCACAGGCTGTATGACCCTCAGCTTCCTCCTCTTTAGGAGGGAGCTCATGGGGTTGCTTGTCTCCCCTCCAGAGGCAGACAGACCAGCTCGCAGCAGTTGCGACCATCCGGCTGACAAAGGACAGATGCTGAATTTCCCGTCGGCGGGCACTGGCCCGGACCCGGCTCCCCGGCCACTCGGCTACCACGGGGGAGGGGTTCCCGGGCGTCCTTGGACACCAGGAGGAAAGTGCTCGTTGGGGCTCGCTTCCGAAGGGTGTGTGGAGGTGTCAGCGAATCATTAATCTCTCTCTACACCACGGTGGCAGTGTTTACACTTCAGATCAGACGATGACGGTCTGAAGAGCGCCCTGGAAGCTCTCCTCGCAACTGGAAAAACACAGCAGCCGGTTCGCGGGGCCGAGTCCTGAGCCAAAAACAACGCGAGCCCCGGCGCAGGGAGGCGATGTCGGCCCCTGACAGCCAGCGGGCTGGGTCGCCTCCGCTTCGGAAAATCATGGCCTGCGTGTGCGTTTGGTGGCTGAGCTTTTGGGTCCACCTTAGACACCCCAACTGCAAAAGACATTCCTGAAAAGAGTTGTCTTGAACTGCTAAACAAATGAGCGTGTTCCCGACAACACAGCCAAGCGCCAGGCCCCGCAGGGGTGAAGAGCCAGCTCACCCAGCACTGGCCAGGGCCTTCCTCCCGGCCGCCCCTCCAGCGCTCCGCGGCCTGAGCCGGCGCTGTGGGATGGTGGATGGTCTCATCCAGCCGCCGGGGTCCCTGCTCCCCAGACGGGGTGCCCACAGCTCTGCCGTGAAAACTTCTGTCTCCTGGGTATCTCCAGAAAGCATTTTGGTAAGTATGCAGCATTGCCAACAAAAGCTAGCCTCTCCATCCTTGGTCAAAACTCCCAATCCTCACAGCACCCTCCATGGCATTTCCCCGAGGAGGGAGGGGAGTGCTGTGCCCCACATCCCTCAGCTTTTAAGTCATGAGGCCTAGACCTGAGCCCAGGCCTTCAGCCCTGGGTCGGTGCTGATCCCTGGGTACTGATGCCAGTCCTGACTGTTCTAGAATCAAGTCTAGAACAGCCCACTCGTGGCCGTGCGCACTTGGAACTAACTGGTTGATGTCCCAGGAGTCTGAAGGGCAGTGTCTATAAAATACTGAGAAGCACACTTGGTCTGTGTGCGCGGTAGCTGAGGACACTCGTGGTGTTTCCCTGCAGTGCGGACAGTCCTCAGCTCCTGACCAGCCTTCCTTCCCCTCCCCACTCCCAGGCACATCCCCCCCAACCGGGAGCCTTGGCACGTGCACGGCACTGCAGGGCGGGAGCAGCGTCTTCCATCCCAACATCCATCTGGAAGACAGCAATCCGGTCCACGGGCAGTGGTGGGTCACCGTGGCATAGTGTGGCACAGCAACAACGGTGAGTAGGCTCTGTGCCATAGCACCAGTGAATTCAGATGGGCAAACAGTAAGTTGCAGGAGATTGCATAGGGTATACAGCACTCATTTTATAAAGCTCTCAAGCCTAGAGGATGTATATCGCTTTAAATAAACATATGCACGCATGTGCAGCCGTCTACGGGCCTCGGGGGCAGAGGCTGGAGGGCAGCCTACCACAGACACCTTGGCTGACCAACCCGCCGCCATGCATTGTTGCAGTTCTTGGTCTGGGTTGTAGGTTCGCTGGAGTCCTTGTAATACTACTTCACAGCTTGCTGTCATAGATTAAGTATTACAGAATTTGAAAAATTCTGGGAGTCCTTGAAGGTCAGAGTCCAGTACGGCCGTGTGCCTATTCCCAGTCAGATTCTTGGCCCCATGGGTGACTCCAGAAATGGCCGGTGTTAACCCCCGTGTTAACCCCCTTGAACTAGCTTCTCACTCCTGGTTGAGCAGGCTGGGAGCGCCCACTACAAGCACTGGTGCCGGAGGGGCCAGCCTGTGCCGGCATCGCGGCAGCTGGCACATGCGGGAAGGGGCCTGGCCCCATCCGGGCAGGAGCCCATGCTCCCCGTCTGCAAACAGCACAGTCGAGGTGCCTGAGCCGCGCTGCAGCTGCCCCCTGATGGGAGTCCCATCCTCTCGGCCATGCTTGCCCTCGTCGCTGTCCCAGGGCACTCACGGCCCCTCTTGGGGACAGGCGTCCGAGCAGGTGAGCAGCACCGCCAGGGCTTCGACGGTGGGGTCCCCGGCCTTCAGGCCTTGGGTTTGGGAACAAGGTTTGGCCAAGAGTTTGCAGACCCATAGCCTAGCAAGACCTGGAGCAGGGTGTCTGAGGGGCCGGCACCCACAGAACCTCACAGGCCCATGGCCTCAACGCCCTGCCCAGTGCAGAGGTTACAACGCAGCACTTACCAGTGAACCAGGGCCTTGGGCCGGAGAGAATCTTCGGAGGAGCCAAGGGAGAGTCAGGAGGGACCGTGCGTGCCGGGAGCTGGGACCATCCCAATGGCCATCGGCTTGGTCAGGCTTCACGTTAAGAGACAACGGCCGACAATGGCCATTCAGACTTGTGTTGCTGCACGTTTTCTCAAAGTGGAGGAAGCGAACCTGGCCCTTCTGTTACTGATGATAAAAACTTATGTTTTTGAACAAAAATTAGAATTTTTAAAAACTTGTATCTGCCACTATAGCTTTATAGCTTTTGGATCCTTAAAGACCTTTCTGATGAGCTTGGTGGTGATATTAGCAAACATGAGCTTCTCAATGTCACGTGATGAAACGTGTCAACATGGGGAAGATCCGGCGTAACTCAGGGAGCCGGCCTTTCCAAGTGACCACTGAGATGGTACAAAGCCACGTGCAGGTCCCTGAGCCTTTCACGGCGAGGCGGGACCAGCAGAGCTCCGTGAAGCGGGGAAGGCGCTGGCGGGTTCCAGATCCGCACAGCGGCCAAACCCGCAGACACTCCCGCCTGCCCGGGAGCGTGAGTGCAGGATCGCACGCGCAGCCCCCAGTTCTCTGCAAGGCTGTTCCGCTGCTCCACCTTTTCAGCTGCCCGTCCCCGCGAGGCCAGATCTTCCCGCAGTTTGAACAAAGACGACATGGCATTGGGAGGGTCGCATAAAGGGGTACAGGCCCGCTCTGCTCACTAACTGGTTTTTGCTCTGGAAATTATAGATGTATTAAGTATTTGTCAATTCGGGCTATTACGTGTTGGGATTTTGTTCTCTTTAAAACCAATCAATCAATGTGAATTTCTCAGCACACTAGGAAATAAAAGTATCAGTAGATGGAACCCCTATACCTATGATGGGGGCCTCTGTGTTTCCGAGTGTAAAGGCTCCGTGTGGGGGCCAGGCTCCAGGACACCCGTGCTTAACGATTCATTCAGAAGTTACCAAAGGAAGTGAGTCTAACACTTAGGCCTGGGGGCTTGCTTCTCAGTTAGAAGGAAATCCCAGGAGCGGGGATAGCACCCGTGTTGGTATTAAGCTGCCTCATTGTGATAAGTCGAGGATGGATAGTTTCCAGACCCGCTTTCTGTGCAATTTAAAACTCGGCCACTGAAGCAGAAGTACCTTAAAAAACAAAAGAACAAACTGCTTGCGGACGGAGCATTCTGCATCCTTCCCTCGTGGACCGAGCTGGTGGGAGACGCTGGCAGCTGGCAGCCTGTGGCCCTGGGTTCTCGCTTTGTGTCTCCTAAGTGGTTTCTAACCGGGTCCCCTTCAAATGTATTGTTGTTAGAAAATAAACCAAGAAACGAGGGTTCGTAATTCAGTGCCAGGAAGTTCATTCTGCAGACCTCCGACCCCGCCGCGGTCACGTGGCTATTGATTTTCAATACGGAGAGGCGGCGTGCCACCCTAGGCGCGGGGGTCAGCAGGCCCCGCAGTTCCTCCCTTATCAGTTGGTCCCCGAGTCCTTGCGCATTAAGACCGCAAATGTCCACAGTTAACGGCGTGTCACAAGGCAGCGGGGCGGATGTGCCAATTTTCTAATGAAGTCGGGTTGTTGGCAAACACACCAGCCCTGGTAGATTGAAGGGGTCTCCCTCTGTGCGTTTCCAGCACCCTCGCGTGCTCCGAGAGATGCCGGTTACATTATTGCCGCAGGGCCCGGCAGCGAGGGAGGAGCCTCCACGCCCTGCCAGACAAAAACACGCAAAAGCGGAGTGGGAGCCGCAGGGCTGGCCCTGGAGGAGGCGTCGGTGACATTCCTGCCCGCGGTGCTCACTAGAGGGAATATTCTGAGTAAAAGCGTTGGCTCCAGTGCCCACGTTTCTCCCCCAAAACGAGGGGCCTCGGGGATTGCTCGCTCCTGCTGGCTGGCTCTCCGTGCGGAAGCATCACTGTTATTTTTTGTCAGCGCTGAAGGCAGGCAGTGCCCTGTGGGTGTGCCTCAGTGTGGGGCTGCCTCCACTCCTCGGCCGTGATGTGTGAACCGGGGGCTCACCCCTGGCGCTCCCCAGGCCCTGAAACCACCGGAGCCTCCTGGCCCGTCCTGCCGTCTCTCTCCACCCCCTCCCGGTAATAAATTACGGTTGCCATCTTGTATTGATTATTGAAAATGTTATGTCCGTGGGAAGAAAATGCCATGGCTTTAAATATCAACATTACCAGGGATGTTAAAGGTATTTTTTTTTTTTACAGAGATGTGTGTGATAAAAATGTTTAAGCGATGGGAAGGAGTTGGTGGTGGGGGAGCGGAATGATTAAATAACCGAAAAATCAATCCTCCGTTCCGTCTGGCCAGACGCACGTTCCTCGGCTCAGGTAAGTCGCTTAAAGTCAGACACGTCTCACGCCGGACTTTTTACAGGGATGGAGAAATTTATAATGAAATTCAACAAGGAAACTGGAAAAACAGCCAAATTGGTGCGGCAAAGTGGTTAATAGGATCATTAGCCCCGGCGCGGTATTTTTTTGGACATTGTGAGCCTGTGCCGCGGTCCTCGCGAGCAGATTGCGGGAACAGGCTGACAGTTAGCAGCTAGCTCAGCAGTGCTGGGTGCAAACTGCCATCTTCCTGTGGATTTACAGCTGCCACTTCTGCTACTTCAATTAGTTCTATAGCACACAGATGTTGCCTAAATGTTGCTGCTAATGATACTGCAATAAGCGTAAGATTCATGCCATATTTTGAGGCACGTAAATTTCTCAAGTGGCACAATTAAAGTGGAAATATTAGGTGGGGAGAACTTGGCAGTCTCTGCGACTTGGAAGGCGCACCCGCTATGCAATAATGGGTCAAAAATTCATTCAAGTTTTACTGCTGTTCCGAGTTTTAAAAGACTTTTCACAGTTGAATGCAAAGTAGTAAAAACCGGGGTATTAGGAAATGAGAATGCCGCTCTGTTATTCAGACATGACTTTTAATTTCAAATTGAAATCACATGCTCGCTGCTCTGGCTCTGGCCACAGGGAAAGGGTGCCGGCTGAAGAGGTTTTGTCTTTCAGGGTAGGAAGTCCGGGGTGGAAAAGAATTCATTGCTGGGTGCGGGGCAAAGTCAGCGCCGCACGGGGCTTTGGGGAGCGCCGTGGTCACCTCACACCCGGGGAGGCGGCACCAGACACAGAAGAAGCCAAGTCCCCAGGCAGGTGTCTCTCCGTTCTACCTCTGACAGACTCTGACGAGGACAGGGGAAATGCACTGGGACCTGCACACACACACACACACACGTGCATGCATACCTATGCACACTCACACATGCATATCTTTGTACACATGCACACAGGAACATCTGTGCACATACACGTGCACATATTTGCACATACACATGCACACACATATACTCGGACTCTGCCTCTTGCCTCTTCCACATGCACACACACACACGCAGCCTCTCCCTCTTCACACATGCATGCACACACACACGCAGCCTCTCCCTCTTCACACATGCATGCACACACACGCAGCCTAGTCCTGTATCACTGGTGGGGAAGGAGAAGCTGAGTGGAACCTCCCGTCTTGACGCTGCGGGGACAGAATCTCCCTCAGAATCTCTCCCTCTTTTGTAGTCCTTTTGTCATCCACACAGCCCCCTGCCTGTCGCCAAGTTTCCTTTGCCATGAGCAGCTGCTCCTCCGAGAAGAGCCGCTCCCGCTGGATGTCGGATCCGCCTTTGATTTGCTCCCACGCTGAATTGAAAGGCCGGTTGTTCTGCAGGGAGACCGGCACCCAGCAGGCCTGTCTCCCGAATCTCTGTGCGGGTTGACCCCCACCCCAGCTCCAGTTACGGATTCGAACTGCCCAGTGAGTGGCTCGGTGGCACTGGGGACAGACTCCTCCTGTCCCCCCCTCTCCCCACTGGAACTCACAGCCACACCGCACCCCGGGCCCACCACTGGCCCTGCTGGGCCTCCTGGCTGCAGCCAGCACTGCAGCTGATGTTGTCTTGTAGATATTTGCCAAATAGTCATTTCCCCTGAACTCAGACAAAACATTCAGCGAAACCTTCCCAGGCAAGTCCAGGCCTCTGGGTTAGCCCTGGTAAATCCCCCAGCATCTCTCTGTCCCCTGTCCCACCTCCCTCCCCCGGGCCCTCCCTCCTGTTCCCTGCCCTCCCGGCCCAGCGCGGAGTCTCCCCGCTTGGAGTATTTACAGCGGATCTTACAGATGTCAGGATTCTTGTTCTGAAGCAGAAGGACAATGAGTTCCCGCTGACCCCGGTACAATGCACCTCGCCGGAGCACAATATGTATTTTACGCTGGCAGGGAAAAGCCTGCCTGTAATTGAGAGAGAGAGAGAAATGTCACTATCACATTTTTGTTGACACGGCGCTCTATGTGGAAGGGAGTCCAGGGCCCGGGGGGCGGGGGCGCCGGTGGCCAAGCGAGCACCGGGCCCTTGTAATTTAGCGGGGATGAGGCGGGAGAAATTAATCTACTCAGATCTTCCAACTCCTGAGCTCCCCCAGAAGTGCGGGACCACGGGAAAGGGTCCGTGTGTCCTGTTCCCGCGGACCTGCGCCCCGGGCCCGGCTGCCAGCTCCGCATGCCCGTTTATGGTCCTCCATAATGCTTAATGTACTGCTTGCGCGCGCTGTCCTTGCGCTGTGTTTGATGCGCTCTCATATCTTTTATTCATCCCTGGCTTTCCGCGAAGGCGCGCTCCCAGCAGCACTGAGAGCCCTTATTTGCCGCCATCAATCAAGTGGCCACGTGGTTGGCACCTGGTGGATGGACTTGATTTTAAGCATAAAAAAACCCTGCTCTTTGGGGCCTCTTCCTTCTCTGTTCCTGGTGACTGTCGGTGGGGTGGCTGGACACTGGAGAGCCGGCCTGTCCCCGGGGACAGCTGGCCGCCCCAGAGCCGCCTTCTCGGTCAGTCTGTTCTTGGGGACCCGGAGGTGAGCAGCTGGCGCTTGAGGTTCTCGGGGTTTGAAGTGAACGCGGGATCTCTGCGCGGAGTAGATGATCCGCACCGACCTCGTACACGCGTGAGCTCACATGCATCATGCTGGTGCCCCAGGCGGACCCCACAGCCGGTTCCCACACTGGAGGCAGTACAGGGGACAGCGTGCCTGTGCTGAGGCTGCAGTGCGTGCCCGGGACCAGAGCCAAAGCCAGAGCGGTGTCTCCCTGCGAGGGGTCTGGCCTGGATGGTGGCAGAGAGGCCGCGCGTGGGCCTGGGCCTGGGCCTGGGCCTGGGCCTGGGCCTGGGCCCCGGGCCGGGGCCGGGGCCGGGGCCTGGATTCCCTACCCTCTTCTTGTGGCCACAGCCCCCGTCTCCGGTGCCTGATTAACAAAGTCACACCTGAGCCCGGACAAGTGACCCTCTCCACAGAGCCCGGGTTCCCAGACACCCGCGTTGTCTGTGGGCGGTCCTTCCCTCCGAATTAAACTCAGAGCCACACCGCCTGCATGCACGGCGCCTCACCCACGCCGGGCACCACCTCAGGCCTCAGGGCTGCACGTCCAGGACTGTCACAGCCACTTCACCGTCGGTAGACTACGGCTTGGACGTAACATTTGCCGAGACCCATAGATTCTGTCCACGGGGGAGCCTGAGCCAGACCTTTTGACCAAAGCTTCCATCCCAAGGGAGTTGAACTGGCTCCCTTCAAAGGGACCGCCAGTCCACACACTCCAGCCATTGCCATCTTATCATCAGAGGATCAGTTTATTCCTCCAACAAGGATGCGCTTGTTCGCCCCGGACCAGGCCCTGTTTGGGGTCTCAGAGTGTAACTGGGGCAGGACAGGTGACGCCCCTGCCCCAGTGGGGTTTGCGTGCTAAGGGAGCAGATTGTGAGGAAAAGGACCTTCAGTAACCAAACCACAGAAACGCTATGAAGATGGAGCAGGTCGAGGCAGATCCAGAAGTTTCTCACCGAGTCTCTCGCAAGTCTGGTGGTGGGATACAGATTCTGGAAGCAGAGTGCTGGGGGCAGGTGATGAGACCGGCCTTGGTGGGAGGTGTCCTTGACCTCCAGAACGAAGCACCGACCCCTGCCGTCCATGCCAGGTCTGGATCTACCCTCGTGGAGTTTCTCACCCGGATTCAGCCAGGGGACTCAGAGGACTTGACGTAATGGGCCCTGAATGTTGTTGTTGTTTTCACGAATCGGACAAGAGCGTGGAGCATGCCTGTGTTGTCACCACAGAGAGTCCCTGAGCTGGTGCCTGAGGAAGTTACCCAAGTTTCAGGCCCCGATTAATTTGTTCGGCTATTTATATTAGAGCACGGTTACCCCAGCAATGGCCAGTGGGTGGCTGTGTGCTGCTGCGGCCTCAGCTTGCAGAGCCCGCACCGTGGGTCAGAGGGCAGGCACGGAGCATCCCTACAGGAGCCGCAGGGATCCTTGGCGTCCTGTGGTCCAGAAGATGGGCGACAGCCTGCAGACCTCTAATTCACCAAAACCCTGGGTGGCTCAGCCTTCCGTCCACCACTGCCCGTCTCCCACTCCCACTCTACTTCCTGCTCCCCCTGCCCATCTCCCTCTGACGCTGCTGGTCCTGCTATGCACCCCCTCCATCATCTCTGTCCCCAGCCCTGTCCCTCCCAGCCCTGTGCTGGGGTAGAGCCACCTCTCTGTAGTCACTCACTGCAGATGGCCAGATTCCAGACGGTGTCTTTCTGGTCACTGCCTGCTTATCCCCAGACGCTTCATGCACATAGTAGGGCCTCAGGATGTACCATCTGAGAAGACCAATGGTGCTAAATGTAACTATTTCTTTCAATCACCTTTAAAATACCATCTATCACATATAGCATTTGACATGCCTTCTCCTTTCAACATTTTCTACATTTAATTAGATTTGTCTTGAGAAAATAGATCAGTTTTTCACTATAACTGGAAAAGTAGTTGCACCTAAAAATCTAATAAGAGGAAAGACTTTTGAGGAACAGTTAAGTTAGTGGTCAGACATCATGAATGGGAGAACAAGGAACCCCAAAACCACTGTGGGCATTTTGTCAACTTTGAGCTGCTCGCCCTCACCATCCCTTCTCATTCTGCTCTTTCTCTTCCCTCCTTAGAATAGAGCAGTTTTCCCAATGCAATAATAACAATACTGCTAAGACATTATCTTCCTTTCTCCTTTCTGGCTTTAGTTACATTTCAGTCACATGTGGTGAACATTTGAATAAAGCAGATTTGAAACATGGATAACCTTTATATTAAATCCTGACAAAGACATTACCAGAAAAATACTCTAAACCAATATCTTTTATGAACATAGATGCAAAAAAAAAAAATCTTTCACAAAACACTAGTGAAGAAAAGCAGTGATCAAGTGGCTTTATCCCAGGAATGCAAGGTTGGTTTAAGTGTTCAGAAACCAAACCATATAATTTTGCCACTTAACAGAATAAACGAGAAAATAAAGGAAATCATCTCAATAGACACCAAAAAAAGCATTTTAAAATACTCAACACTTATTAAAACAACTCTCAGCAAACCGGGAATAAAAAGGAAGTTTCTCAACCGACGAAAGGCATCAGTGAAAAGCCCTCAGTTAATAAATACTTAAAGGTGAGTACTTCTCCCCTCAGATGAGGAGCCAGGCAGTGTCTGCTCTCGCCATTTCTGTTCAGCGTGTACCTCATAGGACAGCTGGGCAGTGCAGCAAGCGAAACAAGTCATGAAGATGATGGGAAAGGAAGGTGGCTTGACCGTGTGCGTAGAAAATCCTAATGAGTCAGCTAGAAAAGCCAGGGTCACCAGTAAAGTGAGTCTAGCAAGGTCATAGGTGTCAGGCCAATATGCAAAAAGCAAGCAAAGAAACAAACAAAATGCCAGTGGTATTTCTTTATACTGTCAGCAAGCAAATGGAAACAAGTGGAAAACTCAAAAGCAATACTATTTGTAATTTAATCAAAAGACAAAATAGATGTAGATGTAGATTTAATGAAGGATGAGGAAGCTCTCTATACTGAGAACTATAAAATATTTCTTAGAGAAGTTAAAGAAGACCAGAATGAATGGAGAGATAGGCAATGTTTATGGATTGGGAAGTAAATACTGTTACGATGTCAACCCTCTATAAATTTATCTAGAATTCCAAAGCAATTCCAGTCATAATCCCCACAAGATTTAATAAAAATTGGCAAGACTTTTAAAACTCCGTGGAAATGCAAAGAATCTAGAGGAGCCAGAACAACCTTAAAAAGGACCAAGCTGGGAGGCTGTGGTGGTTGTATTCATAATAACCCAATATTGGAAATAGCCCAAATGGCACCCAGCAGAGGATTGGGTAAACAATTTCTGGGATATTCACACAATGAAATACTACTCAGCAATCAAAAGCAACGACTGTTGCTGCAACAATGCGTGTGACTCTCAATAGACATGCTGAGTGAAGAAGCACACACTCTAATTTCATTTAGATGATGTTCAGGAAGATGCAAAATTTCTCTGTGGTCAAAAGCAGGCCGGTTGTCTGGAGTGGTGTGAGGGTTGCCTAGGAAGTAGCATGAGGGACCTTTCTGGATGATGAAAAAAATCTGTATCTTGGTGGGGATGTAGGTTAAGGGAGTGTCTCTTTTGTTCATCAAACATGTGTGGCTAAGATTGGTGTGTTTTAAAGGATGTAAATTTTACCCGGAAAAAGGAGGTAGTTGGGGAGGAGCATAACGAAGCCAGGATGGCAGGATTTGATGGGTACGGAAGCTGGGTCATAGGTGTACAGGGCTCATGATGCTATTCTGTTGGCTTGGTCTATGTTTTAAATTCTTTGTAATAAAACGTTAGGTTTTAATTTAGCATACAAAAGGAAATAATGTAAGATAAAACATTTTAATAAGGTCCCACTTTAAGTACAAAACTTAAAATGACGTGTTTCCTGAAAATACTTGTATTTCATGTTTAGAGTCACTGCTTTGATCTGGTGAGCTGAGGGCCACTATCTTTGGGCTTTTGTCCCTTTGGGTGTCACTTTGTCGGTGAATGGCCACACGGCACCCTCTCCTTTGCCAGGAACCTCTGAACCTAGATGGTGTCTGGAAAGGATTTGGGACCTCTGAACCTAGATGGTGTCTGGAAAGGATTTGGGAGATAATTGTGCTGTTTTCTGAACATGCATCGCTTCCTGACGTCTTGCTCAGGGGCGAGAGGCTGCCTTCCCTGGTTTGTTGAAAGGTGTGGCAAATGCAGGTGCTCCGGGCGCGACCAGCGGTCCGCGCCCTGGAAGGGAAGCGAAGTGTGGACCAACTGTGTGAGAGCCAGACAGCGTCCAAGGTGATGCTGGAAAAGTGGACCCACTTAAACATCAGCACATCTTCCAGGGCCCCCCTCCCCAGAATAACCCGTTAGGCCAAGGAACGTTGGGGATCACAGGCTGCGCCCGTCGCTCGCAGGGTGGAAATTCTGGAGACTCCCGTCCACTCACTGCCCGGCCATGCATTTCCCTTGGGTGGCATCTGCCCTTCGCATTGAGTGGCGAGAGCGTGGCCGTGGTGTCCAGCGTCCCCGGGTGGAGGCGCCTCCCCCGCCCGGACTCTGGCTTCAGCCAGTGGCTCCTCCGGCTCTTCTTGTGTAATTGGTGAATTTTAAACAGGCACCATATGTTCCTCTTTGCAGCCTCAGGAAAGGGCTTACAGTAGTAACTTGCCCCGCCATGATACTGAATCATTTCCTTTTATTTTAACTGAGACGGCCTTCTTTGGGTTTTACACAGACACTGCTATTTCCAGCCTGCACCCTCGGATTGCTACGGTTCCACAAGGCTGGGGGTCCTGACAGGGCCAGCGTGACCAATAATGTTCTGATGGTGTGGACAGTAATATTTCGTGTATACGTTGTAACATTTACAAAACGCTAATGTATCCATATCCACATGCGGGCATGTCCTTTAAGGAAGGACATGTGTGCTTTGTGTATCAAATGACCCTCCTTAAAGTTCAGTGTATGGAGGAGGAGAAGAGGAGCTTTGAAAGCCAACCCTGAGAATTAAACGTGCTTGCAAGACCCGAGGACAGCCAGGGCCACCTCTGCCCCCGGCAGCCTGTTTAGGTGGGTGTGTGAGGGCCCCTCCCAGTTGGTCCTGGGGTGGAAAGAGGCTTTGACCCTTGACCCCAGGGTGAGTGGGAGGCAGCCGTGGGCTGCGCCATGGACCAGCCTTTCACGGCTCCCGTGCGCCTCGGGGGGGCCGCCAGCTCTGGAGCCCACCATTGTCCGTGACCTGCCTGGCTGTGGACTTCACTGGGGACCGGACCCCCAGGACGCCTTCGGTGGCTGCAGGCTGGGCAGCTGCTCTTACATAGGTCCGAGTTCCTCTCCACCTGCCTCGGGGAGCCAGGCCAGCGGGGAGCACGGAAGGGGGTGCGGATAGGGGTCCTGCTGCCCTTCCTGACGTCACCCCGCAGCTCAGTTGGAAAGGACGCTGGGACTTGCCCACTCGAGGGCTTGCACGGCTGATGCCCACACACTGGCTCCCACCCCAGCCTGTGGGAGGCAGAGGTGGAGAGAGCTCCGTCCGCACCTGAGAGGAGGCCGCAGACAGGCACCCAGGCTGGGAGTCGGCTCACCTTCAGGCCTCCTGTTCCAGTTGTCTTCACGGAATGTACGCGGCTTTAATTATTTTTGAGGACAGATCAAACTTATTTCAGAAGAGAATTAGCTCAGGAGTAGGCACGGGTCCCCCAGAGAGAGCTTTCGGCTCCTCCTCTCCAACGAGCACTGCTTTATTATTTTTGCCACGAGTCCTACTGTTTCCCTTTATTAATGCGATTCAGGACTGTGTTCCAGGGAAGCCCAGGGCCGCCAGCCCTTCGCAGCTCTGCTGCTGATGTGCCCAAGAATATCTGTGTGCAGGCTCGGCCCCCAGCGCTGGGAGCGTCTGTGCTGTCCGCGTGGGGAACCGTGGGGACGGCTCCACACTGGCCCCGTGCCCACCGCTCATGGGTACAGCCACTCCGGGGGGAGCAGGCTGCCTCCGGGGTCAGCAAAGACTGAGGACCTGGGGGAGACCAGACAAAGGCCTGAGGTCTGTGAGAGGCTTGAGCCCAGACACCAGATCTCCCGGAAATCCTGGCGTTCCCCGGACGACCTGGTGGGAAGGTGGGAGGGGTGTCCCACCACACCCCCAGCTGGGGCCCGCAGATAGGGTGGGGCACGGGGTGGGGACTGTGGCTCAGGCCTATCGTGTAGAGCAGGCGGTGCTCAGATTTTAAGGGTACCGCCTAATGGGTTTGAGATGTGTTCCCAACTCCCTGATCAGGATACAGAACTTCCCTGATGCCGGCACACTGTTCCGGCCGCAGCACTCCCAGTAGCCGGAAGGTGAGAACAGCCCCCCCTGTCCACGCACGGTGAATGCAAACAGGACATAAAGGCATCCACAGGAGGGGTGAGGGATGTACAGCAGCAAAGGTCCTCAGTGCCACTGAACGAGGCAGCGAACGTGGCAACTTTTATGCATATTTTACCCCAGTTTTAAAATGTTTAAATACTGAAAACATTTCCATCCCAGTCGACCTGCACCTCCGTGGCCGTGGCTCGGTTCTGGGTGAGCTTCCTGTAAGTGGGCTCACGCCGGACACTCGGGTCGGCTTCTCACACTTAGCAGGTTCTGAGCGTTAATTGCGTTGTTGCCTGCATTCAAGTTCATTTTTCATGGCTGCTTAATACTCCCTTGTAGGAATACGCCGCTGCTGGTGTATTGTGTGTTGGTGGGCACTGCTGTGTCCAGCGTTGAGCTGCTGCTGTCGCACGCTTGTTCTAGTCTTTCGTGGGCCGGTGTTGGCGTTTCTCCAGGTGTGTGCAGCGTGGAGGTCCCCGTATCTTCATGTTTCCGAAGAAGTGGTTGTGCCGTTGTGCCAGCAATAGACACAGGGTTTCGGGTTGTTGCCATCCTCTTTCATTTCGCCCCTGTGGGTGTGGGGTGAAGTCGGGTGGTTTTATTTTGCGTTTCCTGGGTGACTCGTGGGATTGCACACTGCTCCGGGGGTCCTGGCGGGTTTTCTGTCTTCTCGGGGACGGGGCTGTCTGCTCCTTGCGCATGTGTAAGTTTGTCATTTCGATAGTGAGCTGTAGGAGTTCTCATACATCCCAGCAGCCATTCCTCCGTCAGCCGCCCGGGCTCGGAACATGTGGCTCCGGTTCATTTCTTAGCACCGAGTGTTTTCCTAAGCGGCAGGAGATTTATGGTGGGGTGTTAAGCAGCTTCAGAATCTTTGGAAAGAGGTTTAAGAGCTGAGCTCCTAGAATAACTTCTAGAAGCAGAAGGAACAAGGGCCTGTATGAGCTGCTGGTGCCGCCGCCGGAGTCGCGTGGCTCCGGCGTGCCCTGGGGCCTCCACTGCTGTCTTCTGTGTGTGGCAGCTTTTCGATTTGATACCATTTTAGACCTAAGAGAGCTACTAGGATAATACAAAGTGTTCCCCTGTGCCCTTGCCCCAGCTCCCTGTCACGTGAACATCTTAGGTAATGGCGGTCCCCGTACAAAAACTAAGACGGCAACTGTGGTGAACACCACTAACCAAACCACAGACTTCATCCGGGTTTCAACAGCGTTTCCACGAAAGTCCTTGTTCTGATCTGGAATCCAATCCAAGTCGTCACCCCTACCTGTGGCCCGTTCTCATGCCGGGAGAGCTCTGGGCCCCTTGTCAGCGCAGGCCCCGGGGCTGAGGGTCCAGAGTGCCGGCCCTGGCCCTCATGAACCTGCCCCTCCTTGTCCAGTGGCCTCTCCTCTTGCTCTCTTCCCAGCACCCCACGCCCTCTTTTCTACGTGTTACCAGAGCCAGGAGGCGATGAGAAGACGGCTGTTTCCGGAGGCTGCTCTGCTCCCCTGGGCTTCCCGGGGCCCCACCCGGCTCCGCAGAGGTGTCAAGGCTCCGTGGGAACAGTCCCAGGGTCAGAGCCATGGGCTTGGAGCATCAGTCTTGGGTCAAGGTCGCTCTTAGTTGAATGTGAAACGGGCCCCTCAGCTTTCTTGCTCATCAGTGATTCTGGGGCGCAGCCCAGCCAGGAGTTTGTCCTCCGAGCACCCGGGCTTCCGTGGGCCTCGCAGACACTTGCCCGCCCCCAGGGAGCGCTGCCTGAGTCGTGACTCTGTGAGCCAAGCAGCAGGTGGCTGAAAGGGGCCCCTCCAGAGGGCACCTCTGCCCTCCTCACACTCACACTGGGCAGCCAGGGCTGAACCCCTTCGGCTCTGGGGGACACCGTCGGGGTGATGCACACGCCGGAGTGCGAGGCCGGGTCTCCCTGTGTCTGCAGACCCTCCTAGTCCAGCAGGCCAGGGCGAACACTGCTGTGAAATCCTGGCACTTCCTTCTGAAATGTCAGCGTCAGAAAAGACAAAGGCGGAGAGAATGTTCCAGGCGAAAAGAGACTAAAGAGACCTGGCAGCGAGCGGGCTGCCTGCTCGGCTGGGCCCTGGGGCGCAGGGGAGAGGTTGGGAAGGACATTACTGGGTCAGTGGACACGACAGGACACGGGTGACGACTGCCCAGGTCGCTCAGGGAGCTCACACCGAGTGACGGGATGGGAAGCGGGCTGCGTGCTGTTCCCCCGAGCGGGTCAGGGACACGCACGCAGGCCCGGGGACCCAGGAGGGTGCTGGGTGCTGGGTGCTGGCCGCCGTCCGAGAGGCTGGGCAGAGTGATCGGAGTTCTTGTGCTGTTTCTATTCTGCCGACTTCCCTGCAAACTTGAAATTTTCCAGGTAGAACGTTTCTCGGAAACAGTTTTGTGTTCTGGTGCCAGGCCTGGGGGCATCACAGCTGTGCCTGCGGGGCTGGGCGGGCGCCCGCTGCGGGGAGGGAAGCAGGTCCCAGGAGGCCGGTGGGCCTCACTGGCCAGCGGTGCGGGCTACTGAGCGGAGAGGGGCAAAGTGTCTTCCTTCGGTGTCTGGGGCGGTGGGGGTGGGGGGTACCTGTTGTCTCTCCCCATTTGCTCGCAGCCCTGGATGCCGTGACGCAGGATTCATTCTCCTCGTTGGGCCGCTTCAATCTGGTTTCAGGCACTTTCCAATGAGTGCGCGAGTGCTCGGGGCTCGGAGGGCACTAAAGGAATCAATGCGTGTTCATCACCATCACGCAGGCAGGAGTGCCGCGGGCCCCGGGGGCGCAGGTCCTCCCGGGCGGCTCGGCTCTGTCTCCCTGTGGAGGCCCCGCCAGGCCTGCCTGGCGGTGATCAATGTCCCCTCATCGATGTACCCCATTAGGAGCAGGGTTGCAGGCGCCTCGCGTCCTGTCTCGGAGATCCATGTCCTTCCCTGGCTGACAGGTGTCCCGACCAGAGGGCCCTGCAGTCGGGGGGGCAGGGCCACATCACGAGGACGCCAGCCCGTCCGCCTCGAGCCCTCAATGCCCCTCTTCTCTCTGTGGGGGCACCCCGGGTGGCTGTGAGGGAAGACAGTGGTCACCTGACCCCGCTGGTTCTGAGGGAGGACAGTGGTCACCTGACCCCGGCTGGTTGTGAGAGAAGACAGTGGTCACCTGACCCCAGATGGTTCTGAGGGAGGACAGTGGTCACCTGACCACAGGTGGTTGTGAGGGAGGACAGTGGTCACCTGACCCCACTAGTGGTGAGCGAGGACAGTGGTCACCTGACCCCGGAGCTCAAAGAGGCATCCGTCCGTGCCCCATGAGGTGTGGAAACAGGAACAGCCTTCGCACGTAGGCAGCACTTCACAGTTCACACATCCGTGCCCCATGAGGTGTGGAAACAGGAACAGCCTTCGCACGTAGGCAGCACTTCACAGTTCACACAGACCCCGGGTTCATCTCAGAAACTCAGTGGCCCCAGGGAGGGTGGACGGGGCGCCTCTTCCAGGGGGCCTCCACCAGAACCCAGGGGCCCTCTGCCCCGGGAGGTGTGGAGCGTGTCCTGCCCGCTGGCTGCTCTCTGTCCAGGTGGCGGGAGCGGGTGGTGCCCCTGCTTCCTCCAGAGACCCCTGAGCTGGACAGTGTCCAGGCAGGTCCCTGGCGGGTCCCCTGGCGCATCACGTCTAAGGCCGCAGAGGCCAGTGGTTCCAGTAACTGGAGACAAAGGAGCCAGCCCTGCCCCCTAACGAAGGGCCCGGCCCTGGGACAGCAGATGCTGCTGCCTCCTCGCCTGACCTTCAACCTCTGACTTCGTGTGAGCGAGCAGGGCCCCGGCTGCGGCTTCTGAGGACCCGCTGTGGGATGCTATTGACGAGCCTTTATAAATATTTAATCTTCACATTAAAATCACGGGGCACGAGAGCCATTAGTAGCTGACAATAAAAAGGCTTTCTCCTCTGGTCATGGGGGCAGAAGACTCCGAGGGCAGGTTCTGAGGGCTCGGGCCGCGCGGCCAACATGCCAGTGGGCGGTGCTGACGGGCAGAGGCGCCCAGCCCCGCGGACGGGAGCTCACGCGGCCCGTCAGTTTTTTTCAGTCTCTGCCAAGTGCAGGCGGTTCACACAAAACAAAATGGATGGTTTATTTACGTCTGGTGCCATTAAGAATGGAGGAGAAAGTTCAGCCTAGGATGAAGAGCTTAAATCTTGATTTTCCCTTCCCCCTCTCAAAAAGAATGGATTCCTTGCATTGTAAATTATCCAGCCTTGTCCTCGGGCTGGCATGGACATTGCATAATCTTAAATATTGATTCTTGTTAGACTAAAAAAAAAAAAAAGGCCCAGCACCGGGCTCCGCAGGTCTGCGCGTCCAGGAAACCGCCTTGGCCATAGCTCACGCCGGGGCTTCCTGACAGCAGATCCATTCTGATTAGAGAAGTTCTGGGAGAAGCAGCCATGGTCAGGATCACCTGCTCCATCACCGCCAACACGGGCCCCTCCCGCCCCGGAGCTGCCGGTCAGAGCAAGCACAGGCGACCCAGGGCCTGCCGCCCTTACCACCTCCTCTGCCCTCAGCCCCCACTGTGGACCCGGAGCGGGCCCTCCCACCCTGGGTGGTGACGGCCCCCCACAAGGCTCGTCCCCCACAGGCACTTAGCGTGGCGCAGGGTCTGCCCCACATGCCAAGAAGCGATGCCTTCGGACAGAAAATAATTGCAGAGCGCGGAGCCCCGCGGTTGGCGTTCGCAGCCACATCCCCCCAGCCCTGCCTACAGGGTCTGCTCTCCCCACAGCCTCGCCCACACGTGGTATCGTCTGGCGTTTTCATCACAGCCACACCGGTGGGTGGGACGCACTAGCTCACGGTGGCTTTGACTGCCTTTCCCCGATGACCAATGATGTGGGGCATCTTTTCATGTGCTTGTGGGCCATCGATATGTCTTCTTTGAAGAACTGTCTATTCCGATCGTTTTCCCGTTTTTAAGTTGAGTCATTTGTCTTTTTATTACCCATACGTGTTCTCTGTGTGGTCCAGACACAGATCTGTATCCGATCGATAGATGCTTTTCCGGAGGTGTCTCCCGTCCTGCGGGTTGTCTGTCACTTCCTGAGTGTCTGTGGGAGCAGAGATGTCTGTGATTCCCATGACGTCCAGCTCGTTTTCCCTTTGTGGCCCCTGCTTTCGGTGTCACATGTAAGTCGTGCGGCGCGTCCATCATTTCACACCCAGTTGCCAATATGTGTCACAGCGTGAAGTCATAAAGACGGGTTAAGAGTTTTGTAGTTATAACTCGATAACATTTAGGTCTCAGTGGAACAGGTAGTACTCCATTGAAATCATTCGATTAGTTATTCCTGGTTTTGGACATTTGGGTTCTTTTCGGTGTTTCGGGTAAACGCACAGCAGCGACAGTCTTGTTCTCACAGTCTTGTCCAGGCTCCGATCATTTCCTTGGGACCGATTCCCGAAGTGGATGTGGTGGGTGGGTACGGACACAGGTAAGTCTCTGGATATAACCACGCCAAACCGGTTCCTGGAAGGGCTGTGCCACTTACAACTTCTGTGGACAACTGGGAGAAGGCCCTTTTCTCCACCGGCAGGACTGATGCGAGTTTTTAAGGAAAGTCTTTTCTAATTAAATAAGGGAAATAAACTCCAGCTCATTGTTTTCATCTGAGAGCATTTCAGGTGAGCTCCCGTGTAGTCTCCTGAGCTTCTGGGTCGCTTGGCCCTGCATGTTGACTGTGAATTTGCCCCTCTTCCTTCAGGATGCCTGTCCTGCTTTATTGATTTGCAAAAGCTCATTGTATATTGGGAGTGTGGGCCCTTGGTTGTCATTGTTGCAGATTCTCTTTCTCGGGGCGCCAGCCCGGCTTTGGCCCCCCAGCAGTGGCACGGGGAGGCGGCGAAGAGCTTGGTGTCTCGTAGGCAGAAACACCAGGTCTGGTCTTGGCTAACGACCACACCGCCGTCAGGGGAGTGAGCTGTGCATGGCCCCCATCAGTGCAGTGGCAGGAGTGGTCTGACCGGTCAGCAGGTGGGACCCCCGCGCCCCCTCCTGACCCTTGGTCTCTCTGACTTCCTTGTGGCCTCTTCTGACTCAGTCCTCGTTGCTCTCTTTCCTCTGTCCGCACCCTGTCCCCACGGTCAGGCATTAGCAGACGCTTTCCTGAGCCCTGGCCGGCTCCGCCCTCGCAGCCCCGCCCTGTGTGCTGCCTCAGTCCTGGCCTGCACGCTTGCTGTCCCTACCCCATGCGCACAGCTCCTCCCCTCAGCCTGTTGCCCCTGCCTGCGCCCCACACGCTGCTAGACCCAAGGGGCACCTAGTGTCCATGGGCTCTCGGTGCGGACCACGTGTGACCCAGGACGCTGGTGGGAGAGTGGGGGGCGGCTCCTTGGCGGTCCCCTGGTGTGGTGGGGAGGCCCTGGGCAGTGAGCCTGTGGCCTTGCTGTGTCCTGAAGAGAGGCCCCTGGGCCGCAGCTAACATTGCTGGACAAGCCAGTTTCCATCACAACCTGTCCAGGTGGCCGGGCCCCCTGAGCCGGGGGCGGCGTGTGTCCTCCTGAGCTTGGCTGGGAGCCCAGGGAGCGTGGTTCTGGCTCCATCCCAATGGTCTGTCTCTTGAATTCCCGAAGGTCTCTGAGGCCTGCATCAGCGCACGGGCCCGGGGGGTGCAGACTGGACACTTCACTTGGCACCGGCCTGGTCCTTCCAGCCCTCTGACCTTGGCTGGTCATCCCCCTCTCTGAGCTGCAGTTTTGTCACCTGAGAGAGGGGGACCCAGCTCAGCTCTGTGTGGCACTCCTCCGGGGAGGACAGATGGGAGGACGGGACTGATGTCCTGCTCGCCACCAGCCGGGACTGCGGGCGGGCGAGGACGGTGCTTATTGGCTGCACGTAAACGTGGGAGACTGGCCTCGCTTTAGAGATGGTTTCATACAAGGTGGTCTCGGCAACCTGGAGTCAGAAATGATGTTCGCTTCTGTCCCCAGCCCCGTCTTCCCAGGAGGAACAGAGCACCCTTCCACGCCAGCCAGGTGCGTGGGCAGGACCCTTCAGCTGGGCCAGTGCCTCCGACGTAGGGGCGGATGGGGAGGAAGCCCCAGCCCGTCAGGTGCGTGGGCAGGACCCTGGGAGGCTGGTGGCCTTAGATGCTCCCCGGGTTTGGGGGGTGCACACGGCAGGTCCCGGGACCTCCCCGCAGGCAGGGCAGGCCTTGCAAAGGGACGAGCACCTGGGCTGAGACTGAATGGCTGAGTAGGAATTGGCCCTGCTTCCTCACTGCCCCCGACCATGAGCGCCCAGTGTGTGGCTGCGTGGCTGTGTGGCTCCGTGGCACCCCTTGGCGCTCCGTCTGGCTCTGTGCGGCTTCGGTGGCTCTGTGGGTGTGGCACAGAGCAGACTCAGGGCGTGGGCACAAACCCCGACTTACTCCAGCCCCGGGACGGAGCGCCCGCCGGCTGTCAGTGGGCCTGGCTGCGCCTGGACGTCAGCCAGTTCCGCCAAGGACGGCGGTGTCCCCAGGTGGGGCCTCGGCCGGACTCGGAGCTGAATGGCACCCACTCCGGTCGTGGGTTCACTTTTGCAGAACCACCCGGGAGGGGGGCAGAGTCAGAGCCGGTCTGAGCATGCAGGGTCAGGAGCGGCCCCGTCTGTCCCCGGCCCGGCCGGGGCTGCGCGC
Source organism: Myotis lucifugus (assembly GCF_000147115.1). Classification (NCBI taxonomy): domain Eukaryota; kingdom Metazoa; phylum Chordata; class Mammalia; order Chiroptera; family Vespertilionidae; genus Myotis; species Myotis lucifugus. Next base: position 228,426 of record NW_005871303.1, read on the forward strand.
ACGCCACTCCCTGGGAAACCTGCGGCCCCACACTGGGAAATGACAAACGACCAGAAAATCAATTTGTAATCTGATTGGAGGTTTTTGATTTCCTCTGATGAGTTTAAATTTCATTAAAAGCAACCTTATTCCCACATAAAAGGAGCCCTTGAAGGGTAAAGCGGGGGATTGTCTCACGGCGTCTAAAGCAGCGGACCCTTTGTGTGATTTATTCATGGCGTTAATTGTGAGGGCCAGCCCCGTGTCCGCCCGCAGCTGCGCCCTTATCGGCCGGCATCGGCGGGAGCGCCCAGCACAAGGACGCGCATTCAGAAGCCGCTCTTGGGCGTATTGACACTTCAGTTATCAACAACTCTTGTTATCATCTGTGGGGAGGGGGCTCTCGGTGAGGGGAGGAGGGTGCTCCAAACGGCTGCCCGCCGCCCGGCTGCCTTCTCCTAATTGTGTGTATTCTCTGCAAAGGCCGATCAGCGCAGCCTCTTGTCTTGATGAGAAATTGACATTTTCCGCAGCCTCGTTGGCGCGCAGGGCGCGGCGATAAGGCTGGAGTGGTTTCCGGGGGGCGCCTCTCCCCGCAGCCGCCCCGCTGCTCCCGGTGACCTGCCTGATGGGTATGGATTTCATGAGGTCTTTTTCAGCATTTGAACTATAAAAGGTGCAGAATGACACCACCCCTTATAGACAAAAGATAACCTTGCCCTTTGAATATATCGATTCTTTATTAACTGGGCTGTTTAATGCAATGAAATGAGGCATTAGATTGAAGCCCATTTCGAGTGCTTTGAATAATCTTTAAGAGCTTGAAAGACCTTAAAAGGCGGCCTGACAATAATTGGCACCCGCTCTAAGCGAGGGCACTTCTCGCTTCTGATTCGAAACACAAACATACAGTGGCTTCTATCTCCCCAGGAAGGACGCAGGGCCCTGGCCCCCATCCCAGGCTGGGCTCCTGCCCGAGAGCAGGGAGGCAGGTGAACTGCGTCCCCAGCCCCCTCCCCTCCTCGCATCTTGGGACGGAGCCTGGGGGAGGGGAGTGGGCAGGCAGCAGCTTTGTACCTGGAGCCCCTTTCCTTGCTGCCTCTTTAAGGCTGAAACAAATGCCGTCAAAGGAACCGACTGGCACCGGCAGGAGGAGGAGGGAGGCACAAGTTTCTTTATGTTTTGAGTAATTGTTTCCTGTTTTGCTCAGCAGAACAAGTAATTAAGGGGACATTTGTGAGCACTAATTTGGATCACACGTATGTGTATGTGTGAGAGCTGCGAGCCAAAACATGCAAAACCGCCTCTCATTGAGGAGGAGATGACAAACGCAGAATAAAATGGAACGGGGTGTGGAGAACTCGCCGGAGCTGAAATCGGCGTGTCAATTAGGACCTCGGCAGCTCTTGTTACCGTCGGCACCTTTGGCTACACCCACGTGCAGCCCACAGCGGCCAGGACAGTGGCCGGGGCCTGTCATGGCCTGGAGTCGGCGGGGGCACCATACCCTCACGTCAGACCTCAGGTCAGACCTCGGCTGGCGGCTGTATCTGGCGCCCTGCTGTCCGCCCGCCCTGCGCCCCACCCCCACCCTAAAGCTGATCCTTGCCCAGTGGAGCACGTGATGGGGACGCAAGGAGCATTTGCTCTGCCGGCCAAACCCTGCGGTTCAGAAGCAGCAGGGCTGGTGAGCGGTGACCACGCCCCCGTGAGCCTGGTGACGGTGCGTGTCCCTCAGTGCCCCTGGCCCGAGTCTGACCGTCACCCGCAGACGTCTGCGTGAAACACACAGGTGGGACCAGACCATCTGAGTAACTCACAATCTCTCTCCGCAGGCGGGATCGCTTTGTAGCAGGTTCTCCCACGAACCCTCCGTGTCGGCCGAGACAACGCTCTGGAACCCCAGGAACGCAAAGGACACCCCCAGGGTCCCTCGCGCGTGTGCATCCAGGTGGGCGTCTCAATAACCAAAACATAAAATTACCCAAAGTGAAATTCACAGACAAGAAATACTTTAATTAAATATTGTGTAAAATGAACATTTTTATACAGTTAAATATCTGAAAAAATGTACAGATAAAACAATTTCATTGTAGGGTCTCTAACAGTAACATCTACCATCGGGTGAAGCGCTCAGATTTGAGACGGTAAAGCGATGAGGGCGTTGTTGGCTAATGAACCTAAAACACACACCGAGCGGGGGTGAGGGCCCTGGCAGATGCCCCGACGGGCGTGCGGGAGCTCGTGTTTAGATCAAACCCTGACCGAAACCAAAGAAAACGGAGGCGATTTATTTCCAGAGTCACTTCTTGGGCTTCTCCGCGTAGCTAAGCCTTGTCAGCCGTCAGGGGGCCCACGTGGGACCCGCCGACGGCTGGGGACTTTCTGTCTGTTTACTTAGTCCCTTGAACGAACACTTTTCTAAGCTGTGCATTGTTTTACTTTTTGTCGTAAAGTTTTTTAAAAGCCCCTCCTTTCTGTTTTAAATTTGATTCCTGCTGCAGTTGGCAAAACGTCTGCTGTTCCGCCTGCGGATGCTGAACGCAAAGGGGAGAAAGCGCGGACCCTGGGGGTCTCGCCGCGGGTTTGGCACGCACAGGCGCGGGATGGGAAGGTCATTCCAGTTTAAAAAGTACAGACAGTGCTGCCGGGCCTGACCACACCGGGAACATCGTTCCAAAGGAACACGGGGCGTCGTGCCTCCCCCCGAAACCTCCCGGACCCGAGGAGAGCGTGGGAGGCGGCAGGAGGCGGCAGGATCGGATGCAGCGAGGGAGCCGGCAGGCCCCAGGTTTGTGCTTGAGTGTGTGTGTGTGTTAACACCGTACGTTTCCAAATGAGATCGGATTAACAGTTGTGGTGTACGCCTGCGATGAAATCGCACAAAGGATCTTTAAAGAAGTCCACTTTTAAGGCATCAGAGAAGTTCATGTGGCAGACATTTTTAATTAAAACATCAGAAGTAAATTTTATTTTAAACTTTAGGCCTCTGAATTTTTCCAGTAAACACAGTTCAGCTATGTGGCAAAAGTCATGGGTGGCAGCTAAAATGACTTTTTACATTCTACCAAAAAAAAATAATAATAAAATAAGGACACAGCCCCAAACGGTGTCCCCTCTGCACGGCCGTTCCACATGCACAGACTCTACTAGGACTTGTCACAGCCGGTGGCACCGTTTTGTTTTGACTATACAACAAACTTTTTTTTTGTTTTCAAAAGTATTTGTTCAGATAACTTAAAAATAATATAAAAATAAACAATGAATTTGACTTTTCCTCAAAATAAAAAAAAAGGATGGAAAGTCTAAATAATAGCAAATTACTTTTTAAGTACAAATGAAACGCAAGGACACGGATGCACTTTCACGAAACAGACGCGAGAGACAGTCTTGGCTTAACGCTCTCCCCGGCGTCGCAAACACTGGGCCGTGACCCAGAACCAACGCGGACGAGAAAAAGGAAAAACGATGGCGGGGAAAGCAATGTACAAAATCTCAACGATAAATACAATATTTATAATTGATATGTTACAAAAGAAAGTCCCTTAGCAACTGTAAGTGTTCATGGAAAAGTGTTGAATGAGACCATTTTATTCCTTATAGGACACATAAGGAATAAAACTTGGTGGGTTTTGTGGTGGTTGTTTTTTTCCTCTCTAAATAGTTAAGTGGATCTGAAAAAAATTCAAGACAAGTGTATAAATATTTAGCTACAACTTTGGCAAAATCACAAAAGTCTACAATTTTATAACCACATACAAAACACATCAGGGGAGAAGGATCTAGAAGTCAAAAGGACAATTTCTGGTACAAGAAACATGGACCTCACAGTAGCCTAAGAATGCAATCGTATACAGTACTAGCAAAAGTGGAAAAATGTCGCAGATCACGCTTGCTTAACAGGAAGCTCTAGCAGTGGGAGAATAGTTTAACCAACAGACAGTAGCATTTTTTTTTCTCTGTCAGTGTGCTTGTTGAAGGCAAGAGAATTCAATATCAAAGTTACAATTTCTAACTACAATAAGTTACAAAGTTTCATTTCATTAAGATGAAGGTAAGCAATGGTAAGCCCTCCCTCCCTCCCTGCCACCCCCAATTCGAATCATATAGTCATCCTCTCTTCCAGGTCGATGGCTCACACCTCCTTGGCCCCCTTGGTTCACCACAAAAAAATATTTCACATTATAGAGATACACAACCATTGTGACTCTAAGGATGAGGACAGAAAAATGTCCGCAGGCATTTTTCCTCAGTGTTTCATGAGCATCAAAATGGTGCATTCACAAAGTTTCTCCCAACACATAGCAAGTACTAGACACAGCCAAGACGGAGTCGGAAACTCTATACAAAATAGGTGTCGCTTTGTTCTCCTTGTTCTTCGGGACCGAGACATGTGAAAATGTGAGAAAAGTTCAGTCAGTAAAATGGAATCGTTCATGAAGAAGTAGGCTGTTTGCATGTCGGCTCTTAACAGTTTAAATAAAATCTTTAAACAACGTCTTTCGTAGCATTTCGACTGCTGCTGACGTATTTGAAGATACGGTCTCCACCAGCATGTCTCAATACACTCAACGTGTCCCCTGAAGTCCGTCCCGGGATGCTGGGTGCTGCGGAAGGTAAACAGAGGTCTCTCACATCGGCGGGACTACCAGCCCAGACATAGCTGCAAGAGAGGGAGGAGAGGGTTACGGGGGGCGGGGCGGGCGGGCGGGGCCGGCCTCCTCTCTGCTTTATTCCTCCGTGTCCTCGGGTCTGCATAACTCTCCATTAACCAGCCTTGGGCTCGGTTAAGGCCTGGGGGGACCTACTTCAGGGGATGGGGTGCACATGGGGACAGACCCTGCTCAAGCGCTCCTGTGGAAGGGGGGGGTCTCCGGCCTTTCCGGGGGGGAAGGCTGTGCTAGACACACTGCAGTGGCTTGTGTGTAGCGGACGGAGGCCCGGAATCCCCAGAGGCCACCTCTGCAGACAGAATGGACCAACCTGCTCTCTCTCCCTAGGTGAAGCCGGGACACGCCTCAGGCTCCCCTCTGCTGATTGCTGGGTATCGTAATGGTGAGTCGTGGGCCCCCAACATCAAAGCCACGGCGTGGCCCAGGGCCCCGGAGAGACGCAAGTCCCAGCTCGGCCTCGGGGAGTCCTCCTGTCTCCTCTCGGAAGGAGAGAGGAAACGGTGCCAAAAGGCCCAGGGCAGCGGGCGCCTTCCGGTGGACTCCTGGCACGAGTGTCATTTGAAATCTTTTAACTTTCGTGTTGTTTAATTTTTGTCAGAACAATGGTTCTCATTAATTTATGTATCGCACATTAATACATTTGTTCATGTAGTGATGCGAGCTTCAATTTCCCAGCTCATTAATTCCAACAATATTAATTTATCTCCGACTCACCGTTACAACTTTATGGAAGCCCCGCGTGTGTACACAGGGCTCACGTGACACCACCTCGCAAGGGGCCCAGCCCCGTGGGCGGCGGGCAGGCCAAGGCCCCGGCCTTGCGAGCAGCGCTGGGGCCTGGGCGTCCCTCTCACACACTGACAGGTGTTGTGAAGACAATTATTTCAAATCACTGATACCTTTCCAGGTCCTTTTTTGAGCATTAGTTCATCAAAGTGAAATATGCCACCGACTTCACAAAAGGGCCAGTTAGTCTTCTCCACGGGGACGTCCTCAGCACCCAGCAGAGAGCCTGGCACATAGTAGGCGCTCAGTAAATACTGGTGGAAGGGGTTCGTGTGTTTAAAGGAGTTACTGGATTGGATTTCACCGGGAGGAGCAGAGACCAAAGGTGTCTGAAAGAGGCCAGAGGGTGGCCCTGAATCTCAGTGCCTGGGGCCTCAGGGCACCCCAGAGCCACGGGCAAGTGGGCGCCCACGTGGCCCCGCCTGCCACGCGCAGCACAGGCCACTGCCCGGGGGACCCAGCCCTAGGCGGCGCTGGGGGCCTGCTTAGCGTGCCCCAGCTGTGAGCAGCTGTGTCCGGGCGGTGCCTCCCTCTGCCCTCGGGGCCAGCCCTTCTCTTTGAGTCTTTGGAGGAGACACTTAGAAACCAGCTCTGCCTGGCACAGCCCAGGCCCACTGCCCTCTGCAAGGACGGCCCGGCCGGGAGGGGATCTGGCCTGTTGGTCCAGGCTCAGGAGGGCAGGCTGATCTGAGATGGGCCCTGCAGGGGGCACGCTGACCCTCCACCAGGCCCTGGGGCTATGCCGCTGCCTCTGAATAAGGAGGCTGTGGCCGCGAGAGCTCCCGGCGGGGCCTGTGCCTGGCGGAGCCTGTGCCCAGCGGGGCCTGCGCCGGCTCTGGCAGCCGTGGCCCTGAAGGCCTGTGCACAGAAAGGGCCTGAACGCAGACCTGTTCCTGCCTCCTCAGGGGGCTCCCTTCCCTGAGCTGCACCAGGAGGACACAGGCTGTGTTGGGAGCTAAGGAATCTGGGTGTCATTTCTGAGGACCGGGCTGGGGTAGGGGCTCCTCGAGGGGGACCGCAGGGAGCATGCAATGGTGGGGGCGCTGCAAGGACTCCAAGAATGTGCAGAAGGAAGGGTGGGAGCTCCTGCTACCCAGGGACACACCCAGCATGGTCTCCACCCTGGCCTCGCGGCCCAGCCTGCCCTCGGGAGGCCCTGGGGACAGTCCTACCAGGGCTCCCGGAGCCCGCCCCGCCCGGCCCCAGGCGCGCACCGCCCTCACCTTGGAGTCCGTTCCCGTTGGCGCTGGTGCAGGAGGGAGGAGGAGAGGCTTGGGGCCGGACCACGGGCGCAAAGGCGCTCTTTTGTTTCACTGCAGAGATGACATTGGCAGGTGAGAATGAGAAAATGCCGTGGGCACTGCTACAGTTTGAAGGGAGGGTGACCGAAGAGGCTGCCATGGTGGGGCTGGACGGCACTACTGCAACAAAGCAAACACGGTCAGGACGCGCGGCGCCGTGCGGCACACGACACAGAGACTCGCGGGCCGCCGGGGACAGCGGGGCCAGGCACGTGTGCCAGTCTCCGCGTGGCCCCTCTCTGGACAACAGGCAAACGCTGTGTCGGACTCGATTCCAATTGGGCGGCCCCGTGTCATTCCGATTGGGTTTGGGTTTGGGTTTGGGTTTCCAATGCGATCGCATGGGGCCCGATTGAGGTCAATTTCCTGTCGCCAGGTGGGCGCCCAGCCTCCACAGCCACCCTTCCTCGTGTCCAGTAGCTCACATCACAGAACATCCAAGCAATGCACACATTTGACTTTGAGTGAAAATGAATCTGTGCGATGACGTGTGACAAAAACAGACACTTACTGCCGTAGGGAGAGTTAGCGGAGGAGCCATTAAGAAATCCAGGCGAGCCAGGGACCCCTAGATTGGCCATGGCGCCACTTCCATATCCATTCATGCTAGTGCTCACTGTGTTGTAATTGGACTGCTGGGGAGTACTGCTGGGGACGTAGCCTCGCGGGGACACGCTGCTTGTATTGCGACTGTAGCCGACTGTTAAAATCCCCCCCGCCCCCCCGGCCAAAAATAACATTATTATCAGGGAGAGACACTGGGGGGGTTTTCCCCTCAAATCTGTATCATATAGTAAACATTTCTCATCGACCTCCTGCGGTGCTGGTGCCCCCGCGCCCCTAGCAGCTCCGACAGCCTCGTCACGCCGACCCCTGGCTGCGCGTGTGGCCGCCAGGCCCGGCCTGTCCCTGCTGGCCTGGACGGCCTGAAGCGCGCTTCGATCTACCCGTCAGCCGCTTCCGGGTCTCGCTAGAAGCAATTACCAACAGCTCAGACTCCTGGTCGGGCCCCACGAGGTGAACCCGCGCCTCCGCAGACCCTCAAATGCCGTGGCTGACGAGGAGCGCTTGTCTGTGGCCAGGCGCCCCATAAAAGGCTGCGTGTGGGGGGTCACTTTTCCAGCTGCGGTTTCTGTGAGTGTGGGGAGGGGCCGGGAAAGGGCTCCCTCCCGCCACGGGGTGCACAGAAGCCCCACACAGCACAGCTGAGCTGCCTCTGGGGCGACTGCCTGCAGGATGTGTAAGAGGGGGCTGACGTGGGCCTGAAGAGCCGGCTCAGACAGCAGGGGCTGCACCCCACTGCCCGGGCCTGGGATGGGGGCGTGGTGGGGAACAGGCACTTCTTTACACTTGATCATGACAGACTGAGAAACCAAATCCCACCCACGCAGCATATCTGAGGAGAGCCCCGCCGACTGACCCATCCCAGCTACCCTGTGGCTCACCCTAGACTCAGGGAAGCCAAGTGGCTTCCAGATAAATTCAAGGAAACGTCTAGCAAATAGCATACCCTGAGTGCAAGCTGACACGGCTGCTACGGGGGTCCTAGGGCCTCTGTTCTCTGCATGGCGCTTGTGGGCAGAGCCGCAGAGGACCGGGCGCTGCCCACGCCCCGCGGGACTGGGGACAGGCCAGCTGTGGCCAACTCTCAACCGCCCCCAGCAGGGTCCGGGAAGGGGTCCGCCCTGCGCGGCCACCTACCTTGGTCGTTGGCTTGCGATGTCTCGGACACGTTCACGGCCAGCTGGCTGCTGAAGGAGTTCACGCCCATCATGCCCGTGTGCGCGGGGGTGTTGCCCAGCGTGGGGATCTGATTGTGGTTGCGAGGGACGCTGTACAACGCCTCCGCGATGTCAGCCGCCCGCTTCAGGATGATCTCCTGGCCAGGAGGGGAGCCCGTCACCGGAGGCCAGGCTCGGGGGGTGGGCCGCCCCCCAGTGCCCGGTCTGCGTGAAGCCGGCAGGCCCCTGGGAGGGCAGCCCCAGCCCCCGCCCCGCCCACCGCACCTCCCTGGGGAAAAGGATGGTGGTGGGCCACCGTCCCTGGGGCAGACTGACAACTGCCTTTTCAATGGGGCAAGGAATTCCCTTAGGAGGGTCGTTTAGGGCGCTTCTGGGACGGCATGTCTATATTCCACACCTGCAGCCCAAAGGCCCCCGCAGGGCACACCGGGGCAGAGCAGGGGCACATCCCCAGAGGCCCTGTGCTACGAGTCCCGGCAGCACCCACAGTCCACCAGCCCGAGCCCACTGGGTGGATGCCAAGGAGCTTCTGTTCCTGTGGCAAGTCCTGCTCTGGTCCCTGGCCCTGACCTGCCATCTCCTGCTTGAACAGTTAGCGTGAGGGCACAGACACGCCGGGAAGGCTGCCCCACTCCCGCCTTGTGGTCAGTGGCTGTGCCCAGGCCCGCTGGCTGTTCACGGGCCCCGGCCACCCTGGGAAGGAGGTGTGTCCTCCGCCACCGCCTACCTGGTTGTTGTGGGGCATCCCGTATAAGGCTTCCACCAGGTCGGCCGCCCTCTTGAGCAAAACTTCCTGAAAGAAGAGAAAAGCGGTGACCACTGGAGGAACGGAGTGCGCCCCCCGAGAAAGTGGTAAATTCAGTTACGCTGTAGGCGGGAGACCCCGATAACCCCCAGGCAACCCCGTCCTGCCTGCCCTGCCACGGAGGAAGGCAGAGAGGGCCATGGGGGTTTTCAAAGTTTGCCCGGAGCCCCAGCCGAAGTCACCGGCCTCACCATGGGCGCCTGTGGCAGGGGCTGCGGGCGGCCAGGGGTGCCAAGGGCCCGTCCGTGCCTGCGGCTTAATGACGGCGTCTTGTGGGTATTAAACAAACACACGGCACAGCCATGAAAGGCCCGGGCGCGGCGTCTGCCTGTTAATTCCGAGCACTTTAGTGGTGAAGAACAATAAGTAATTTTCCATATCTTAATTAAACTGGCACAGCCCGCAAAGACAACATCTCGCCCCTAATTCACGCCCCAAATTTGCAAGTGAGTTCAGTGCTTATGCCTCTTTATTTTGAACAATAAAGTGAATTAACTCGGGTTAATCTAGTTCTTTCATAATGACGTTAAGAAATTTTTCAATTAACCTCTTTGACTGCAAGTTGTAAAGGACTTCCTAAATGCCTCCGCATCCGGAGCGCGGCGCCCGGGGTCTTATCCGCGTGTGCACGCCTCCCGCCCTTTGCGATTGCGCGGATTAATCCAGAGTTTAGTTAATTTTGAATACAAATGGGGACTTACATTTTAACTGTCTCTACCTGGAGCTGTAATAAAATGGAGCTGAGTTTTTAATAGGCCAAGGCCACGCCCAAACCCGACCCCGACCACTAGGGCGGGTGGGGAAAGGTGCCAGCTCAGAGATGAAGAGCAACTTCCGGGGGGGAGGGGGGGCGCAGGTGCCTCCTCCAGGACCCAGACCTGGTCTGGCCAGCTCAGCTAATTCCCCCTCTGGTGTGCAAATCC
>NW_005871303.1:243634-246134 GCF_000147115.1 Myotis lucifugus
AGTACATTACTTCCCGATGTAGATAGCGTTTTCCGTGGAGTCACGCCAGGGGTGCGTGGCGCGACATAAATCACCGAGTTTTCCGAGACTAATAAGACGGGCCGCCACCGACGCGTCACACGGCCCACCATTTGGGCTGTCGCTCGCTAGTCAGCACGTAATCTGACGATTAACACCACCCCACACGGCGGGTCTGCCAGCGACACGCTGGAGGAAGAAGGGGAGAGGCCGCCTCTGAAAAGTGCTCCCCGAAATAACTGGCCACCCTTATCCTCCAGCGCTCGGGCCACCGCGCGGACACCCACGGCGGGCCTGGTCAGCGACACCGGAAGCCGCGGCGGGCACTCAATAAGCGGCCCGCACGTTGAGGCCGCGATACGATTTGACATTCCATCATCCATCCCGGAGACAAAGGTCCGCACAGGAATGTGAAGTAAGACATTTTCTTGTTAATAAAGCATTGATCCGACATATTGATTTTACATGACATGGCTTTTGCTGCGATTTCGCCCTCTTTTTTCCCTTTGCAAATCGTAAAGCTCTTCCCAGTGCCCGGGCATGGGTGACACGGCGGAATTTCTAACTCTCTGTGATGTAAATTCTATACGTGCAAAACCACTTCATAATCAAACCATTAATCATCAGAAGCTGTCAGCAGTGACTTGGGGGACAATTTGTCATGTCTCTGCCGGGCCGGGACACGGGCGTCGGGCGGGAGTGTGGCGCGGGCCGCCGGGTGGATGGGCCTCACCCCGAGACTGGCCCAGACAGGAGGAGATAAAGTATTACGTTTCTTGATTAGGGAACAAAAAAGGCGGCCCACTGTGCCTTTCCCTCGTGTCAGGGCTGCTTCTCTCCCCCAGCTAATCACCATGACTGTTTGACTTAATGAATCGGCCTGATGAAAGGTGATCAGAAAAGATAGATGGGCGGCCGCTATTGATTTCATGCAAATGCGCTGACAGGTGATCGACGCTTTAATGCAGCTTTCAGAAGCCTTATGACTTGGAATAACCGCACACTCTCATTCCGGGAGGACACTGCCCGTGTTCAGTTCAAGGGACGCTCTTCTCCTCGCACCAACATTTCAAAGCAGGATAAATGGGGGGGCCCCTGGCTCCCCTCGCTTCAGCCCAGAGAGCGTTGACATCTCGCAGGCACTGCCCAGAGGGAGCGGGGCACCGGGGCGGGCTGCTGGGAAGATGACGTCATTGAACCCCGCGGCCTCTGCCACACCGGGTGGGGGCGGGGAGGCTGTGGAAGCAGCGTGGCTGCGGGAAGCCCCAGGAATTTACATGGAAGGATGAGAAAAAATTGCCCTTGTCTTGGAACTGCAGAAGCGACACACATCCTGGCTCTGGGAGGTGCTGGATCACTGAGGGGGGGCGGGTGCTCCAAGCTGCCCCGAGAGCAGCACAGCCCACTGACCACCTTCTGAGGACCGCACAGAACCCACCGCCCCGCACCCGGGGGCGCCGCCGAGATCTCCCCGGCAAATTCTCCAACGGGAGGAGAAAAGCCGAAGACCCTTCGCACACGTCTCATAAATCCTCGGCCCGTGGCGTTTACAAGGCGAGGCCCAGCCGGGCAGGGCAAGGCTCTGGCACGTCCAGTCGCCGAGCCCCGAGCCAGGCCAATCAATACCACTTTCCTGTTTTAGAACTGGGTAATTATGAGGGGGAGAGATTGCCTGACCTTTCACCTGCACTGCATTACTTTGCTGATATTAAGATAAATTGCCTGATTTTGGGTAAACATATGCTGCAATTCAGACTGTCAGCACTGGTTTGCTCAGGGATAATTTGTATTGATCTCCCCGCTTCTTCCCAATTCTGCTTACTGACCTCGTGGATAATTAGAGAAGGAGCCGTGGGTGAGCTCAAGGCGGGGAGGAGGAAGAAATATGAAGAAGAATAAAGCAAATTTGTTTTATGTTAATATTAGGAGGTCCTCCTCCCGCCCTCACATCTGTCAGCATCAGGAGAGCCGTAAATTAATGTACTTGGGTCCTGAGCAATTTATTCCAAGGAATTATTTAGCAGCGTGCTTCGTCCTGAACATGTGTCGCTGGTTAAATTAATTTAAACTCTGCCTTAAACACAACAAACACAAATGTCATTTTCTGCTGGAGAAAAAAACAACAAAAAAAACACAAGACATTTCTCAAAATGCATGCTAAGCTTCCAGCTTTTCGGCATGGGTGTCCACAGACGCGCATCTGAGCCAATGAGCTTCCTAATAAACTCCCCCCTAAGTAATTAGTGCCCCTGATTTGTTCTGAATTCAAGTCTCGCTATGAGGGGCTGCTGCGTATAAAAGAGATGAATGTGGCACCAAATTATATCATTTAAGATGTGTCAGATTATAAGGCTGTTGTATCAAAAGTCATAAAACAAATCTCCCCTGTGAAATATCTCTTTATTAACCGTGCCATAAGATATTAACATTCCTCATTTAGTGGAGAGCCTTTTATCTGTGTTTCAGATACATTATTCGCCCT
>NW_005871303.1:248634-278673 GCF_000147115.1 Myotis lucifugus
TTTTTAGTCTATTTCAGTAACAAGCAAAAATGGGGGGGGGATCTGCCTTCCCGACGCGACCTGTAATACCCCCACTTCTTAAGAGCACCTAATGCTTTGCACATTAACGCGGCCACGAAATGAAATCGGTTCCCTTTGCAGCCGATTGCAGGTGCAAATTAATATTGTAAAATGAAGATCAATACATGGACAGGGCCAAATCAATAGTGGCTAAATTATTGCTGCATTTTCCTCCTCATTCAAGATGAGTTGTGTTTTCCTCTCAAAGTCAATACTTTGCAGCTTTTCTCATTAATTTCTCAATAAATTTGGCAATGAATTTCAATCACAGCACCCGGCAGGGCGAGCCAGGTACCGTGGCACGCCTGGGAGCACAAAGGCCAGCGATTCTGCATCGCTCGCCAGAAGGTGCTGCCCCCAGCAGCCCGCCTGCTCCCCGGGGCCTGGCCCGGGGCAGCGGGCCACCCCTGGAAACCGACCAGAAGTCTCGGGGTGCCCCTTCTTCGACACCAAGCGGCTTACCCTAGGTTGCCCTCATCAAACTGACGTGGCTTTTCCAGCGCCCCGGCGTGGGGTGGCTCACCCGCCCGGGGTCGGCCTCTGATTCTCACTGCGGTTGCCCCAGATGGCCCTCCAACCCGCTAACCAAAGGGCGCTGTCCGCAACCAAGACTTCTAAGGACGGGCAAGCGCCTCGCTTGACTTCTAATTGGAGGACGGGCACCCCTCGCTCGCTCGCATGGGGAACACGGTTCCACATTCACACAGATGGCCCCACTGGCCGTGTGGTGCACTGGGCCCCGAGGCCACTCGCCGACGCCAGGCAGCGGGCGGCGGCATTGTGATGTGACACCTAGTGCAGAAAAGGGGACAGCTCACCTTCCTTGCTACCAAAACACCCTGGCTGACAGCTGCTGGGTTGCACTGAAGCAATTCTGTTCATTTCCTCCACGAACGCACGGGATTGCGGCTTTGAGAGTCCTGTTGAGTAGCGCCTACCTCAGGCCTGGCCGGTGGACACTAAGCCACCTTAGTCTGCCCCGGGGACAACTCCCCACAGTGCAGCCCTGAGGTAGGGACGTGGCTGGGCCACCCCATGAGCCCTCGCATCCCCCCTCAAGGCTGTTCTAGCAAATATTACCACTCCCCATGGACAGAAGGGCTGTGAACAAGGCAAAGGAGAAGCTAGAGAAGAAATCAAGGCCAGGTGCCCCGCGCGGGGTCCCTTTTCTCTAAGAAACAGTCAAGTGTCTGGTGTCATCCACCCTCTTAGAGATACTGGGAGAGGGGACTTAAAACCCAGTGGGCAACGCTCTGTGGAGGACCATCGGGCAATGGATTTGCACACTTCACACGAGTGTAAAAATCTCCACTAGAAGGTGAGCTGGAAAATGAGCTACGAAAGCTCGTCCCTCCCCAGACCAGGTGTCCCTGACCCAGAACGGCCTTTGTTCCTGAAGCCGCCAGCCCCCTACGGGGCTTCCCAGGCCACCTAGTCTCTTGTTCAGGGTCCGTCCTCCTCCTTGATGGTGGAGCCATCAACCTGTGTCATGGCACCTGCCCTACTCAGTGCAGAGCACACAGTAGGTGCGCAAAATAATGAGTCACAATGGGGGGCTTCCTGAGGATACAGGATACAAGGTGAAGGTATCAAAATGGTGATTTTGAGAAGCCGACGTGAGTGTAATGTGTCTCATATGTCTACACAAAAACCTGGTCACAAATACCTCTGAGCAGCATGACTGGTGATACCCAAGTGCCCGTCATTGATGACTGGGTAGCAGGGTGGGGTCCATCCTACGCTGGGATACTACGCAGCCATGCTCAGGGAGGAAGCCCTGGTCCACATTGCAACACGGGGGAGCCTTGAAACTGCCACAAAGGACCATCTACTGAACAGGAGAGGCCAATGCACAGAGATAGGAAGTAGATGGGTGGCCGCCTGGGTGGGGGAGGGGAGCAGGGGGAGCGGCTGGCTGCTGATGGGTACGGAGTTCCTCCCTGGGTGTTGAGAATGTTCTTCATTAGATTAGTGGCTGCACAACTCGGGGAATATACTAACAACCTTGTACACTTTGAATGGGTGGGTTTTTTGTTCTGTGACCTATACCCGAATAAAAACAACATTTACGCAAACGTAACCTCTCTATCTGGCTTAGCGTCTGTGGGCCAGCGCTGCCTGTGCCGGGAAGTGCCTCCGTGGTCCGAATGCCGCCTGGAATCTGTGTAAAGCGCGGGACCTCCCGGGTGTGACCCCGCTGCGGGGAAGGGCAGGGAGAGGGAACAGGCTTCCCAACAGCACTGCCCTCTCAGTCTCCACGAAGGCGTGTTCACCTCCCGCTTTCTCGGCTGAATAAAGAAAAGGAATGTTCTCAGAGCCGTAAAGACATCGCCCAGAAAACGTAAACATTGGGATCCCCAAACACCGTCCTTTCGCCCAGAATTCTGGGTCACGTGTCTCACATACAACGCCCTATTTTCACATAAGGGACCCTGAAATCCCAAACATGTGGGGAAGAGAAGGCCTCTGTGGGGGCACCCGAGCTCCTTCCCCACCCCCCATGGCAGCCCTGCCTACAGCCGCCTGACCGGCCCCGACTCCTCCTGCTCCCTGCACACCGCCCCCCAGGGGACCCCCCAGAAAATCTCAGGGAGCCTCAGCCGTCCGTCTTCTCAAAGAACCCCACCCCATTCATGACTGTTTTATTGACGTCTCTCCACCTGCTCTGCCCGTGGCTGTACACGTGGCTGAGCAGCAGACACCTCAGTGAGCCCCGAGCCCGGCTGTGGGGGAGGCCCCGCCGCTTCCCCACCCCCAGCACCAACAGCACCTGCCTCTCCGGGCCACCTGCCCACCCACCTGGCCCAGGTGGCATCGGGCAGACACTGAGCGGCAGGAACCCAGTCCTGGTGACCGTGACCTTCAATGTCACATCCTCCGACACCACGCTGGCCACGGCAATGAATGGCAGCTGGTGTTTCCCGAGCGCAGAAGAAGGAAGTGACGGAGACAGTCACGGAGTCGGGGTCGGCGAGGACGAGAGGCAGGGCGTGGGGACGGCGTCTGGGCGCAGGCGTCCGGGACGCAGTCGCTGGGACTGTGACCACAGAAGGAGCGTGTGAGCTCCCCACGGGCGGGACAGCACCTCACACGTGGGCATCTCGCTTTCGTGGTATTGAAGCAAGTCACTTTTTGAAGTAACCTCCACTTTAACTGACCACAAACACACGCGGCAAACTGACAGTCGGGGACACTGTCGCCTGAGGCCCAGCGTGTTGTGAAGCGAACACTAGGCCACTCCCGTGGTGGCCGCCCTTCAGCCACAGGTGCCTGCTCACCAGCCCGGCGCCAGCAGGCCCCACAGGGGTACCTGGGAGGTGTCTGTACCAGGGACGTGCCCATCAGAAAACACCGAGTTGGTCTTCAAAACCAGGGGGGAGTGGTTATCACAGCGAACGCACCTGCTCATCCCCAGCGCCAGGCGCATGGTCCAGGAGACGGGAGGAGTGCAGCACGGGGTGCCTGGGCTGGGGGGTAGGGGTGTGCCTGGGCTGAGGGGTGGGGGTGTGCCTGGGCAGGGGGGTGGGGGCGTGTCTGGGCAGGGGGGTGGGGGGAGTGCCCGGGCAGGGCCTTCCTTGGGAGGAAAAGGGTGAAAAGATGGAGAAGGCCTCTGGCAGAATCCCCCACATCTAACCACCTCAGTGCCTGACTCCCCATCTTCACTGGTCCCACAGGGGGACCCCCTTGCCAGGCAGTGGGATTGCAGCGTGCGGAGGGCAGGGCATGAGGAGGGCGGCGTCTGGAAGGGAGGAGAGGACCGCCGACCCCCCCGCCAGGCGCGCCCGAGGGAACTTCCTCCAAACAGCCTGGGCCCGCGTGCGCCGAGCCCTGCCTGGCCTGCGGTGGAGGCGGAAGCGGCTGAGTTAGAATCGGACACGCTCTTCAGGAGCCGCCCAGAGCTCGTGCCGTCCTCACGCACACGCTCAGGTCCCTCGGACCCGAGTCACGCTCACGCTCAGGTCCCTCGGACCCGAGTCACGCACACGCTCAGGTCCCTCGGACCCGAGTCACGCACACGCTCAGGTCCCTCGGACCCGAGTCACGCACACGCTCAGCTCCCTCGGACCCGAGTCACGCACACGCTCAGCTCCCTCGGACCCGAGTCACGCTCACGCTCAGGTCCCTCGGACCCGAGTCACGCCACACGCTCAGGTCCCTCGGACCCGAGTCACGCACTCGCTCAGGTCCCTCGGACCCGAGTCACGCACTCGCTCAGCTCCCTCGGACCCGAGTCACGCTCACGCTCAGGTCCCTCGGACCCGAGTCACGCACTCGCTCAGCTCCCTCGGACCCGAGTCACGCACTCGCTCAGGTCCCTCGGACCCGAGTCACGCCACACGCTCGCTCGTTGACAGCATGGAAACACGGGCCCACATCACAGACAGTGCTCACTAGCAGCCTTCCATGCTCAGAAAGTTCGGATTTACATTTTCTACAACTGACTCGGAGGAAGATGGTTTTAATAGACTTTTCCTCAGCCTGAGCTTTGGGGCTCTCGGCCGGGAGATGTGTGGGGACAGGTCCACGACCTCCAGCGTCAAGGTTTCAGGGGCGAGCGCGAGGCCCCACCTCGGTGACAGCCACCGCGTGCACTTCCAGCCTCGGCCTGTCCGGCCACACGTCTGGCCGTGGAGCTGGGCGGCTGGGTCTCGGGACAGGCCAGGCCGCAGGAAACAACGTGTGCTGTCCAGTTCCTGTTCCGTCTGCGAGAGCCACGGACGTCAACTTGCTGCTTGTCCGCAGGGCCACACGCTGTGTCGGGGTCCCTGTGACACGGGCTCTGGGTCCTCCTGGGCGAGCTGAGGGGCGCTCTCTCCATCGTTTTTGCACCCTGTCATCTCGGCGTTACTCAGCACGCAGGTCGGTCACAGTCACCTGGTTGGGCTTCCAAACGGTCACCGGTTCGTTGCCCGCCATCCCCGTCTCCCCGGGCCCTTCCCACGCTGATCTCAGAAGTGCCACGTGCACCTGACCAACCCGAACTCGGCTCCAATCCACACGGGAGCCCGTCCTCCAAGCCTCCCCTCCCCGCGCCTCCTGGGCGGCGGGCAGCGAGGCGGGACCCTGCCCACCCGGCCTGGCCGCCTCCCCGCCCGCCGCCTCCCCACAGCTGCCGACGGGGCCCGATGACCCTTTTGTCCTTTGGGGAAGATGAATGGCTGTCTCCGCGGGGCTGCGTTCTGTCAGGTTGGGTGCCGGGGAGTCGATACCTTCACCTTGACACGGAAACTTGGTGATTTATCCCTCGGTGTCTCCTCCGGGGTGAGCGCGGCCCGGGGAGTGCAGCCAGTCGGGGCGCGGGGGGCCGACTTTGGTCACAGCCACTTGGAAAGCAACCACAGCCCCTCTGATGACAGACAAATGTGTCTTGTTAGCGACTGCCCAAAAGCGCTTGACTTGTACTAATAACAGAAAGGCCATGCTGGTCACCGAGGGTCCAAAGACGAAGCACCCTGTCACCAGCCTGGTTGGGAAATTAGCAAATAATGTTCTTTTCCTTGATAAATGGGTGACAGCTCCCGCTCACCAATCATTTTTAACATTTTGATGCGTGCCTGCGATCCCACTGGAGGAGCAGAAAAGTTTACTGGCCTCAATTTTCAGATGATGAATGGAACTCTCTAAATGTGCGATTTCTGTATGAGGTATAGTTCATTTTAAGCAATTCTAGTAAATGGGTGTCACTGATTAGGACAAATCGTCTACTTGTGCAATAGCACACGCGGTGGGCCTCATTCTCCCGCCTCCGTGGAGACGGGGAGCGAGGGCACGGCCGTGACCCCGGCAGCCAGGGAGTCTGTCCGTCCAGCACCCACTCAGCACCCTCGCAGACGCCCCGACGGCCATCCCGGCCGTCCTGTCTGCGCCGTGTCGCCCGATGCGCAGGTGGGCCCTCTCCCTTCCCTGCGGCCCTCGGGAGCCTGGAATGACCCCCACTCGGCCCTCCCAGCCAGCACCCCGTCCCCGTCGCTGGGGAAGACTCGCTGTCCACCACCAACGGGGGAGTAAGTGACAAGAGCAAAGGTAGGGGCTGCTGGGAGGAGAGGCTGCGTTGTCACGTTCTGCGGTATCTGGGTCACCGTCCCAGCCCCCCAATTGTGGGCAGGTCTAGAGAGGGGCTGAGTGGAAAAGGCATGCGCCAGCCTATCCTGCCACATAACGCACCACATATAAAAGCAAGGGTGTTGGCCCTGCAGGGGAGCGCGGACTTCCCCCCACCCCCCCGCCGGCCCCTCCAACGGCCCACGGCAACCATGAGCCAGGGAGGCTGCCGAGAGGGCTAGGCAGGGGCCCGCCGGCACCACTGGGCCTCGTGGGCTGGGACAGATGGGGGCGCCCAGGAGTAACCGACTGAATTGGCTGGAAGTGTCCCCAACTCCAGGACCCATGATTAAAATACCGGTTTCCCCACCGTGTCCCCAGAGGGGCTGGGAATGTGGACTGACCCGGGGTTTCACCGAAGGGAGGGCTCAGCCCGGGCGGGGGTGGGGGGGGGCACAGTCAGAGTATCTGGTCTCGGGGCAGCAGTTGGCTGGCTGCTGTGTGGAGACAGCGATTCGTTTGCAGGGCGCTGGCCGGGGCGACAGCCCCTGGCTGGCCGTGGTCGCGGGCGCTATTGACTGCAGTGCGTCCCCCGCTGTTGACAGAATCCCATCTCAATGCGCACAAAGATCTTCAAGACACTTCAGACTACGAGCACCCTTCAAGGGGCGAGTGAAGTGGGGGTTAAACGGTGGAGCCCGCCGGAGGCCGCGGCACGGGCAGGGAAGGAAACTGCCACCCGCGCTGCCGGGACAGCACCCGGGGGCCTGACGTGTCGCCCGTTTAAGGCACAAGCTGACTCTTTTAAATCAAAAAAGCAGGAAATGTAAATACTGTATCAGAAAGCACACAAACTGTTAGCAATTACTGGCTGAGTAACGATTTCACACGCTTGCAATCGAATGCACGTCTTGGTGCGGAAAATAATCATGTGTATGTCCCCGTCCAGGAAATAAATTGCAGACAAGCTTCGTCTGTGCCCGCCCTGGACGCGTTTACCAGCGGCCGCCAGCGTCTCCCTTCGCGACTGGGCCTGGCCAGTTGGTAATTTGTGATAATTTCTTTAATTGAGCAAAAGAAATCGCTAAAATGAGAGTGGGTCCGCCAAACATTGGGTCCGAGAGTTCAAGAGCAGGAGCCCCCATGAGTGGCCCTGGCGTCCTGGAGAACCCCCTGGAAGGGACGCCACCACCCATGAGCTTCACTGCTTCTGTGTGACAGGAACCCCTCCCGCCAAACGGACGCCTCAAGTCACACGCACACTCGTGCACGGACACCCACACCTGGACACATGTCTGCAAAGGTAGCGTCCACCCTCACATAGCTTCAGTTCGAAGCAAATTCCAATTTTTCATCAAATAACACCGCAACGCTTCTCTTCTACTTAAAGAAGAATTCTGTGGCCCCTGCCCATCGGATGGGTTTCTGCTGGAGAAGCGAGGGGCAGGAGATGGGTCAGTCTGCCCGGCTAGCGTGCGTGAGCATCTCAGGTAGGCTGTTCCGGGATCTCGGTAATTATTATTAAACAAGCAGACGAGACGCGATTAGACAAATATTAAAACAAGCGTGGCACTCAGGTATCAATTTGCACTCTTCACTTTTAAATGCAGCGAATATCTCATTAATTTAATTTTAGGTGCCCGGCGTTTATACTGCATTTTACAGTCTAGAAGGCAATTTACTATTAACTGGCAATTACATACAGAGTGATTGTTAATTCTGCGCCTAAGTGCTAGCCGCTTGGAAATGGCTCCCGCTCTCTCATTTCTGACCTTCTCACAACAGGGGTGAGGCTCGCTGGGAATACGAGGGCCTGGGATGGAGGAGCCGGACATGTCACTTGTGACTCGTTCTTTTAATTCACCAGCTAATCAACCGAACGGCCACTGCTTCCCCAGGTAATTGTGTCTTTAGTGTAGGCAGCAGGCGAAGGGGCCTGGTGGATGGGCCTGGCCGCCTCCCCTTCCCTGGGCGGGGCCCGCGGGGAGCGCCACGCCCACTCGGGGCCTGGGCCTGAGGAACCTGGTGTTTCTCAGATCCCCATAAACAGATCACTTAGGCCTTCGCCCCCGCGGGCGGGGCTCCTCCTTGGCTCAGGTTCCTTATCCGAGGCCGGCTGCTGGCAGGAAGGCTCACCGCGAGGGTGTCCCGGCAGCCTCTGGGCGGGGGCGCTGATGGGAGCCAGATGCCCAGGGGACGGTGCCCTCCCTGCAGGGGCTGCCCTGAGCCCGGTGCAGAGGGCGGGCTCGGCTTTCAGGGGCGCAGTTCCCAGCGATTATTCTTTGTCCCCATCAATTTCAGGGCAAGCAAGTCAGACAGCAGCTTCCAGGTCAGACAGGCTACGACCCCAGCTCACCTCCGCTCCCTGGGCGTGTAGGCCCGTATCCCTTACACGGCGTTTGAAATGCATATTCCCGTTAATGATTGGGGTGGGGGAGGCCATAAATTAGCCTTCTGCGAGCAAAGGCCCCGCTCACTGAATGGCTCCATTGAAGGCCCATCCGTGGGAGAACGCTCGGTGGAGAAAATCCCGAAGCCTTGGGCAGCCGGGCCCCTGCACGTCGGGCCCAACAAGCCCAGTCCACTTGGAGTGGACACCATGTCCACTGGGGAGTGGAAGACGGGCCACTGGGTGGCTGATGGACCTGACTCAGGGTTAAACCCCTTCCCATGGGGCGGGGGGAGGGAGGCGTAAACACCCCAGAACTCCCCGAGGAGGTGGCTGGCCAAGGAAGGGTTCCTGGCCAGCTGGAGAGCACAGAGGGTGGCCAAGCCCGGCCGGTGTAGCTCAGCGGTTGAGCATCGACCCAGGAACCAAGAGGCCGCTGGTTCGGTTCCGATCGGGCCACATGCTGGGTTGCGGGCTCCATCCCCTGTGGGGGGTGTGCAGGAGACAGCCCATTGATGTTGTTTCTCTCTCATCAATGTTTCTCTCTCTCTATCCCTCTCCCTTCCCCTCTCTCTCTCTAAAAAAATCAATAAAAACATTTTTTTAAAAAAGAAGGTGGCAAAGAGAGCTGCTCAGACAGCCACACCCCTCACACTGGCCTTGGAGCAGGCCCTCGCCAGGCGACACCCACTGGCCAGTGACAGGCGGCTCCTCCCAGCGCGTTTTCCAAAGGCACCTTTGTTTACGATGCTCAGCCCAGGGTCCTGCTCTCCCTGCTGGGATCAGAGTCCTCAGAAAAGAGTAGCCATCGCTCACAGCCAGCCTGTCTCCCTCTGAAAAGCCCACACGTGCAGAAATCTGAATGCCAAGGTCTGGTCGATGCGAGGACCCACTGAGGCCCATGGGGCGGGGGCGGGGCGGACTGAACCCCGAGGGCCTGACAGTCCAATGGAACAAGCGGTCTCGCCACCCGTGTCTGTGCAGAGCAGGTCGGTCTTGCCACCCTCCCTTTGGTGCCCCACGGCCACCGAGGAGCATGTGTCTCATGGCAGACACGTGACATGGCTCCTGAGTGGATAATAAACGCCCCTTCCTTTGAGGGACTCGGGACCCCGACAGAAGTTGTACCTTGGAAACTGTCCACAGGAGGCACTGCTCGCCGGGTACCACTCCACCGTGGGTCGGACACGCCCCTAAGTGCCCCCTGGCCCTCACGAACCCGCGGGTGGGGCCGAGCAGAAGTGGCACTCGGGTCGGAGCATGGCGCCAGGTCCCCGGTCAACACCAAGCAGAGCAGAGGGGGCCCCGCTGCCTCCGCAGCCTGAAGTTCACGGCCAGAAACCCAGAGACGTGCGGCCCCCCGGCCAGCAGTCAGCGGAGAGGCACGTGGAGCATGGGGGCGGGCGTGGCTGCAGCGCACAGGACATGGGCCGGGCCAAGCAGAGGTGCTGAGAGAGGCACCGCCCAGGGAGGCCTCCTGACGCCCCCCTCCCCGCCCCGGGACCCGCGCCCACAGCCCAGTCTCCTGCTGAAGTGCGGCACGTGCTCTCCAAGTGCCAAGTGTACAGCCCTCTGCATGACTATACGTTTTCATACACCGGGAGCCCCACAGCTGTACAGGCTGCCCCTCCAGCCCTGGGCCTTTCCAGGAGCACCCCGACCAGGAGGGGCCGGCACACCACCCACAGCTTGTTGCCAATGCACTTGTCCTGGGTTTTGGGCAGCTCTGGACTCGAGAGGGGGTTGGGGGTGGGGGCCGTGCTAGTCCCCTGGGAGGAAGCGACCCCTGGTGTGGGGCAGGTACCCCCACACACACCCTGACCACATGGAGGGGTGCTGAGGGGCTCAAAGAGAAGGCACCCTCCCCCGTCAAGGACCCCAGGTGTCGCTGGCAGCCCAGGCTGGCCCGGGGTGACCCTGGTCTCCTGAAAGTGGGCGCTGAAAGCATTTACACTCTGCATGTCACACTCAGTCCTTCCTAAAATCAGGGTGCGTGGGGAACCCCCACTCTCTTCACACTCCAAAGTGGGAGGGACCTCGAGCCCACGTCACCTGCCTGCTGGACAGAGGACAGCCTTCCATCCGCTGGGAGGCCAGACCTGCCGGGGTGTCCTGCCGCTGGTGACAGCTTGTGGGAGCCCCGAGCCCAGGCTCCTGCTATGGCCTCCTGCCGCCCTCGCACACGTCACGGCCAGAGCTCTTCAGGGACGAGTCCTCGTCCATGTCACCCTCCCGGGTTTCAGCAGGTACTGCCCATCGTTAAATAGACTTCTCAAAGATGACAGTGTTTGCACTTGGCTAGGACAGAACTCGAGTCCTAACACGGCTTACGCTTACTTATGGCTTCTCTCCACAGCGAGCTCGAAGGAATCCCGTCAACTAAGCAACTTTCCCATAACCAACAGTCACTGCAGAGGCAACCCTTCTGATGGTAGCAGTTTCTCTAAAACCCTCACAGAAGGAGTGTACGTAAGGCATGTGTGTGACCGGGCCTGGAGCAGAGACCTGGCGTGCGTCGGAGGCCCCTCGTTTACAGGGTGTGTGGCCCTGGGCACATGACTTAACCTCTGAGTCTCAGCTTGTGCAAATGAGCAACGGTGACATCACTTGGGCAGCCACAGGATGATAGCTGGGGTGACCTGTTACCGACAACCCCCCCCTCCCTGCCCCAGCCTGGCTTTCCAGGTGAGAAGGCCGAGGGCCACAACGGAGGGGCCCAAGGTAACATGCCCAGGGGGGGCCGCACCTGTCCATGGCGTCTCTCCAGCTCGGACGGGGACAGACACGGCTGCTGACAAAACCCTGCCCCTGGCCCAGGGGCCTCCCCCAGCCTCTGCGTGCGGCACCCGCCTGTGCCGACCTAAGGGGCGTCTACCGCTTTGCCAGGAACGCCGAGAAGGGGAACTCACCGGTGTAGACAAACCGCCCTGGAGCGCCTTTACAGAACTGCTTGGACTTGTAGGACAGGGTGACCTCGACGACGCCAGGAATGTGCCGCGGCGGGGTCTGGACTCGGATGGCGTGGGGAGTTATCAGCTACAAAAACCACACGGTGAGCAGGCTTTCAGGGCGCTGCTCGTGAGAGGGGACACCCGCCAGTTAGACGTAATTACCAAAATGAGCAAAATTGGACCATCGTCTGGGAGCGCCCCCTCCTTGCTGTCACGGGGGAGGCGGGGCCTCGAGCTCTTTAAGGAAAAGATCTGCAAATGGTCCCGGGTTTTCGTTGGCAGGAAAGGCCACAGGGCATCATTCACATGAAAATTGCCACCATATGTCCCCTGAAACCTGCTTCTGGCGATGCAGGCACTGATTGTTCCAGTGTAGGGGGGACCTCCTACGACAGGGCTGGCACCCCGGGGCTGGGCGGGGGCGTTCTGCACCCACCCACCGGGGAGCGTCAGTGAAAGGGGGATTTGCCATAGGGCGCCCTGTGCCTGTGCCGTCACGCCCCCCGTGGAAAAGCTCCCACTGAGTGCCCGCGGCGCAGGCTCACCTCGCTCCACACGAGCATCGTCCCGAACACCACCTGTAGGCCGTCAAAGAAGTTGTCCCCGATGATGATCACGGTGGCGCCGCCCGTGGTCCAGCCTTCACTGGGACTGATGGCCTTGATGCACGGAGTGGCTGCTCACACAAGACAGAGAAGGCAGACCTTAGCGCCCGGCCGGCACGCCGGCACTCGCCCACCTCGAGTCGCCCGGGCGCAGCAGGAGGGGAGGCGGGCCATGCCTCCGGGCGCCGGGCGAAGGGCGATCATAGATCAGCATGCTGATGTGTTTAAAGCAAACTATTAAATGTTTTATAAAGCAAAGGCCAAGCCACAGAATACGAGGGAGCCAGAAAAAAAAAATAGCAAATTATGTGTCAGGGCAAATACGACTATTACAAATGATTAAGCCTCGTGCGCACGCGGCGCACCGATTCATCTGCTCCGCTGTCCGGGTCTGAGCAGAGTCAATCAAAAGGCTGTTGAGGGGCTGGAGGAGCAAGTGCCTGGCATTTCCATTCCTCGGGAGGGCTAATTGGGTTGGGCTTTTCCATCCGCGAACTTTGCCTTTTGGTTCAAAACTTCATTTTCCTCTGTCACTCCACAATTACTACTTTTCACTTTTCATCAGGGAAAAACAATCAAAAGCGCTCTATTAATACTTTTGTCAAAGGTACACGTTTTACATCTAATATTGTTTGTCGACAGGAATCCCCGAGCCGCGGGCCTGACCTCTCTTTGTCTCCCAAGCCCTCGCATTTGCATGAGTTATTACAACGGCGCTGCTGCCGGCCTGGCCTGCGCACAGGCGGCCCTGCTGGAGGGAGGGGAGGGCTCCGGTGGTAGAGGGAGGGCAGGGGGGAGAGGGGCCAGGAGGCCACAGCCTGGGGAGGCAGGCAGGCAGGAGGCCCGGCAAGGTGCTCCCAGCAGCCCCGTGTGGAGGCCAGGCCGGCTGAAGGCTGTGGCCTCATGGAGGTTGCTTTGTTCCGGCCTTTGATCAGCCCCTCTGCTAGGTAGGGGCAGACCTTGCCTCCTGCCTTTGATGGCTTTTTGTAGGCAGGCCCCCTGCAAAGGAGGGGCTCCTTAGACACGCTGGCTGCCCATCCCTGCTCAGTGCACAAACGTGTCACTTGCAGGCCTTTCTCTGACTGGCTGGTGCCGTCCTGGGGACTCTGGGCCCATCCTGCCTCTATCCCTCTCTCCCACTGGTACCCAAAGAACAGCTGTGTGGCCTGTGGGGTGGGTGGTAGGCGGCCCCTAGGACTTGCCAGGTCTCCTGCCTGATGCTGGGTCCGGAGGGAGTAGGTGGCCCAGGCCTCCATCCTCCATCCACAGAGAGGAGGAGGCCCCAGACCTGGGCCACCCCTGGGCTTGTCCCCTCTACCTCCCAGCTTCCTGGCGGAGTGGGTGCCAAGACGAGCCATGGATGGAGGAACCGGACCCGCTTTGGTGTTTTCCTCCCAACAACCTCTGAGGACATCTGTCCAAAAAGCAGTCACTAATCCTGGGAGACAGAGAAGGGCTCCCCCCCCAGCAGCCGAGTGCCTGCTCGCTCCCGGGGCTGTGTGCGTAGACGGGCGCCCCCCAAGGCCGCGGTGGGGCCTGATCCGACTGCTCCTCTCACCGGAGCCCCCGTGCAGCTCGGCGTCAGATAAATCATCTTTTCAGACTCCGGGTCAGACGTGGCCGCACGTCTTCCTAAGCGGGCGTTTTCCGGAAGCCCGCGTGGTGGCTCCCCGCCGGGTCACAGCGGCAATCGGCAGACACCGTCTAGTTAATCACCATTAGCTATTGTTGTTGAGCAGCCCGCCGACATGCCACCTTCCTTTGTTTGCTCTAATGTTGGACTAGCGGGGGTTATATTTGCTCATTCCGCCAGCATCTCCCTCTGCAGCGGGAGCGCAGAGCACACACTGGGAGCCCGCCCTTAACTAGCGCTGTTGACTTCATGCTAATAAGTTCATACAAATTTTCATTTCTGAGGCTTCCGAGTGACATTTGCTTTTCTTAATTGCATGGAGAGCATTTGAAAAGGATCAGCTCTCTAAAGACTGACAAGTCTCCTCCAAGGGGGTGACCTTCATCAGCACAGCCAATTATGGCAAATAATTCACACCAAAAAAAATTACAGTAAACAAATTTACTTTGGAGGTGAGAAAAGAAGAAGGAGAAGAAAAAAATCCGGGATCTACTGCGCGCACGCACGGGAGACGGCTATCTGGCAGCTGCGGCCCAGTGGAAGGCGCATCGCGGAAGGCGCGGCGCCGCTAGGCGGGGAGACCCCCGGCCTGGCCCGGCCTCCTCGCCGCCCGCCGATAGCCATCTTCCTTCTGCCTGTTATTTGCATACATTTCAATGCACATATAGAGAGGGAACATGTGTTCAGTGGGAACCATGGCAAAATGAATTACACAGACAGCGTTAGAGATCTAATGATATACGTGCACAATACACTCAAGCAGATGACGGGAGCTGGCACGCAGCTGAAGGTGGGGGGGGGGAGCAGGCCGGGTGGGAGGGAGCCCCCTGGGCCCCCATCTCTCTCCCCCCGGGCCACTGTGGGAAGAGGTCCTGAAGACACATCCCCGGCTGGGAGCTCTCCTCTCGCTGTGGCTGCCAGGCTCCGGGAAGGAGGCGGGCCGTGCCTCCCTGCAGATCCGACATGCGCCACAGTGACCTGTTTTTAACTCCAAGGACCCTCCAGCCTGCTCGCCAGAAGAGGCGCTGGCTAAGAGCACCCTTGGGCCTTGACCCCCTGCATCTTCCACCGCAGACCCCCACGTGGACTGGTTCGCTGGGAGGGGGGGCCCTGGTGCCCAGATTTGAAGGACAAAAGTGAGGGAACTTGACGCCCACCGGCATGGTCGACCAGAACCATGGTCGACCAGATTTTGCCTTTCTTTCTTTCTTCCTTTTTTTTTGGGGGGGGAGCGGGGGGCTGTCTCGCTACCACATCCAGGATTCTGTGCATCCGCAGCCTCCGCCCCGGTCCCCGTTAATCAGCCAGCTCTCCCGAGTAATACCCCAGCGTTCGTCACCTTTCTCTGCATTCACAATATTGAGGCACTCAAACAGGCCTAATCTTGCCTCATGAAGACTCCTTTGTTCTGCCTGCTAAAATGTCTTGTAATTGTGCTTGGGATGTCCAGATGGCTGGCTGATACTCCAGCTGATAGGATTATACCTTTTACCTCTCCTAGGGCCATCTGTTCCCCTCGGCTCGCGAAAGCCCCACAGCCTGGATTCGGCCTCCTTATTGCATAAACCTAACCGCATTACGGCGCTTGGCATGCAAATCGCCGTGCGCTGCAGGCCGGTGCCGGGCAGGGCTCAGGGAGCTTTAAGCAGGGCTGGAGCCGTTTACGAGGGGACAAGTGACAAGGAGGAAAAAAATGAAAGCCTGCGTGCGGCGGCGGGGCCGCGCGGGAAGGTAGCCGGCTGCTCTCCCCGCGCCCGTGTTCAATACTGTAAATAATCGGCCTCGCTTTCTGTGCGCGGAGGACGCCGTGGCAGACGTCCACGGCGACAGCAGGGGGAATTCGTTTGCTTGGAAACCGTCGGCGCGTGTGTACACACGGCTGGTGAATATTAGATGATTGGATAATGAGGTGTTAGCCAGGAGAGGCTGCACACAAGCAGAGCCTGCGGTTTACGGGGCACTTTTTCCTTCAAGCATGTGGGGCGGACGCGGAGCCAGCACCCCGCCCTGCGCGGCGTCCCCGCCAGGCGGACCGAGGTCCCCGGGCTTTGGGAAGGAGGTGGCCGGACCCTAAAATGAACTCCCTGAGTGCCAGCTCTCCCCAGAAGGGACGGGATCGCGGGCACGTCTCTCTTCATCCGAGAGAGGAGCCGGCCGCGCTCTGTGGGGCACTTGAGGATCGGGCATTCGTTCCAAAACGAACACACAAGCCGAAACGCGGCTGCTGGGGCCTGTTCCTTGAAGACCTGCACAGGCTGGTCCCCCAGCACCTCTTTGCCTCTTCAAATGATGAGTCGCCCTCTGGGGTGAACGGGTATTTCGATCTCCTTGCAAGAAAGGGACTTGGTTCGAATGTTGATTTCAAAAAGAATTGAGAAACAAGCATTTAAAAAAAAAAAATCTTGATCAAAACTGCTCCTGCAAATAGCTTCTGATGAGCTGGGTTTCACCTCCAAGGTGCCCAGGAGTGGCCTTTGTTTTTCTAAATGCTGTATTTTTCTGCTTACAGTCAAATGCTTTTTTTCACGCTACTTACAAAAATAAATACTTGTACTTTGCTCAGATCCTAATAGCTCATTAGAGGAGGCTGGTTTTGGACCCAGACGACAACCTAACACCAGAGGGCTGAGGGGCCTCCTCGAACCTATCGCGTGGCGGGCTCGGGCTCTCTGGGGAAGCGGGGACGGAGGACGGGGATTCAACCTTCTTAATTGTGAGCCTCATTAGTGATGGTTGCTAGGCAAAACACACACCTACCTTCAGCGCACAGGAAGGAGATAAACAGTGCGTCACAGATGCTAATGACTCGGGCGCCCAAGGCGACCTTTAATTATTATATTTTTGTTCTCTTACACCTTAGTCATTAATGTAGAAAAACAAATGAGTTTATTTTTGTGGACCACAGCAGATTCGTAAACTGTCCTCCAGTGCTCACGCCCGGATCACGCTTCCCTCGGACCATCTGCATGTGCTCCGTGCGTTTCCCTGGGATGTGTCTGCTGCTGAGTGTGGCTCCCGACCTGCAGGCCTCGGGAGGGAGGACCTCCCTACAGCCCCTCGGCCTGACGGGCTCTTTGCTCTAAGGCAGTGGTTCTCACCCTTCTGGCCCTTTAAATACAGTTCCTCATGTTGTGACCCAACCATAAAATTATTTTCGTTGCTACTTCATAACTGTCATGTTGCTACTGTGATGAATCGTCATGGAAATATCTGATATGCAGGATGGTCTTAGGCGACCCCTGTGAAAGGGTCTTTCGACAACCAAAGGGGTCGCGACCCACAGGTTGAGAACCGCTGCTCTAATGGATTGAATTGTGCTGTTTTGTTTACAATTCACTTAAAAAAAACCTCCCATTACTTTCTCAACAGTTCACACTGGTCAGAAGGTTTCAGCCACAGGCACCGCAGGACGTGAATGAGGGGCTTGGCAAAGGCCACGGTGTCTGAGCACTTGTCCCTGCCTGTCTCTCTTACCACAGTTAGTGTCTTTCAACAAGCAAAGCAAGAAGTCAAATGGAAGCATTTGGCTATTTTTTCTCACCCACTCCACCCTGCCCCCATGGGTGATCACCCCCCTCTCTCCATCCATCCATCATCCATCCATCCATCCATCTTCCATCCATCACCTATCCATCCACCCATCATCTATCCATCATCTATCTTCCATTCATCCATCCATCCATCTTCCATCCATCCATCTATCCATCTTCCATCCATCCATCCATCCATCCATCCATCTTCCATCCATCCATCTATCCATCTTCCATCCATCCATCCATCCATCCATCCATTTTCCATTCATCCATCCATCCATCTATCCATTTTCCATTCATCCATCCATCCATCCATTCCATCCATCTTCCATCCATCTATCCATCCATCTTCCATTCATCCATCCATCCACCCATCATCTATCCATCATCTATCTTCCATCCATCTATCCATCCTCCATCCATCCATCTTCCATCCATCCACCCATCTTCCATTCATCCATCCATCCATCATCCATCCATCCATCCATCTTCTATCCATCCATCCATCCATCCATCCACTCATCATCCATCCATCATCCATCTTCCATTCATCCATCCACCCATCCAGGGGAAGATATGGTCCTGGACTCCATCCTGGGCTGATGGGGCCAGGATGTAACCACCCACCAAAACATGCACCAAGTCTGTGGGGATGACCTTCCAGATGGGGGCTTAGGACAAGCCAAAATAAAACCAAACAAATTAAAACTCCAAGGAAAACTCTAAGCAAAAGAAAGCTTAGAAACAAACCAATACAGTGAAGGCCATGGTGGGTGAGGGGACTGGAGAGGCTGCCCCTCTTTAAGGGCAAGGATGGAGGGGCCGGGCCACTCTGGGTCACACCAGGCCCGGCCGGGCATGAGGGGGTAGGCCTGACCAGCAAGGGGTGGTGGGTGGGGACAGTAACTCAACATGAATCAACATAAAGGATGGTGCAAAGAAAAAGAAGCATTGCAAATAAAAAGAGACATGTAACATGTGCCTACCATTTTCCAGATAAGAAGGGGCCGTACCTTCTGACGGGTCGAGGCGGCGCGCCCGCCGCCCGTGTTTGGAGTTGTTGTGCACAAACATGTTGTCGGACACGGCCAGCACGTGGCCGTCCACGTTGACTGTGGTCGACACAACAACCTGCGAAGACGAAGTAGATTTGAAACCGGAGCCGTGAGGAGAGCGCTGCCCCCTTCAGGGAGCGGAGCCCTCAGCCCAGGCTGGTGCCAGGAGCGTCTCCAGGCTGAGGGCGTCACAGCGTTCTTTGGCTCACGGGGGTGGGTGGGTGGTTTGGTTTTGTTTGGTTTTGTTTTGACTCGGGATTGAAGCTCTTGAAAACCTGCTACCCTAATTACAGTTTAATCTCCTATTATGCTAACAAGTGCATTCAATTCAGAGAAATATTCTTCTAGCCATTAGCTTCAGAAACACCCCTCTGGCCACTCATTTTAAAGCTGCTGTTTTGATTGATCTGTTCACATATTGATTGGAGAGTTTATCTAATTAAAATTAGTTCACTTGAGACAGTCCTCCTTGAAGAGTGCTGAGGGTTCAGTTGCCAAAAAAGGCTTCATAAATCAGGAGCGGTCCTACTGCCCGCGTCCTCCCAGCGAACGCTGGGGTCAGTTTCACAATCACAGGGGACCGTCTGGTAGTGAGCGTGTTTGCATCTGAAAAGGCCGAGTTGAATAGGAATAGTGAGCGTGTTCTCAGCCCAGGGTAAGTATCCTTCTCAAGTACATGGCCACGATGGCCAAGACCCGGCCTGCCCAGCAATGCCCTCTTGTTGGGGTGAGAGACTCCCATCTTAAATCCAGGTCAGAGGGTGGCCAGGGGGAGACAGGGAAGGGCCTCTTACTCTCAGAGGAAGTGAAGAAGGAACTCTTGCAGGAGGAGGTGGGGAACCAGAGAGCCTTCCCAGGTGACCTGTGACCAGCATCCCAGAGGTGGGTCTGTGTGGTACATTATTTCCAGAGCAGCTGGGGCGGCAAAGGCGGGCCCAGGTGCAGTCTGGGGATGAGGCCTCGCAGCAGGGCTCCTAGGGCTGAGCCTGGATTTGGGGGGCAAGGAGCCTGGCTCTTTGCCACATGTGGGCAGCGCTGGGGGCTAGAACCACCTGGAGAACCACACCCCACAGAAACTCTGGGCTTGAGCAGGTGAGCAGGGACCAGAGGGGCTCATGTCCATGTCCACCTTCCCCATCGGTCTGCACACATCAGAACACGCCCCGTAAATGACCGTGAGAAGCCGAAGCTACAGTGACCCTTAGTCAATGCAACGTATCAACATCGGTTCCTCTGACGTAGCAAACGTACCACACAAGGCAAGACCTTCCTAATCAGGGAAACTGAGGGAGGGGTGCCTAGGGGTGGGCATATGGAAATTCTCCGTACTCTTGTGAAATTTCCTATAAGCCTAAAACTGCTCTTTAAAAAACTATTAGGGAAAAACTGATTTTAAAAAATCATGTTTGAGGGTTAAAAAAAGGCCAAAGCTACATACCTATACATGAATGCATGGTTAGTAACAGCTTTTATAAAACTCTCAGGCCCCACAAGAAGACTGAAGCGGGGCAGGGAGCACTGTACCCCCAAAGCTCCCTCCCTGGGGCGCCCTCCCTGACAATTCCCTCCCCGGTGGGCATCACCAAGACTGTGGGAGTCTCCCCAATATCAGGCCCCTCTGAGCCTTGAAAGGTGCCACCCACCATCAGTGTCCCCAGGCCCAGGGTCAGATCTCTCAGCGTCTTCTCTGCTGCCCAGAGGGCAGCGCCCTGCACGGCCCGGGTAGAGAGGAGTCTGTGCCACCTCCTCGGCCTGTCTGCCAGGCCCCGCCCCCACACACCACCGGAGGAGGATGCAAAGACCCACAACCAACACTGAGACACAGACTGGACCCTTTTAAAGTGACTAGACCTGGCATGTGAAAGAAACAAGAAACGTAAAAATCAATCGAAGGGCACCGTCCTGCTGTCAGCCACATACAGGTCCGTCACCGCGGGAGGAGTGCCTGCCGTTCGGCAAAGAGCACTGACAAGCAGGGGTTCGCTTCTCGGCCTGGGCCCAGCCCGCGGTCCTACAGGAAGGGGCCGAGGTGGTGAGACCGGGCGGAAACACTGCGTGAGCCTGACCCACTGGTAAGTCCAGTGAAACCCCCCACAAGGCGGGGAGATTAGCCGGAGAGACAGAGGAAGTCTCCCCTGCAGCGCGGGCTGCACCTGGGACGGAGGCTGCGTGGCCGCTGCTGGCTCAGGGTGAGCTCCACTCCGCTCAGAGGGATCCCCAGCACCTGCGGGGCCCTGGGCGAGACAGATGGAGGCGGGCCCCACTGTTGGCAAGAGACACTGTCCCAGCTCTAGGGCCTGACTGGGCGAGCCCAAGCTCCCGTCTCTGATTGGCTGGTGCAGTGGTCGGCAAACTGCGGCTCGGCAAACCGCGGCTCGAGAGCCACATGCGGCTCTTTGGCCCCTTGAGTGTGGCTCTTCCACAAAATACCAACTTCTGCGCACGGGCCACAAAGTTTCAATCGCACTGTACGTGCGCGCCCGCACGTGGTATTTTGTGGAACAGCCACACTCAAGGGGCCAAAGAGCCGCATGTGGCTCACGAGCCGCGGTTTGCCGACCACGGGGCTAGTGGGCTGTACGGACAGATTTCCCGTTTTGCTAAAATGCTAAAGCATCAGCTAAATTCCCAAAAACACTGTGAGCAATTGGATGGTGAACTCATCCGATCTAGTGGACATTTGTAGTCACTGCCAAATTCTTCTCTGATTGGTCCAGGGACCAGCGGCAGGGTGTGTGGGAACCAGCCCCGAAGATTTTTTACAACTAAAATCAGCAAAATAATCCATCCTGTAGGCAGAGCACCCTTCACCCTGAAGTCACCTCCTAATCCTCCACAAAGGCAAGAGAACTGGGGCCTGGCTCATCATTTACCCCCGAAGGCAACCACCTCTCCCCCTCTCTCCTTGGGGTGAAGTCCTGGAAGCAAATCAGGGGGTGAGCCAGCCGGGCCCCGGAGCAGTCCAGGAACCGGGCAAGGAGCTGAGGAGGCAAGGACACACCAGGCCTCGGGAGGGGAGCTGAGCCAGGAAATGGCTAAAGGTTGCAGAGGCCAGCATCCCACAGGCAGGGAGGGCAGGTTTTGAGTAGACCCCTCTCCCCCAGGAAAAATCAACCAACCAATTGATTCCTAAAAGATCTCCCACACGGGCTCCCAATGCCAGTCACTCGAGCAAGAACAGCCACGTACAATAGAGAAACAGGCTGGTTTAGATGCTAACGTTAAGAGAACTCTATCTGAAAAAATTAAAACAGTCCCTTTCAATCACACCCCTGAGATTCACCATGGCCGCATGCAAGCAGGACCCCAACTTAACCTACAGCTCCGATAACTGACGCCTGGACATCCAGGTGCCGCCCTAGAGCTCGCCTGGTCATCAGGGCACAAGCATGGGTCATGTGTGCAGTGCCTCACGGGCCATGGATGGATGGATGGATGGATGGACGGACGCAATGCAACCAGCATCCTGAAGACGCCTGATGCCTGATTGTGTTTAAAGCATTTGACTTGAGGGTTTTGGTTTACTCCCACGCCCTTGAGAACTAACAATCGTTTTCTGCATCAGAGAATTCACACTTCATCTTAGCAGTTGGGACCATGGCCCGCGGGTCTAGGACAAGGGTGTACCTGGAATCTCCGCATATCTCGAGGGTTGCCTGCATTCTTCAAACAGTTCTGATTGCACTTGAGGAAAAACTTTAGAAAGAATCTACAAAAATACAAAAAAAAAGGATAATTGTTAGGGTTATCAGACAACAGACGAACACTTTTTGAAAGACACTCGTGCACGGGGCGTGGTGGGGGCTGCCCTGCTGACGGCCAGCATGGAAGAGCTTCATCCGAAAGTAGTGA
The DNA here is from genome assembly GCF_000147115.1 of Myotis lucifugus. Taxonomy (NCBI): domain Eukaryota; kingdom Metazoa; phylum Chordata; class Mammalia; order Chiroptera; family Vespertilionidae; genus Myotis; species Myotis lucifugus. The sequence goes on from NW_005871303.1 coordinate 270,755, forward strand.
TTTCCGTTGGACATGATGGGTTTCCGCGTTTTATTAGAACAACGGTGACTGATACTGGTGGCCATCTCTCACCTAGATCTTTGCACCACCGGCCGTGAGCTGTTAGGGACCCATCCAGCCCAGAGGGGACCGCCAGTGTCAGCAAATACAACCCCAGGACGCCTAGTTACACTTGGATTTTGGATAAACAACAGTGTCTTTAGGAGAGGTATGCTATCCTGGAAAATTATTCTTTCTGTATCTGAAATTCAAATTTCACTGGGCCTGCCGCACTCTCTCTGGCAGACCTAACCCCAGAAGACATCACCACCTACATAAACGCACTTTTCAAGATGCTTTTTGAAATGTACCCAAGGACATGATCATTGATGAGAGAGAGAGAGAGAGAGAGAGAGAGAGAGAGAAACATTGATGTGAGAGAAAAGCATCTATCAGTCATCTCCCTGTATATGCTCTGACCAGGACCAAACCCTCAACCCTAGGTATGTGCTCTGACCAGGAAATGAACCCACAACCTTCCGTGTACAGGATGACACTCCAACCAACGGAGCCATAATGACCTAGGCCAGTGATGGCGAACCTTTTGAGCTCGGTGTGTCAGCATTTTGAAAAACCCTAACTTAACTCTGGTGCCGTGTCACATATAGAAATTTTTTGATATTTGCAACCATAGTAAAACAAAGATTTATATTTTTGATATTTATTTTAGATATTTAAATGCCATTTAACAAAGAAAAATCAACCAAAAAAATGAGTTTGCGTGTCAGCTCTGACAGGCGTGTCATAGGTTCGCCATCACTGACCTAGGCCAAGATGCATTTTTAAACTTACAATAGGTACAACTCTTAAGAAAAAGAATGATTGGGGGTGTTGTTTGGGGGGTGACCATGACGTCTGTGAAAGGTCTACGTGTGTCTTTAAGGGAGTCATCAACGACCCTGGATAGGACAGTGACAGAGCGGGGGAAGCGGGCGCTGTCCGGGGCCAGCCCAAGCTCCTTAGCTCTCGCTGAGCCCTGCCCTTGCGCTGAGAGGCAGGAAGACTCGGGTCCTGACAGCGCGTTGAGCTGCTGTGACAGGAACATCATCATGTTGTCCTCCCCGTCCCTCCACATAGCTCAGTGACAGACTCGGATGCTCCGGCTCTCAGGACAGGCATGGGGAGCCTGGCTGCCACACCAACCCCGGGGACAGCGGGGTCTTGTCCCTGCACCCCTGGGGCCTCACCTGGAGAAGGCCACAGCCAGGGGAGCTCGCTGCGGGTGTCTGAGCATCCCGTCCAAGGCGACACAAGCACCTTCTCCAGCTTCTCTCCGAATACCACCTGCCCTACGTGAGGACGTGCATTCCTAGAGGGTTTCACATGGCTCCCCTGAACCAACCTGAGGCTCACGGTTCTCTGTGGACACGCGTCACACCCGAAAATGAGAAGCCTCCACAGGCCGAGGTCCGCCCCCGCTCCGGGCCCAGCGGACCCCGGGCGCCGTTCCGTCCCAGCAGGAGAAACGCCGATGGATGGCGGGAGAGCGGTGGCCACTTAATTAAACGTTCTTACATATGGCGCGGCCTCGCTATTTCAGGCCGGAATTTACATCTTTTATTAACTCACCTCACCTCCACGTTAGCTCGCGGTGCCTCGGAACACCATCTGCCATCAGCACAGCCAGTCACTTGAAATTCCACCCACCAATTTTTCCTAACAGCCGCCGCAATTAAGCGCCACGCGCGGCGGCGAGGTAAATTGGGCGCACCTGCGGCCACTCCGCACTTGAACTGCATCAGAAGGGGCCTAACAAGGTGAGGGCGGCACAAAGTTATCGTCCTCTCAGGCAATTAGGTTTTCACTTCGGGGACAGCCGCGCGGTGCAATTATGCCGCCCATTACCAGCCGGCTAATCTCCCGAGCAGGCGCCTGCCGGAGAGGCGGCTCGTCCTGTGGAGCCGGCTCCAGCTCCGGGAGCGCCCTTTGTGCCGGGAAAGACACCCCCTCCCCAGGAGCTGCTTCAGTTCCTCGAAGTCTTTTCAGCCGCCGGTTCACCCCTGAGCCTCCGTGAGGCTTGGAGGTCGCCTGGCCAGCCGCTGCCTCGCTCAGCATGAGGCCCAGCGGGGCCTCCACTGTCCTCCGGTGCAGAAAGTAGCCCAACCGAGTCAGGGCTGGGTATCCTCCAGGGTCGACTCGGGAGCAGGTGCGCTCACACATACACTTGTCTGGGATGGGCTCCTATCCCAGCGCCTCCCGACGTAAGGACTTGGGAGGGGTCTGGAGTGTGTGGCCCGGGGAAGAAGGGTCCCTTGAAGAATTCAGGTCCCAAGGGCACACACCAAGTCCAGGACAACATGTGCAGGGACAGACAGGGGCAGCTTCGGCCGGGAGGAGGGGAGCCCTGTGCTGACTTGTCACCCTCGTCTTGGTCACGATGAACTCGGGGATTCGACGGAGCCTCCAGGAGGCGGGCGGCCCAGTTGTGTCCGCGCACATGGACACACGACTAGAAGTGCCCGGTGAGACCCACTGGGACGATGTTTGGGGAGGGGGTGAGGCCACCGGAGGCCCGACGGGGGAGGTCATTCTTGACTCAATGACCCTCGAATGGGCTTTTTTCCCTAAGAAACATCTGAGCATCACTTTACATATCTCCCTTCCAGAGGCCGGGACACAAAGGACTTAATCCTCTTGTTAAGAAAGGAAAAATCTTTCCAATGTCAGGAAATCTTTGGCGTGCACACCAATAAACTCTTTATTACGGCTCAGCGCGGGCTGGCTGCTCGATGGCCGGGGCGATAAAAATCCTAACCTGTCATTAGTACATTACGCTTAATTGTGTACAGTGTGTTTCCTGTTGCAGCTGTTGGCCCATCATCAAAATGACCATTATGTACACTAATTCCCTGACCCTGTCTTTATTTCCCTAAAGAGTCGTCATCTTTCACAGTAGGTACCGGAGTAAATCAAGCTTGAAATATGGGCTTTATTTACTTGTTTCTCCCAGGCAGGCGGGAGGCGGCCACGCCAGGCACAGTGCAAACTCCCCCGTAATATTCTGCTCGGAATCGACCTGCTCCACCCTGGGAAGTCCTCGGCGCGGTTAGAAGGGGGGAAGGTGTGACGTCGCCACCCCTGGAATCGGGCTTCCTCCTCCTGCGCGTTCGGGATGAGGGGAGAATGCCACCTGGGCGACCTCATTGGTTCTGAGAAGGGCGGGCTTCAGGGTGTCCCTCTCACTCAGGAGCACCCTGTGGACACGGACACGGGGCCTCTGCTCGCTGAGGTCAGCAACTGGGACCTTCCGTTCGACCTAGAAAGTCGCAGGCCTGCCGTCCCTTCTGCAGGGACAGGGACTCAGTTGCTCCCAACAGCGCTGAGGCCACAGCTGTACCCGCTGAAGCAACTTAAAAGTGGGCTCCCAGTGGCATCCGTGTCAGAATCCGCTCGGACAACGCCCGCGCCGAGGGTGCGCTACATGGCGGAACCCGGGGCCGACGCCGGATAATGGGCTGGGGCGTCGGACATGGGCCGCTCCGGCCACCCCACCCCGCGGGGTGAGCCCCCGCCGCAGTAACTAACCTCGAAGTTGGCTCCCTCTCTGTGTGTTTAAGCCATGAATTAGTTCATTTATATTTACTTTTATGAAGCTGATTAACCAGAGCCTCTCTATCTGATGAAAATCATTTTAATTGTAGTGTGAGGCTCCTGTGTAATATCCATTACGTTATGAACTGTTTAAATTCTACATGGGTATTGTGCAAATTGGCCCTCTGTGAGCGCGCCGGCAATTAGGACCAAGCGGCGCTCCCGCACGCCGCTCCAGAACTTTGTGGCGTGGGTCAGGACGCTCGGAAACAAAGGAGGCCGTTTAATTGTAATTTAATGGAATATCAAGGAGTCCGTGGCATTAGACGCTGGCAACCGAGAGCAGGAGAGAAAAATTAACTGCAATTATGTTTGATTAAAGCCATCCTTCTCAATAATCAGTGGTCCTGACAGGCCATGGGGCTCTCGCGGGTTCCAGGATGGCAAAAGGTGTTGAGCAATATTAGGGCCAATAAAGGGGATATTAGCATAGCTAATTACAGCCCTGCAGAACCTGCAAAGGGGGCCGCTGTGTATTGTAATGTGTGAAGTAATTGGCCAAGGCCGTTATCAATTACGTAAGGAATGAATTTGGTTTGTCAGAGAAAAGTGAGGACACGCATGTCAGCTGACACCTCTCCTCTCCCGCCCGTTTCCCTAACGGAGAAGAACTTGCTCACGTTCAGCAAAAGCCGCCACTTACCAGTGGCCGGGTCGCTGACAAAATTCCGTTGTCGGCGAGCGGTGGGTAATGAATACCCCTCGCCCGCACCGCCGGCCCCATGACTGCTGCTTTTCACCCAACTGAAGCCACTAATCACGTCATAACGACTCCTTCCCCTCTGGTCAAAGGAGAAATAGATGGTCTCCTTAGAAATGCTGGGCGCGGGCACGCTGCGCCTTCCCCTTGGTGGCCTCCTGCATCACCTCCTCTCAGCGTCTCAGGAACCCTATGCGTGGGGACTGTTTCTCTATTTTTTAAAAAAAATGTATTTTTATTGATTTCAGAGAGGGAGGGAGAGGAAGAGAGAAACATCAATGATGAGAGAGAATCATGGATCGGCTGCCTCCTGCACGCCCCCTACTGGGGATTGAGCCTGCAACCCAAGTATGTGCCCTTGACTGGATTCGAACCTGGGACCCTTCAGTCCACAGGCCGACACTCTACCCACTGAGCCAAACTGACTAGGGCCGTGGTCGGCAAACTGCGGCTCACGAGCCACATGCGGCTCTTTGGCCCCTTGAGTGTGGCTCTTCCTAAGCCTTAGGAGTACCCTAATTGAGTTAATAACAATGTACCTACCTATATAGTTTAAGTTTAAAAAATTTGGCTCTCAAAAGAAATTGCAATCGTTGTACTGTTGATATTTGGCTCTGTTGGCTAATGAGTTTGCCAACCACTGGACTAGGGCATGTTTTTAATTTTTAATTGTTCCTTTTTAGTCTGTTCTAGGCTTGGTGTTGCCTGTGCTTGAAGACGTGAGTGACAGCGTGTTACAAGGTGGGACCCTGAGGGGTCCCGTGAAGACAGGAGCGGGCATTCCTAGCGGCTACCTTAGCACAGGTTTAAATGCCACCCTGAGGAAGGAGCCCAGGTTCCCCCAGACGCCACCCGCCCCGAACTCCAGCCTCGGGCCTAGCAGCTGGCCTTCTCTTCGGGGCCTCGATTATGGGAAATCTGGGAATCCGAGTCGACAGAGAGAAGCAGTGGGGTCTTTAATGGGGGACGGCTCCCTTGTCCGTCGTCAGGCAGAGCCCTCAATAAGCAGCAAACTAACGGGGCAACGGATGGGCCTCCGTGTCATCAATCAACACCCCAAGGCGTTCTCGTGCGGATTATGGTGCTGACGGCTTTTGGAGGTCCCCGCAAACTGGGGAGATCTCGTCCCAGATGCAGCCCCCACTGTTCCAGCTACTGAATCTGGAACGCAGTGCCCAGAGAGTGTGTTAACACCTAACCACCTCGCAAGAAAATGTGAGCGTGGACAACCAACCAGAAAAGGCAAGCGTAGACGTCACCACCGGTGCCGGGGGCTGGGGGAGGGGGACGGGGCAGCCACAGCTCCGTGGGCTCACCTTTGGGGTGACAGAACCGCCTGGAAGTAGATGGTGTGGAGGCTGCACAACCTTGTGAACACATTCCATACCACCGAGCCGGTCACGTGGACATGGTTCATTTCTAGTTATGTCCCTCTGGCTTCAGTCCTAGCACAGGAGAAAAGTCCCTCCCCCACCACGGGAGAGGAGCAGGAAGACGGCCCAGGGTCCTCTTGGGGTGCCTGGGCCGCAGCTCTGTCTGCGTGGCACTGTGCTCTTGGCAGGAAACAGTTAAAGAGTCGAAGGGAAAGACAGAGCCTTTAAGAGACTTTTCTCTGGCTGATAAGAAAGTGACCGGTGGAGTGCTTCCTCGAAGTCCCTGCTAATTACTGGGAAGTCCCTGAGAGCGTGGCCGCAGCTGCGGTGCGTGCACGCCGGCCATCAGTCGCTGCCGTATTGATTACTGAGCAATCCTAGCCGATCGGGTGGTGGGGCCGGGAGACAGGGCTCCCTTCACAGAACCTGTAATGAGCAGTTGCTACACAAGACTACATTCTGCTGACATCAGATCTGCGCACCGAGATAGGACACAGGTCAATACGGATCGGATTTCCAAAATGCGAGGGTCTTAATGTCAGGCCTCTCTCTCCGTCTCCCACTCCTGCCATTAGCTACCACGGGGCTCACGTGCCTCCACGCCAGACGGGAGGAAAATCTGCCCCATTAGTCTGATTTATTCTTCAAATATGCCATGACAAATTGCTTTAACACCAGACTTATTAAATTCTTGTACATTTCAAGTTATGAGTCTCATATACTGGTGCCTACATGACGTCATCACGGAGGGGGCAGGGGGTGACAGTATTGAATTTTACAGCTGGGCCCAGATGTCCTGGGCGAGGGGGGCCCCCTCCCCGGGAGAGAGGGCTAAGAGGCCCAGCTCCCCACGGCGGGTCCCCGGGCTCCGTGGGCGCCGTCCCCCAGCACGCACGCCGCCCTGCATGTCAATGTAGACGTCGGAGGATTGGGAAATATCCACGGCTTGACTCGAGGTTCAGCACCGGCTGGCCTTTGTCTGGAGGGCTGCTCGGCCGCCGCGGAGCCGGTCTCCGGTGGACGGGAGCTATTTTACTTCCCTTCGCTGGAGTAACCACACCGCATTAACAATATTTGTACTACAATCGCCCAGGGACCCACTTCCCAGATTCTATCACTTCTTTATCTCCTGACAAATACCTCACTATCGAACATTATTAGGTTTAGAAAATTAACCCTTCACGGTCGGGAGCCACGCCAGGCCCCCGCCGTCCCTCCAAAGGGCCTTATCACCAAGCTGGTGCTATAATGGTTTCTCTTTTCATCACAATTTCAGCCGCGGCTGTCAAGAGGCTCTTATAGATACCGAGATCTTGTTCTTTCGCGATGATTCTCATTAAAATGATGCCAAGGAGATCTGATGGGATTTAATAGCTTCGCCGGCCGGTTCCGCAGCCCCCGCCAAGCACGGAGCCCGCCGAGCCCTCCTGTTGGGGAAATTTGTATGACTTGCATTAAACTTTTCCGGGTGGTTTTAATGTGTTCAGATAAAGTAAAGCCCAGGTAGGCCCTGGGAAGGCAAACGCCTGCCTCCCAGAGCTCCACGCGCAGCCCGCCGCCCCGGCCGCTGTCAGGATTCCGGTGAGTGTTTTCTGGAAGGTTCCGATGCCGCGCGATAGTTTTGATAAGGTTATCTGTGTAAAAGAAGTCAACTGCACAACACAGCGGCGAGTGACGTGCCGTGTTTACACCGGGCTCCCGTTTCAAGTGCCTGTCTCGCGCCCCCCCCCCCACCACCACCTATTCCTCTATTTCTAATGGGCGCCGCAGCCCTGACATCATTTCCCCAGCAGATCATTCGCGCTGTCAGTCAGCCTGTATTTTGTCTCTCGCTGCGGGCTCATTAAAACCGCTCCCTCGCTCCCTCTGGACACGGCTCCTCTATTTGCCAGCTCTGATCATGAAGCTCCTACTTAAGAAAAATGCCAGCATCACTTGGCTCACAGCAGATGCCCCCCGTGACTTGTTGCCAGCTCCGGGGGTGGGTGGGACTTTCGGAGACTTGGCGCACAGAGATTACGCCCCTCTGCTTATCCGAACTTCGGGGGGCAGACCTCTCCCCCCCACGCGTGCGCGCGACTCTAGGGGCGTGAACCGGCCACGCTCTCCCGGCTGTTCCGATTTCTGTGGGGCAACCGAGATCATTCCCAAAACCAACGGGCCTTTTTGTGTGTGTGGTTTTCTTTCCCCTCCCCTCGCACCCCCCACCCCCGCCC
>NW_005871303.1:279046-284046 GCF_000147115.1 Myotis lucifugus
ATTAATAAAAAAAAAAAAGAAATCCCATTTTCAATCAAGCCCGCACACCACGGAGGACACGGTGTCGAACCGGCCGACGTCGCCTCTCTAGCCTTTTAGGTCCTGATTAAAAACTTATTAAAACATTATAAATGATTAATGGGAGCCCAGCTCTGAGTGGCAATTATTAGTTTTAATGCAGGTAATGCAGCTTAATGAGGGGGCACATGTGTGCGAAGCTTTAACTTCATTACTCCTGCGTGTCAACAAATACAAGAGAAATGTGTGTCCGGGTCATCCATTACCCGGAACAGCACCGCGCTCCTCTCCTGGCCGCCCCGTGCTGATGAGCCGGGGCCATAAATTAATCCCTTTCCGTGGCTCGGGGCCGGGCCGAGGTGTGAGAACCCGCAGGCCTGGCCGGGCTCCCCACGCCGCCGCCTGTGAACAGTCCTCCACGCCGCTCTTCCGGAGCCTTCTGCACACGGGGACGCTTCCCTGGGATGGCTGCCGATTCTCATTGTCTCGGCTCAGACACGCACGCTCCCACCTCCGAGCTGGGCCACTTTCCTTGCTAGTTTTGCCAGGTTTACAGAGGAGTTGGGCTCTCACTCGTGTTATGGCGGTTTTCCTAAATATCCCCTTGTTCCTCGTCTACATGCCCATCCTCCAGAGCGTGGGGGGAGGGGACAGAAAGAGTGAACACTGCCCCCCCCCCGCCCCCGCCCCCCATGAGGGAGGCGCCCTGGTGCTGGGAGAGCAGCCCAGGAAACCCAGTCAGCGCCTGCAGCAGAGGAGATGCGGGGAGGCCCAGGGCCGGGAGGAGGCTGCGTGAGAACGGCTGCATCCAGGGTGCTGAGTGTGGGGGGGGGGGCCAAGTGCCTCCTCCAGCCACAGAGAAGCCCAGACCAGTCTCGGCCCCACCTGGGACCCCCTCCCGGGCCTGCCCACAGCCCGCAGCGGGGAGGCGGGCGTCTCGGCCCAACTTGGCAAGTCACCTCTTATTTTCTGTGTTTGTGACAAGCAGCGAGAACCAGGCCGATCCCCACTATCTGTTTGAAGAGGATTCAGGACTATTTGCATCATTTTATCGCTAATGTATAATATATGGCTCTAAAGTGAGCCCGAGCACTGCCTTGTTACTGAGCATAAAAAAGTGAGGGCAATAAAGATACATTAGCCCTGTGAAGCGCAGCGGCTGTGATGCAGGCAGGAGAGGTTGCTGCTCCGAGTTAAGAGGCAACCTTTCTGCCTGCCTAAGACAATGGAAGAGTAAAGAAAATGTCAAATCAAGAAAAGCTGGATTTAGAGATGAGGCGGCCCGGGATGACGCCGGTGCCATATTTTGTGAGACTATAATGCTGTTGGCAGCAAAGATCCGTGTTTCTGATTCATCTCGGGCCGCATGGCAAAGCTTTGTCAGTCTGTGCAAGGTATAAATAATTCAGGGTGAGAGATGGCAATTACAGGGCCCTGCACAACCAAAATGAATATTTTATGAGGACTAAAACTGCTCTGGAATGAATCATACACATGGAGTCGCACACACATGGCGAGTGGGTTCGCACATGCCAGCCCCAAGGAGAGAGGAGCAGGGCCCCTGCCCCCGTCCGGGGTTGGGGTGGGGACGAGGAGCCGGCCAGCGGCAACAGCACACCCCCAAGCTGCCGGCCAGGCACCCCACACTCCTGATAGAGGCCCCGTGCCCGGGAACGCCCCTCGGGGGGCACAGAGGCCACGCAGCATCTCATGGTGGTACGCCCCACAAGTTTGCTTTTCAATGCGTCCTTCCCAACCAGCATCGGCCTCTGCATACTGTTCCGGTGGCTCAAACCACCGATCAGTGTGAGCCGCGTGGCGCTGTGGGGGAGCGACGCTCTGACTCCGGGCGGAGGAGAAGGAACAGTTCTGTCGTCCTCCGTGAAATTGGGGGGCTGACGGGAGGAGGGGCCGGGGGAGCCTCAGCACATGTTATACACACACACCTCCGGCGTGATTTCTCACTTTCCTTCCAAACAGAAGCAGGTTCTAGGCTCTTCCTCCATCTCTGGGCCTGAATCTGACTTCTATGGCCCAGCTCAGCCGACCGGAGGGCGGGACAGTGGCTTCTTCTGTCCAGACTCCCGGGAAAGAGCTGCTTTCCCCACTCCGAGCAGCGGACACGACTGAGAAAGGTAGGATTATGCCAAAGAGATTTCTTAAAGGCTGAAAGGATGGTTTCATCTGTTACATTTCCTCCAAAAATGCTCCTGGTGAATTGCTAGAACAAACAACAACATTGTTCGCGGGGCCGCGGAGGCCAGGCCCACTGGTGAATGGCCATTGTGTTTGTCCAGCTACTGATACCTGGGCTTTTGTGGCGGAAAGAAGGCCGGGGGCCGTGACATCAGCGCAGCACAAGCGTCCCTCTGTGCAGGCACCGGCGCGGGCCCCGGGCGCGGTGGGAACCAGCACCCGATCCCTCCGAGAGGGTTCCTTTAAATTCAACGCCAGCGCATTGTTTATGAAAACAAGGCTATTAGGTATATTAATAATTTGATAAATAGGGATTGGCCCTTAATTATTCATGAGGAACATTTGGCAACAGTAAAATTATATTCGCAGAACAGGTTTATACACCAGCTAATTATAAATTAAGTATGCAAGAGAAAATTGCTAACCTTGAAATTAAAATATTTTATGATTCTGCAATTACCAAAAAAAAAAAAAAAAGTAGAGAATTATCAAAACCCCAGTGTGCGCAGAGTCCACGGGACTCCACAGATGGCACGGCGTGGGCCAGGGGAGGGACAACGGGGAAAGTGGACCAGAAGAGGGCCCCCCGCCCCCTGCAGCCCAGGAGGGAGGGGGCAGGGCCTCCAGAAGACAGAAACTTTCCAGGGGGATCACAGGACAACCAGCACCAGCCCCTCCGCCAAGGCAGCCAGCATCCTCGGGAAGCTCCTGTCTGCTCTTGGCGAAGGACACGGCATGCCACCTCTGCTCGCTGTCCAGCCCTGGCCCATGGCAGCCAGCCTGTTCCCATCGCTGTGTTTGGGGCCCGCAAGGAAGCCCGAAACCCCCTCTGCCCGCTTCCCAGCCTTCCTGCTGGGGCGGGTGCACACGGAGCCAGGGGCCCACAGGGAAAAGGTTGGTGCTGATGACAGAGAGGCCGCAGTGCCAGTCCTGCCCACTAGAGGGCTTCTCCCGCAGCGTGGAGGGGGCGCAGGCAGTCACCCGGTGCCACCAGGACTCGGCTCCTTCTGCAAACTTGGGACGCACCCCTCCTTCCGCTGGGTGTCCCACCTCACTCTCTGGCTCCTCCGCCCTCAGGCTTCCTGGTCAGGGGCTCTGTCCACACCCGCTCATGACCTCCGCAGCCCCCGCTGCGAAATGCCAGCAACACAGGCCAGTGAGTGTCACCAATTTTTTCCTTTAGACACGTGGTAGGGGAAGCCGGGCGAGGCCTTCATTCGGTGTTTAATGCCTAGACATCCTCAGCCTTCACTGGGGCTGATGTTAAAGGAACGGAGGGCAGCCACCAGGAGGAACTACGTGCGGAATATCCTGTTTAAAGAAAAAAAATGGGCCGTGCTCCTTCCTCTCCGTGGCTACGTCACATGTTCAGAAAGTGCCCACGGCAGCCGCGTGGTGAGCGCAAGGCCAGCGCCACGGCTGACGGCGCCGGGACTCGGACCCCGCGCTCTGGCCCCGCTCCTGACATCACAGGGAACATGAGCAAAAGCCGCTTCGGTGCTTTTTTTTCTTTTTGGTTATGAGGAGCCCTGACTTCCCCGAGAGCAAAAAGCCTCGTTAATTGCTCCCGCAACCGAGACCACAGCACGGGGCGCCCCTGCCTGCCCGGCCACCTCACCGCACACGCAGCCGGGGTCAGGCAGCCTTTTCATGTAGAAAGTCCTTCATCAAAATGCTCGTGGCGTCCGTCTTGTAGTGCAGACACAGCACCTTAAATTAACATACAGGGGACTGCGGCAGGGCGTGCGTCGGGGCTGCCGTACAAGCGCTCCTGACCGGTGGCCTGCGGGGTCGCGACACCGGGCTCCGCCAGCGTCGACCGGCCTTGCTCCAATCACAGGGCAGACAGAGACACCGTCACCGCCCAGGACCCCCAAGGCCCGGAGGGAATCCAAACTTGAGGACAAATCAGCAAAGAGGACGTCCCCGTCCCGCAGTGATGCCTGGAGGTGATGCCTGGAGGTGTGACGCGCACACGGGCAGCCTCCCGCCTGATTTTGGGCCCGTCTGTGAGCCGCCCTTCGACCAATTAGCTTCACTCCAGCGGCTGGGGGCTGGAGAATGTTTCCATCCTCTGGAATAGACTACTTACCACCTGATAGGACACATCTCTCTCTTTCCCTCTGGGATGCGCCACCGAGGCTAAGCAGCCTCCCCTAACCAGGTTTAAATTGCTTACAAAGCCTCTCTAAATATTTGCTCTGTATTTAGCATGCCTACGACTTGCCTGTTATCCCAAAGTCTTTCTGTTGTAAATTGCAATTTTACAACTTCATGCTCGTGATATATTTTGACAAAGCCCTGCTGACACCCTCTATTGGCCTCCAAAGGCAAAATAGCAGACACTCCACGAGCCACCAGAGAACTCTCAATTTGCCGCGAGACCGCGGCCACTTCGCCCTCCGCAATCTGCATGGAGGAAGATTAAACATTCAATTTGTTACTTGATAGGCCACAAGGTTCACCACTTACCATACAAATGGAAGGCATTACTGTCATTCCTCAACTTGCTTGCCTGAGTATTTTATTATTTGTAATATTTACTTCAGGGAAATTATGATTCATGTCATATTTATCTTCATGAAAAATGAGCATCTAAATGGAAATCACCTTTTGAATGTACCGGGATATAGTGTAATACTAATATGCTTCATGAACTATAAAATTTAGTCACAGTGTATGGAGAGACTGTAATACTCCGACATCAAGCAAATTTTCTCTGTGTTAAGCTGATACTCTGAGCCCTGATTCCAGTTTGATAACCATTACACTTACATGATGGTACA
>NW_005871303.1:289046-302103 GCF_000147115.1 Myotis lucifugus
CTTTGCTGGAGTTGGAGGAGCCGCGTGGTGAGCCTGCCGGAGGCGGTTCACTGCTCAGCCTATTAGCTCCGCTGACCTTGCCCCTCCTTTGTCTCTGGATCTTCCTCCGCGGCTCTCCGTCTCAAGCATCCCTTTTGTTGTCTCAGAGGATGAGAAAAATGCCTTCCTGTCCCCAGCACCCTGGACGGGGGCTGGAACTCCTGATCTGGTGACACACCCAGCCTGTGGCCACCTCCAGCCCTGCGTGAACCTGGCAGGGGGAGAGGCGACCATTAAATACCGCACCGAGGCTCTGGCAGACAGGGAGGCCGGCCCGCACGGCCACCCCAGGCCTCTGCTTCATGGCCTGTCCTTCAGCGAGGGAAAGGGCCTGGTAGCCAAGTTTTGACACGGCCACATATGGCCTCCTCCATCAATCTGACTAATCAAGCATCAAGGAGGCAGAGCCAACCTAATTGCCAGCATCGCCCGTCTCAGCCCACTCAACCTGAGTTGACAGAAGTCTGAGAGGGGAGAGGGCCGTGCTGGGGGCCAAGACAAAGCCGGGCCCGCCTCGAGGTGTCGTGGGGCCCGCTGCTGTGCACAGCCCACGCCTGTGGGGACACTCTCCCCCACGGTCACCCAGTGCCACTTCAGCACCCCTTTCCTGTTCTGAACCAATGGGGGTTGAAAGCGAGCGGAGGGATAGGGAGTTGGGGGGGTCCTGGGTTTACATTAGTGACCCCAGGGCCTTTGCAGGAGGAGAGCAGAGCCCCCCGGTGCTGCCCTCCTGGAAGGGGGTGCTGGGAAGCCCAGGGGCACACAGCTCCTGCTCCCAAGCCCACCCGTACCTGCAGACTGGCTCCCCATAAATACAGAGGGGCCAGGCAGACCTAAGGTGGGTTGGGGAGGCGGGGGCGGAGGGGCACAGTGGAGGGTCCTACTTAGGACCTTCCTGGGAAAATATGGAGGATCAACGCACAACACTCGCACGGGAGCCGCAGAGCCAGAAACGGTTCCCAGCAGCCCTGCTTCTGCCCCACAGTGCCTTCTCCAGAGCCCTGAGTGACAGCTGACATTCTCCTATTTATTATCAAGAAGTACAAGTTTTGATGTTATCTGCGTAGAAAAACAGCCCAAATGTCAAAGTCTGAATATTTTCCCCCGTTTCTTTAAATGACATCTTACTTTCCCACGCTGATTGTGACGGGGCCACTCGTGGCTGCGCGAGCACACCGGCGGCCGAGGGCAGATATCATTGAACTTGGTTGGGGTTTTGTGAGGCGTCCTCCACACGCCGCAATTCCTGCCCTTTTCCCGGCGAGGAATTTCAAATAATTCCGTTATAAGTGGCGAAATCTGGGGCTGCTTAGCAGAAGAGAGCCCACGCTGCCCCGGTGCTGTATTAAATTTTCATATGAAAGGAGGACTTTTACACACGCAGCCAAAAGGGCAGAGCTCAGCGCGCCTGTTGGGCTGGTGGCGACGAGCGTTCTCGAGCTCTGCGTGCATGAAATGAGCTGCAGTAGGTGTCAGTAATTAAACGATCATGTTTCAAAGTCTTGACAACAGTACAGAAGCGAGAGAACAAGACGATAATTTCATTAGTCTGAAGAGCGAAGTCATAATTAGGTGCCTCTCACAGAGTAAAAGTCACGGACAAAAGGTGCAGCTCCCGCCCGGCCGGGTCTGCCGCGCAGGAATGAAACCTAAGCCGGGGTCCCCGGGTTTACGGGGTTCGCCCGTGGGCAGAGGACGGCCAGCAGAGTCTGGCCCGGAACAATCAGGCTTTCTTTGGGGAGTCTGAGAAAGGAAATGATATAGGAGCGGCCTGAAAAGTGGGCAACAATGGGATACGGTGGGCTATTGTTACCGGGGAAACCTGAATTCCCTGCCTTGTTCCCGGGCCGAGAGGAGGGCTGGGGGCCGAGCCCCAAGAGGATGGCACAGGGTCCAGAGCTCCCCTGGCCTCCCTCCCCCCGTCCGGGTCATGATGGATGCTCTACACCGACCTGGGTAAAGTAGCATCTATTTAAAACTAAACTGTTGGGATGGGCACTTCATGGAACCATTAATGTGCAGTTTGATGTTTCTGTCAGTTTATTCATCTCTGTCTTTCCTCACTGAGGTATTTGCATATTTAATTGATCAATATGCTCCCTGTTCCTCTCGCACATCTGCCAAGTTGGTCCCAGCCTCTTCCACTCCTCATTTCTCAAAGTGACAGCTCCTGCCTGCCGCCTCCTCCGGGCAGCCCCGCCCCAGCAGCGGGCCCGCCGCCCGGCTGGCCGCCTTCGGGCCTGTGTCCTATTCATCCTCCATCCTCGGGTAACGGACAGCGGGAGCACGCAGGACGCCTTTCCGGCGTGTGATCTGTACAAGTTCCTCGGACAGACTTTCCACGTGGCTGCGCGTCGCGGCGCGAGCAGCAACATGTGCGCATTGTCTGCCACTCAGCGTCTGTCACTGCCGCTCCGCTCCTCGCAGCCGTGCACTGGCGCCTCTTATCAGCGGTGTGTCAGAAACCCGCGCCGCCTTCTCTCCCTCGTTTAATCTTTTATTAAGAGCTACATTGTGAGCTTCTGATAGCAAATGTCCTCCACTTCATCATTCATAAATCGGAGGCGGCACCAACAAGGCAGGGACGCGGCGCCATCCGCCGCCAATGAGGACATCCTAAATTTTCTCAACAAGCTGCTGGCATGTCCTGATGCCCACAGAGCGCCACAAAGCCCTGTTCTGTGTGCTGGGTGGGGAGGAACCTACGGAAGCTGTTCTCCCAGCCGGCCCCCGAGGGCTCAGGGTGGGTGATGGCCCACGAGGACCGGCCAAGGCCATGGCCCTCGCCCAGCCAGGTGCTTTCAAAGCAGGCTAAAGGAAACACTAACTGCTTGGTTAAAACATAAATAAACGAAACCTCCCCGACGTGCCAGGCAAAAGCAGTGGCAGCCGGCAGGAGACACCAGGAGGGAGAGTTGGCGTATCCCAGGCCACCCAGAATCCCCAGAGGCGGGAGAGAACTGGGGGGTCAACAGGCCGTCACCTCCATGCTCCAGAGCAGGATGGACTGGCGCTGGGTTCGACGTGGAACCCGTCTTCTGCTTCCGCACCCTCCGATGGTCGCCGTGTTACTTCTCTCTTCCTTTGATTGATGTTTTAGTCTGAGCTGTCATTAGTTAAATTAATTTTCTCTCAAAGATAGTGGAATAAGGTCCGCAAAGGCAAACCTTAGGAGACTGTAAAAATAGACCACAATTTGGAGGAAATTCAGATGTGTTCCCGGTTCTTGTCATCACTGCAGAGAAACACTTTAATTTGAGATGAATTCCTCAGGAGAAACTTTAAATTAACTTAGATTTAGCTGTGTTTGAGGGATAGCAATTCAAAGCAACAAAATAAAATACTATTTGCTGACTCCAGTGTTTCTATGCTCGCGCTCCTGCGTGTTCCTTTTTATTTTCTGCTCAGGCTAAATAAATGCCAATATTCACCTTGAAAGAGTCATCATAAAGTCACTCCCTTGGGATATAAAAATATACTTCTCTCATCTTCCATCCAAACAGTGTCAGATGAAGTTAAAAGACCTGGTAAATGTGCTAAAATCTGCTTATGTGAATTATTTTTTTCCAGGATAACTGAGCAGCCATCACCTGGCTGTCAGGATGCGGGGAGAAAGGCAGCTCTTCTGTAACCTAGGCGGAGGGCACGGATTTTGAGGGCTGGGGGGCTGGGGCAGCTGAGAAGAGGTGCAGTGGGGGTGGGGCAGAAGGCAGGCACAAAAGCACGGATACCAGAACCAGGAAGGTCCCCAGGGACATCTGGTCCAGCCCCTAGGGACGCAGAAGGTTGGCCAGGGTCAGGCCCCCCGGGAAGCAGGGCCAGGCTGGGATCCCCACCCACCTCGGGCCTCCTGGACCCTCCGCCTGATGGCCAAGGGCCTCCAGTTCTTCTCACTTTTAGGAAGTTTAACGCAAACCTCTTTCATTAGAAACACCCATTTCCTAAACGGCCACCCGGATTGGCTTTGCCTCGGAGAGCATCCCGGGATCGGTGGCGTGTGGGTTGCTCCAAGCGGCGTCCCTTTTCATGTTGCTCCGGTGAGTCCGCTTGCACCTTCCTGAGTCACATAACCTGCCCCACCATCACCGGGGGACTGAGGCCACACCAGCAACCACCTGGGTCAGGGGGACTGAGCTCACCCAGGTCCTCGTGCAAACCTGGCGGCCTTGGGAGCGATGGCGAGCTGGCACCGCCCAACACCCACGAAGGAAGGCCGGGTTCAAGGGCAGGTCCCCTGCCTAACGCTTTTGGTAATCGAGCCTCTTTGTGGCATGCCCTCCAGTAAGAACCATTCTCCAATGCAGGACGCTCTTGACACCGAAATAAGTGGGCCCTTCCAGGTCGCGCAGTCAAGTACATTTGGAGTGTCTCGCCCAAGTGGCTGTGGCCCTCGCCGCTGGGAACGAGCCAGAGGCTAGCAACGCGCAGGCTGACATCCTCCCATGACTTACCACCACTCCGGCGGTGTCATAATTATGGCGCCTAAACTCGCCCTGTTTATTTGCAGGCTGGAGGGATGCATGATTGTTTATTTTTATTACAAATATTGATGGTAACTCACAGGCATTTACTTGGTTGCCATTTCAAGTGAAATTGCCCATCATAAAATATCTCTAGAATTCTGATCCTGATTAGCTTCCTGCGCGGGTCCAGGGTGCCATCCCACCATTTGTCTTAATTTCCCTTTGCTCTCCCTAACTGCTCACACCACTTCAGGAGTATCTGGAATTTTGTTTTAATTGTACAGCTTTCAACTCCCGCCACATTTCTCTTTGTGTTGAAAGCATCCGGTGATTTATCCTCATTATTGTGTAAATAGGTTTCGGCAGTTCTCAGTAAATAAAACAAAGACTGACAGGAGGAGGAGAGGGAATTTGCTTTCCTACCAATTAGAGTAGCCTTAGGCAGTACTTTTAAGAGGAGATAAATCCTGCAAATCACTAAAATGATCCTGTCACATGCACCAAATATTAAAATCACACAGCGGCGCCCTCGGTACAGTCTGCTCTGGTTTAATGAGTTGGGGTGGGCCTCGTCGCCAGGGCTGCCATGCACAGTTGGGGACCCTTGACTGACAGCGGAGCTCACGCCCAAACGCAGCTCCCCACCCAGCTCCCCACCCAGCGTGGCCAGATGGAAAATCGCAGAATACGCAGCCCCTCCGCTCGGAAATACTCTCAAGTCCTCTCTTCACCTCCTCCCTGGAAACGCTTCCCAGGATGAGGGCAAAGACCGCCTCCCGTTAGCAGAAGCCAGCATGTTACCTACCAACAAAGCCACGGCCCACGCCTGGCAAAGGAGCGGCCGGGAACTGCCCCTCGGAGGGCGTTTGGGGCAAACAGAAGTGCCTTGGCTTCGTCTGGTGTCCTGCTTGGTCCTCTACAACAAGGCGCCTAGCTAGTGGTCCCTTACAACTAGTTAGTTACGGAAGAACCAAGGACTTTGAGAGGACTTTTTTCTACAGTTTTTTCTACTTTCTCCGACTTCACGGTCAAAAGGTCAACCCAAGGCCAAGGACACCGGCTCCTGGTAGGGCCAATGCTTAAGTAAGACTGGTGAATCCGTGGTTTCCGAGGCCCGTGTGGCCCGGAGCTGGGTGCACCCTCCCTCTCGTGGCCGCTTGGGGCTGGCGTATCTGTAAGGGACTGTGAGAACGAAGCTGGGGGGGCCAGCACGGTGTCCACCGTGGAGCCCAGCTGTCCTGGAGCAGACAGCCGACGGAGGGGCCCAGTATGCCGTGTTTCTCAGCGACTACCTTCCCTGTCCCCGCTGCGGTCCAATCTCAACTGCTGACACCTACACTTAGCTTCCTGAGCAATGCCAGTTCGCTTGTTACAGCGCTTTCCTGGGAGTCTCTAGGACAGTGTAACCACCTGCAGGACAAGAATTCCCGTAACCTGAGACCCTGGGTCGGTAATGCACTAAAACAGCTCAAGGCACACAGGACGTCTACACAGCAAGAGCCCGTGTGGGCCAGGCGCCCGCCAGGGTGTGCGAAGGGGCCGGGGCCCCCACCGCTGCCCCTGCCCTGCACTCGGGCCCACAAGCCCCCATCAGCGTTGTTCACACCCAAGGCAGGGGCCTCCGGAGGGGTCACCGTTGCTTCTCTGCGAACTCTCCACCATCGTCTTCCATGAGCCAAGGAAGCAACACAACGGACAGGAAGACAAACAGTCCCCGGGCTCGGATGACATCCACAGGGCGGCTCGCTCTTTTCCTGACGTCTTAGTTCGCAGCCTCCGATAAAGGTCCCCCCTCCCCCAACGGGCATGGGTGTCAGCCTGCCGGCTTTGTAGGTCAGAATGACCGCGCACTGGCATTCACCCGTGGCTCGACCGAATGCTGTATGCCAGGGCAACACCAACACCACCAGGTCAGCCTCCCATGGAGTGGTCTCCTGGCACAGGAGGTGTTTGGGAGGCCCTGACCCCTGTGACCGAGGAGCCAGAATGTTCGTCTTGAGTAGCTGAGCTGGTTTTTTCCACGCAACCTTTTCATGAACATTTGCACTCTGTGCTACATTCTGTGAATGAAGAGGTTACAAACAGCCCTGACCAGTTTGGCTCAGTGGATAGAGTGTCGGCCTGCGGACTGAAGGGTCCCAGGTTCGATTCCGGTCAAGGGCATGTACCTTGGTTGTGGGCACATCCCCAGTAGGAGATGTGCAGGAGGCAGCTGATCGATGTTTCTCTCTCATCGATGTTTCTAGCTCTCTTCCCTCTCCCTTCCTCTCTGTAAAAAATCAATAAAATTAAAAATAAATAAATAATTCTTATTAGAAGAAGAAGAAGTAGTAGTAGTTGTTGTTGTTACAGACAGCATCCCATCCTCACAAAACATAGACTAACTTCCACTAAACAATGTCAGGTCGCCAAGTACTGAACCTACTCTATGAGGAAATGCCATGCGATCTGGTGCCTGGTTCATGGGGCCCTGGCCAGGTGGCTCCGTGGGTTGAAGCACTGTCCCATGCACTGAAAGGTTGTGGGTTCAATTCCCAATCAGGGCATTTACCTAGGTTGCAGGTTCAACCCCAGTCTGGGCACCTATAGGAGGCAACCAATCAATGTTTCTCTCTCACATCGATGTTTCTGTTTCTCTCTCTCTCTATCTCTCTCTCTCTCTCTCTCTCTCCCCCACCCTGTCCTCTCTCTATAATCAGTAAATATATCCTTAGTTGAGGATTTTTTTAATTTCAAATAAAAATAAAATTGTTTATGGGCCCATTTCTCAGTTCCCAATGGTTCTTTAGATGCACGAATATACACAATATTGGGAGAGGAGTACAGGAGGGGGAGCAGTGCCTGTTGGACCTGGAGGGGAAGGTGACGCTTGGTGACAGTGAAGCCCATGTCCTCACCGGTGCTGAGGGCACTGTCCTGCTGCCATGGGGGTGGGGAGGGGCATCAGGTAGCAGGAGAACCAGGTGACACGTAGTGGCATCTTCACTGCTGTGAAAGTTGCCACAGGAATCACAGCACTTTATTGCTAGGGGAGGACTTGGGGTCGGAGTTCAAACTAAAGTTCAGGTACAGAGGTAGAAGCAGCAAGGCCGCCAGCTGAGCCCCTGCCGCCTTCCCTCTGCTCTTTCATCCCGAAAACCCTGTATTCAGTGCCCACAGGCTCCCCAGGAAATCACCGCTACCCCCAGAGAGGGGTCACCCGCCTACTGACTAGGACACGT
This sequence comes from Myotis lucifugus, assembly GCF_000147115.1. NCBI lineage: Eukaryota > Metazoa > Chordata > Mammalia > Chiroptera > Vespertilionidae > Myotis > Myotis lucifugus. The sequence continues at coordinate 296,770 of NW_005871303.1, forward strand.
CTCCCTCACCCGGCTGAAGGTAACACAGTCCGTGGAAGGGTGTTAGACACTTTACTTTTTCCTACTTCCACCCAGAATGACCTTCCCCAACTCATCTCTGAGGGTGCTCAGCCCCCCCATCCTCATAGTCCAGGTCCCCAAAGCCCTTGAGTCCCTGTGCTGCCCCAGGGTCATCTTCCCCCAACATGTTCTGCCCTGTGTTTATCTCTCCCCCTCCTGCCAAACACTAAGGCATAGAAGGGTTGTAGATATGGAGATGGATGGGTGGTGGATGGATATAGATACCGACAGATAGATAGATATAAATCTATAGATACAAACCCATAGATAGACCTTTATCTTCCTACATACGTATACCTATCTCTACATCTATGTGTATATATGTATGTAGAGATATATCTATCCCCATCCAGTCAGCGTTCCTTCAGAGCAGGAACCGTGTTTTAACCACCTTGCCTCAAACTAATGGATCTTCAATAAATATTTCCTGAATGAATAAATGAATGCATAATTAGTTATTCCTAAAGGAACAGAAGTGATTCCTTAAATAGCTCCCTGTATTGCAACTGCTGAATTTTCATTGCGTAGGGAGCAGCCCCGAGTCTATAATAATGAAATATTTCTGCAGAAAAACCAAAGCCATCCCCAGGATGAGGGTCCCACCACACCTAAGTGAAGTGGAAAGAGCCCGCCCGTGCCTCCCCGGGGAGGGGGGGTGTCCATTCTTAAAAGGAAGTCCCTTGGGGTGAAGTGACTTTAGGCTCCAGGGGTCCACCCTCAGCTCTCCCCCACCCTCGTCCTTCAGGTGACTTGGGGCTGGAGACGACAGAGAGCAGTAGCTCTGTCCTGGCCAGAAGGACACCCAGAAGGGCCACTGCAGGAGCCTGGCGCGTGCCAACCACCGTGCAGGTCACAGCCATGTGTGGCACCTGAGAGTGCGCCTCGGGCGGGTCCAAGTGGACCTGCAGGTGTGCGGTGCAGGCATGATTTCCAAAATTCAGTGAAGGAAAAATTGTAACGATCTCAATAATTTTTGCTATTTTTTTTTTAATTTTTATTGATTTCACAGAGGATGTGAGAGGGAGAGAGAGAGAGAAACGTCGATGAGGAGAGGGAATCATTGACTGGCTGCCTCCTGCAAGGCCCCCACTGGGGATGGAGCCCACAACCTGGGCACGTGCCCTGACCAGGAATCGAACCATGACCTGCTGGTTCACAGGTCAACGCTCAACCACTGAGCCACGCCGGCCGGGCAATGTGTTCTATTGATTACATATTGAAATGATAATCTTCGGTCTCCATGGAGTTAAATTAAAAACATTATCAAAATGATGTCACTTGTTCCTTTTACTCTGTTTATGGGGCTACCAGAGAATTTGAAACGGCGTCTGCGGCATGTCCATAGGCCAGCTCTGAGAGGGGCCTGCTGGTCCAGAGAACAACCCTTGACCCAGCCTCCTCCCCCCACCCACCCCCACCCCCAAACCCGAGGAAGATGGGACGAAGGGAGTCCGAGATCACCTGGGGCCCCACACAGGTGCCAGGACGGTGGCCGCGCCCCTCCCTGAGAAGCAGGGCATGGGCCTCTCCAGGAGGAGGCAGGGCCCCAGAGGCCCGGAAACCCAGAGAACCGCCTCCCAGGCAGCAGGAGCGCCGCCCCGCCCCGTGGCCGCGCCGGGGTGATGTTTGTTTCATTAATGCCCCGCTCAGACACTCCAGCACTGCTCACATCCCAGAGTGATTCCGAAAGTGATTTCCACAATATGATTTACATACCAGCCGAGTGTAAATTTAGAATAATTTGGCCTGAATGATCCTTGCTAAAATAGATGGCCACGAGAAAAAGGCTGCCGAATAAAAGCAGCTTTACTCAGAATCTAAGCAATTTGCTGGGGAACACAAGAGGCTTTTCCCCAGATTATAATTTAAACTGTATTAACTGTCAAGAGCGCTTTTGAGAAATATAGATAACAATTCAGATGCAATCGATAGGGAACGACAGTTGATTTTAAAGCTTAATGCAAGACAAGAAAGAAATGACTGGGCCGTCAGCTCTGGAAGAATAAATTTGTTTTGTATTTGATTTTTGTGTTAAATTTATTACCGCCAAGAAGAGCTCTCTTTCAATAATATTAAGAACAAGATTGTGGAATTGCAACATGCTCGTCTCCCACTGTTTTCACAGCATTTCTGATATAAAAGGGTGCCCCTGCTCAGTACTGTGTACCGATCCGATTAAACTGCGGAGGATTCTCCTAAGTTTGGGTTTCTGGGCGGCCTGGGCTCCCCGTCTGCCAGCTTCTGGGTGGGCATGTGGGTGGGGCGGGGCCCCTCCCGGCCAGGAGGATGCCCCGGGACGTCCTGAAGTCCCTGAACAAAGGGCTCCTGTTCCTGCCAGCAGAGTCCAGTGGAAGCAACGTTTTGAAAAGACGCCCGGCGGAGGCCGGCCTGTTTGATTGAGCAGGGTTGCTACGGCCTGTCAGAGTCAATAGAAGCTTTTTTTCAATCCTGTCAAAATGTCCAGTGTATATAATCCTAGGGTTTGATGTTCCTTCTGCGCAATACCACGAGAAACTTCCCTGACAAATACCAGGGAAAAGAATTTCCCTCGCAGCCCAACTCTATTACACTCCCGTCCTCCCCCCCGCAGCTGGGCGGCCTGCGCGGCCCTGGGCACTCAGAAAACCCACCGGCGTGGCCAGAAATGAAATGATGAAAGTTGCCACAGTTCAAACTTATCCATACTTCTCACTTATGACATGATTGATTTTCCTTCAGAGCGCTCCACTGCGGGACTGTCTCCCTGCTTTCTCCACTGGAAACGGCTAATGCAGACCGCCGCCGCCTGCCAGGGGAGAGGGGGCGGCTGACATGCACGGAGAACAACAGAAATGAATGCGGATCAAATTTGAAAGTGGAATTTTCCATCTGTCAATCACCTTTCAAGGAGACCCGTTCACCGCCAATCAGGAGGTGCGCTCGGCGAGGGCGGCCCCGTTTTCGTCTGGGTGCCACGGGGGGACCCCTTGGCCTCATTAATCAAGATATTAGCCGAGGATCAGAGCTGTGCACAGATACACGGCACCAGCTCGCATGGCTCCAGGAATATTCTATCACGCTTCTCTCGGTGCTATCGATAATTTATTATTCTGAATTAAAACAAATGGTCTCCTCTTCAACCGGATTTGATTAGGTGATGACAAAATCCATTTCTCTGGCCCTGGTGATGGCACGCAGCACACCCCCTGGCCGAGATGCTCAGGAGGAACGGTGAGGGGCCCCTGCATGGATAATGGAGGGTCACCCCAACCCTTCCCGGCCACAGCGCCAAGATGCCTCAAAACACAGCCAATTAAGGTTTATTTAATTATTAAGGTTGAATAAATAACAGCGAAACATGTTAAAAATCTTTCCGTTTCAGTCGATCATAATAAAAAATTAATGAGACTGGATAGAGAGCCATAAAAACTGATAGACTGCGATCGTGAATTATAAATTGGTATTGATTTTTTCCTTTGCAATAACACTCTCAGGTAATCGCATGTTGTCACATGTAAAGTGCACTTTCCTGGTGGAGACTAATATTAACTATCAAATATAGATGAGACGCAGGCATTTATGACACTTCAGATTTCACAAACAAAAAGCAAAAAAACACAATTTGTGGAATAACAGCGGCGCTGAGCAGAGAATCCTAGGGTGTTTATGGGAGCCGGCCGGGACCCCACTGAGCCGTGAATTCATAAGACACAGTTACCTTATTCTTCTCCTGCCATTTCTCCTCTGATATGTTACCTTGTTAGTATCACTAAGAAAAGCATAAATATTTTTTATTATATGTGAGGCTCATCCTGTCTTGCTTAATAGACAGGCCACATGGAGTTAAAGCCATATTATATGACCTGGTGCAGAAGTGATCATTCAAAAACCCAAAGCACATATTTTATGCCGCCTGGCTTTATTAATTCTAAGCCCCCAAGAAATAGCGGAGGATTTTCCAGCTTTCTGTTTATTGAGGTAACATGGAAACAAATAAGACATTTCCCTAGGCTAGCTCAGATAAAGTGGACAATTACTATTGGCATTCCACATGTAAATATTTAACACTTCACAGCTAGTTTGCACCTAAATACCCATTAGATGTTGCTACAAGCCTGGACACCCGCTCCCAGCAGAGCTCGGTGGGCCGTGCGGGGCGATGGCTATTGGATTAGGGGGAACACAAATCTCCTTCCAACAGCGCTGGGAGGGACCTCGGCCTGGACGGCAGGGGATGGGCCTTCGGGGTGGCTTCCTTGAGTGACACAAACCAACTCCTCCAAGGAAACTCAGACAAAGCCAGGATTGGGCACGGCCACCGCCGCCGGCCCGGCTAATTGACAACCTGTCACCGCAGTTCGTTAGTGGCGTTGATCGGATTTCCCTCATTTGGGGAAAAACATGGAGGAGATATGGTGGACATGGGCCAGCTCTGAGCGCACGTGGCTGCCCATCCAAGTCCCGTTCCCGCCTCCCTGCCACCCGCCTGCTCTGGGGGGAACGCCGGGACGCACAGCGCCACCATCCTTTCGGGACGGGAGTGTGTGCCGGTTTGCGATCCATACACACAATGCACACGCCAGCCCCTGGCAAGTTCTAGCACCACCCCAGCCGCCGCTTTAAATAGCGTCTGCTTCTTAAAGACACAATAGAAGCATATTTTCGATAAGCCAAATTTAGTCAGAGCTGAAGTGTGGTCACGGCCTGCCCGCTCTGGTTTTAAACACAGATTGCTGAGGGGTTCTTTCTGAATGGAGAGTGGTTCTACCCCTCTGCTGGCACCTGAACTTGGAAATGCAGGGGCTGGCATGCCTTTTCCTAGAAGATGGCTCTTCCTCCTTTAACCTTCCCAAGGGCGGAGGACGCCACTGCCTGGCATGCGGTGCCTGCGCACAGCGGATCGGCACGGGCAAGGCTGGTCATTTGAGGACCCCTTCTCTACCTCGGCCTCTCCTGCAGGAAGCCCACGCCCTGTCCACGGCCACGGGGATCCCCAGGCTCTTGCCATTCAGACCGGGGGCTCATCTCTGGACACCCGAGGTTTGCAAAGACCTCACTGACCATCTTAAGCAACTGTGATCACCGCCTCTCAGGGGACCGTGGGCTGGCCCGCCTGCCCGAGAGTGGCCACCTGCCCACCGCATCCATTGTGCTCTTGGAACAAGAACAGAGGCCACTAGACAGGGCATGTGAGTGGTCACCCTGGCTCCTCCATGAGCGTCCACAGGCTCCCACGCCCCGGGCGGGCAGCAGCCTCCGCAGAAATCAAGGCTTTACACCAGCCCAGGAGCAACT
>NW_005871303.1:303551-306088 GCF_000147115.1 Myotis lucifugus
TAGTCATTCATTTATTCCTCACAAGGGTTGTGATCTCTAGCTAGTTTGCATTGTACGTGCGCGCCCGAGCGTGGTATTTTGTGGAAGAGCCCACTCAAGGGGCCAAAGAGCCGCATGTGGCTCGCGAGCCGCAGTTTGCCGACCATGGCTCTAGGCCCAGGCTGCAGGGAACTGGGCTCAGAGACTCTGGGCCCAGCACCAGCGCTAACGCTGGGTCACGGGCGTCATGGTCCACGGCCCACTCCAAACCCCACACCTGCCTTCCAGGTCTCTCCACCTGCAGGTCCGGGGGCCCAAGGTCCATCCGTGCCCCGGTCCCACACCGAACGTGTTAGCGACCACAGCCACGGGTCACTTGGGTCTCCAGCCCCCGGAGCCAAAGCATGGGGAGTTTTCTGTCCTTGCAGAGCTGAGTCCTGGGCCTTGGCTTAGAGGACTCTCCTCAGTTTACCCTGCTGGCCTGCCCGCCCCCCACCCCCCAGGCCCTGTCCTGATTCTTCCTCTCATTCCTGCTTGGCCCCCTCCCCTTCCACAATCGCTTCTCCAATGCCATTCCTGTTCCAACAACATCCCGTTTCAAAACCCCCACATCCGCCCAGGCCCTGGAGGCTGGGAAAAGTGTCCGCTGGGCTCCAGGAAAAGGTACCCCCCCCCCTGCAGCTGCTCCACCCTCTGTGGAGGGTCCAGGGGGGAGGTTCAGGGGGGTCAGGAGGGCTCTGCCTGGGTCACACAAGAGCAGGGACAGACAGACAGCAAACCTGTTGTTGGAACCACGTATGCCTGAGTAGAGTTAGAGAAGACAGTTCCCATGAGGATTTGGGGGGAATGGAACCATTAGCTCCTATGTCAAGGCACCTCAGAGCACAGCAGAGCACAGCCGAGAAACCCAGGCCCAGAACCCCGCAGGCACCTCCCACACACGGAGCATGGCTCCAGGGCCTACGGGGATCTCTGCAAACAAAGGGATGAGTGGAGTTTCAATGGGGCCTCACTGGACATGTGCTCATGGCTGCTCCTGGGTTCTGGTCACGTGATCTCAGTCCCCGGCACATGCCGACCGTGCCTGGGCACCCGTGTCTGCCCGTGCATGACACCCCATGAAGAAGGCACGTGAAACGAAGGGGTGCCAGCCCAGGTCCCGCGGGAGGAACCGGCCCAGGGCTCAGAAACCCCACCACAAAGTACCAATGGGGGATGGTGCTCCTGCACCAAGAATTCCAACTATGCCGCCTTCTTCCTGGGCGTGGACTTTGCTCCGGAGTGGAGGACACCCAGGCCCGGCTCAGCTCCGGGAAGGGGCTCGCGGCCCTCACAGCCTCCGTGGGGCTCCTCCCCCTGCTATCAACAGCTTGGAATTTACAGGGGCCTTCACGTCATTCTGGCCCTGCCCAGCCTTTCAGGGCCTTAATGCAAACCACATGCAGAGCGCCCGCCCGCCCGCCCGCCCGCCCCGCACGCCTCGCGATTGGCTCCTGCGGGAAGGAAACGGGCTCTCGGAGGAGAACAACACACAGGCTCTGGCTACGCAGACCTCCACGCGCCTGTGCACCCCGGCTTCCCTCGAGCCGCCGGCTGCTCTCACCACCACCTGGCCCAAGCTGAGCATTTGCTCGACATGATGGAGACGCGAGTGCTATTTTCTGTTATGCTGCCCCTGCTCTACATCGACAAGAATATATTTTTCCCCTGTTCCCCACTGATTTCACAGCGGCGAACTCCGTTTATGAATTATCTGACACATTTCTTGCAATTCTTCTGACAACAGTGCTCAGTGGAAATTTCAAGGCCCCTCTCTCCTGACAAGTAGAAATATCAATATTTGAATAAATTGTAGATTTTAAACTTCTCACTCTGATGCGCCGCGGCGAGGAAGAGCGAATTCCTCCTTTACTGGGCCCAATCCCCCTGAGCCTCGGGAAGAAATCTGCGCGCGGCGTTTCATTACCGGGAGGCAGCGCCGAGTGACATTTGAAACGCACATCGACTTGGGCCTGATGAAGTTTACTTCCTTCCAACAACAAATACCGGCTTTGTGGCACCCCCCCACCCCCTCCTCGGGCCTCACCGTGCAAGCACAGAGCCCCAGCAGAGAGCCGAAGTGTGGGTTCCCAAACCGGCGGGCCCCTCCTTACACAATGGGTTTCTTGGGGGGCGGCCGGGCTCTGTTCTGGCTCAGCATCGTCCTGCTCTGATGGACGCGTTCCGGCCTGATGAGAGGGGGCGTTAGGTCCGCTGCAGATGCTCTGGCCCCGAATTTCAACAAGCGAGCAGAGGGAAGCGGAAAGATAACAGGGCCCTGCCATTACCGCCCCCCGTGTCTCCCTGTGCGCACGTGCAGTCACACGCACTGCGCTCGGCTCGGGAGGGCCCTACATGAGGACCCTGGGTGTCCAGGATGGGGGGATGGACGGGATGGACGGGAGGGACGGGGCTCCTGCAGCACCCTCTCCTTTTCCGAGGTGAACACATGTGCCCAGCTCACGGTGGCAGCCACACTATGAGTCTGTGCCACAATGTGATGAGTGGCGGGCCAGGCA
>NW_005871303.1:306946-309760 GCF_000147115.1 Myotis lucifugus
GAAAACCCCTTCCTCCTGGGGGGCCTCAGGCTCCAGGCAGAAGGCTTCTGACCCCCGGGCGTGACACAGCAGAGGAGGACACAGACCGCCAGCCAGTGGAGCAAACCTCGGGAAAACGAGGGACGAAAATGAAAACTGGAGGCAGAGCAGAGCTGGTCCTCTGGCCCAGAGGTGCAGGGCGGGGCTGGCCCGTCCAGGTGTGTGTGTTCCCATGGGGCTCAGTGAAGGGCTGGGCCAGTCCACACAGGGTCTTTGTCTATAAGGAGAAGGCCTTCCCGGACAGCGAGGCCCTCTCTCTCTGTCCCCAAGGGCAGGACCTCCTGGGCACATCCTGTGCATGTAGGGGCAGGGCAGAGCAGGGCACTCACAGTGGCCTTTACTGTGCTGGGCACTTTCCTGCGACATCGGGGGCTGGGGGGGTGGTGGGGGGAGGAAGAGGAGCCCTGGAGGGAGACCACTAGCTGATCCCCAGCTCCAAGAATCAGGTATCCAGACCTCCCCGTCCCTTCACTAAACAGGGGGTCAGGTGAGGGGCGGGATCAAGCAGGGAGGAAGAGTGACAGAGGAAGAGAAGAACTTAAGAGCCGCCCAGGCATCATGTCGGGTCTGGGAAAGGCAGTGGCTGAAGGCCAAGAGGGCCCGGGAGGGGGGAGCAGAGAGAGGGCGGAGGGGACGGGCACTCTGGGCACCGGTGAAGGGGTGCGCCTGGCGGGCTGTGGGCAGAGGGCTTGGTAAACCACAAAGAGGTCAAGTGCCCGCTGCCCTGGGTCAGGCCTGGCCTCCTCAACAGACATGGGGCAGAGGGAGGGGCCGCAGGAGAGAGGAAACATGGCATTCATTTCTCTGGTCAACAAACACTCATCGTATGCCCGGGCTGGGGTGCCCGGAGCTCTGCTGCAGGCACAGGCCCAGCGCCCGGCCGGGGAGTGAGGCCACCAAGTGACCGATGCACTTGCATCTTCCCGGCTCCGGGGCGGGAAAAGGGACAGTGAGAAATGCCAACTCCCAAAGCTCCTATCCCTCCACAGGAGGTTTAAAAACTCCTCCCAAACAGTCACAAGTGACAAAATCTCACACACACACACAAACATGCACACGCACACACACACGCACACATGCACACACACACACGCACACATGCACACACACACACGCACACATGCACACACACACATGCACACACACACACACACACGCACACGGGACAGCTGGGTGGGCCAGGGCCCGCCCCGGAGCCCGCTGGGACAGTGTGACGTACCGTGGGCTTTGTTCCCAGGGGCAGCGCCCAGACGCCAGGCTGGGACAGCACCAGCCCGAGAGAGAGCGGGAAAGCTGTGCCCACAGATGGCCGAGCATTTGGAGGGAAACACAATATTTTATCTAAATATCCAAATACAAACACATTCACGCACGACGCCAAACACACAGCACCTGAGAGTGCCCGATGGCGGCTGGTGCTGCTGCTGTTCTGTCTAGAGACCGGGTGGCGTGGAATCCTCAGGTGAGGGAAGATGGGGGGAGAGGCAGAGGGGGCAGCTCCCACCTGCTGGGAATCTGGCGCCTGCCTGCGTGAGCAGGGGGAGGGGGCCCCGGGCGGTGGGCGGGGCTTCCTGTGACCACACAGTGATTTTCTAATTGGGAACGCGGATTCTCTGCCGAGTGAGGAGCAGGTGATCCCCATTATTCAGAAGGAGCTGGTGAGGCCCAGAAGCCCCAAGGGGGTCAGGGTAAAGGAAGCAGTCTGGGAGCGAAGGAGGGGGGTCTGAGATGTGCCCCTCAAACCGGCCCCTCAATGCTCCTGGGGAGAGCCTGGGAGGCCTGCGGGGGTGGGGGGGGGGGTGGTTGGAGGAGTCTGGAATGAGGAGACACAGGCCCCACTGTACCGGCCCTGGCTCTGTGGGAAACTGTGTTAGGGAAGAAGTCAGGTTCGCACAAAGCCTCATGTCCACTCTAACTGGGGGAAAACCTAACAAAAAAATTAACCCGGTGGTGTGGCTCAGTGGTTGAGTGTTGACCCATGAACCAAGAGGTCACTGGTTGGGTTCCCGGTCAGGCCACATGCCTGGGTTGCGGGCTCGATCCCCAATAGGGGACGTGCAGGAGGCAGCTGATGGATGTTTCTCTCTCACTGGCCCTCTCACATCCTCTCTCTCTAAAATCAGTAAAAAAAAACATCTTTTTTAAAAAGAGAGAGAGGCCTAGAGGAAATTCAGAAATGAAAGTGGACCACAGACCAAGGGGCGGGGTTAGGAAAGGAACAGAGTCTCCAATTCCGGGTCCCCCAAGGCAGCCTGTCCCACCTCCCTGTGGGTCACATGGCTGTTCAAAGGCAATGGGGCCTCCAACCTCCCACATGGGCTTATGGGTCCGAAGGCTCAGGAGTGGAGCCTAGATACACGTGCACGTCTGTGCACACGCCTCATCTCTGTGCCTGGCTGGGACCTGGGCCCCGGGGCGATGCCCCAGCGACCTGGACGGGCAGGTGGGTGGTGGCAGAGGCTCCTGGTCAGCAGAGAAGGCCCCGCTCACGTGCACTGAGACCGGCTCGCCCCCTTCGCCCTTAAGGCCCTGCAACACCTGCTTTTTGAATCCCTGAAGCCTGGCACCCGACGCAGTTCTTGGCACCGAGCAGGCAGTTAAATGCTTGAGCCATGCCCTGGCAGAGGCTGCAGATGACCCCCCCACACCCATGCACCCCCAAGGGCAATCTGCCCCGGGCATCACGAGGAAGCCCTGTGCTGGGCACAGTGGGGTGGAGACCCAGCCATGACTGAGACGCTGAGGGGCAGGGAGGAGGGCGGACGTGCAAAGAAC
>NW_005871303.1:311496-312936 GCF_000147115.1 Myotis lucifugus
CGACATAATAGGATCCACCCCTTAGCACCTGGTGGGAAAGGTCAGGCTGAGTGGCGTCCTTGTCTCTTGACTAGGACCGCCCCCCGGGCGTGGCTCTGCCTGGGCCCTGGGTTCAGCCGACATGTTTAAAAAACGCCCGAATGTGCTAGCCAGCAGCCCTCCACATCTTACAAGAGAGAGACCAAGACCAGGTGGGGACGCCCTGTTCACAGGGCACAGGGGCCCCGGGAAGGAAGGCTGCCAGGGGCTCCCCTCTGCCAATCAGGACGTATGAGGAGGGTCCTGGGAGGTTCAGAGGGAAGCCACACCCCACCATGCGGCCCTTCAGAGCCGGTCGGCACAGGCCTTCCTCCCACACCTTCCTGGGTCTCAGTGTCTGTCTCTATAGAATGGGCTGCATGAGATGCCTGCACAGGTCCAACCCGGGCCAAATGAGCAGGGCCGCCTCCGGGGAACGGCCCATCAGTAAGCATTCCTGTCATCGTCACTGCTATGATTTAGACTTGGCAGCGGTGGCAACAGCCTGCATCCCCGACCACTGACCACTCTGGCCGGCGGCCGGTGCCACCCCATCACACGGGGATCCCCCTCCTGCTCTAAAATAAACCTCACAGTCAGCCCGGTCACTCGCTCCACAGAGAGCAAAGCTCAGCTCAGAGGGTTTAACTGCCCCAAATCGCACAGCTAGTAATCGATGGGGCAGCGTTCAAACCCCAGGCCACCCAACTCACGATCCCTCCCTAGAGCGACCACACTGGCCGGGTCCCGATCCAGGGCGGTCAGCCAGCCGGTAGGCGATGCAGCCCGGTCACAGCGGTGCCCCCAGGCCCGGCCCATGGCCCACAGCCGTGTGCACCACCTGCCTGGTCTTCCATCAAGTCAGACGCTCAATACAACAGCCGTCCGCATCTCTCTCTGATGGGTGTTGCCAAACCTGGAAGTCCAACAGGAAGTCCCACTCACCATGCTGCCTCCTCACCTGACCTCATGGGCTGGAATTCGAGAAAGTCCACCTTCAAGGGTCAGGGGTCCGTTAAAGAGAGAGCCTCTGCCCCCCAGGCCTTAGACACCGGTGAACATTTTAAGGCGGAACTAGAATTTACATGTTAATATCCCTGATGCATCAGAAACCTGAGGAGACTGTGCGGGTAAAGTCTGTCACGCTGGGACACGAGAGGGCGCGTCTAACAGGTGGCATAACTGGACCAGGTAGGATGTCTTTAACTGGGAGGAATTTCAGTTCCTTAGAAGGCAGCTCACCGCGTCCTAAATGCCAAGTCCCAGTCATCCATCCATCCATTCGTTCCCTCGTTCAAACGAGTACAGCCCAGGTGTGTGCCAGGCAGATGCAGGTGCCGCATACTCACTGCCCTCCTGCCAGCAACGAGCCTGTGCTCCGGTCGGGAGGGGCCACCCAAGGAGCTGGGCACCATGAAGAGG
>NW_005871303.1:331461-337127 GCF_000147115.1 Myotis lucifugus
GGTAAATCACACCCAAAGCAAGCTCTCCCCATCAGACGTTGCGTAGGAGGGCGTAACCTTTCAGATAACCATCCGGGAAAGGTAACTCCGAGGGACCCTCACCGATGGCCGTGGCCTAATCCCACGGATCATTCAGGCCCGTTTAGAGCATCTGAAGAAAAATGGGCAGCACAGAGAGAGTGATTGATCAGAGCGCTCTGCGAGGCCCGCGGATGCGGCACGGTCCTCCGGCCTCCACGGCTGGGGTTCCCGTCTATGATGATAAATTAGCATTAGATGGAACCTAATGAGTTTACTAAACATTTGGGATTTGTGCTAATAAACTGGCTGGCTGTGAACTCGCAGAAGCGATGAGCAGTCCCGGGGCTCCCTCTTATCTCTGTACACGACAGTGAAACCACGCTTCCAATCTGCGATCAATTCATCATCCGACACCATTGTACATTCTTCACAAAAAGATAATTACTGCTTCCCCGGATCAGAACACTCATATTTCCTCGGAATTGCAGGCCTTGATAGCAGGCACTGTCACCGCTCCCTCCCAGCCCCACTGTACAGCTCTATTTATGATCATTATTTTCGCCTAAACAAGCCTTTTTCCTCAACTTGATAACGAAACCTGCTATGATGAGAAGGGAACAGTAAGGCTTTGTTTCCTCTGCGGAGTGCTTTCACGTTTAGTGGAGGCCGCTGACAAATATTTTATTCAGGGCATTAGTAAAAGTTTCCACTCGTTAGAAGATATCGCTTCCATTTCCTTCCAAAAAAAAAAAAAAAAGAAGAAGAAGAAAGAAAGAAAGGGGGAAAAAAAGGCCTTTCCAGGCTCTCTGATTTGTTAAAAAGCAGAAACGGAGAGCAAGTAATGTAACAGAGAATAAATCAAAACGTGATTAAAAAGGCCGTGGCCGTCTCCAAAGCCCCGTGCCCCCCGCTCTGCGGCCCTCGCCTTTGCGGGCCCTCCATCCCTCCTCGCGCGGGTCCGCCCTGCCGACTGGTCAACTCTGGGTGACCCCGGCACACGCAATAAATTACCCCAACACAGAACTCTGAAACAATGTAAATTAGTGGCTGCTCGCCGTCTAATAAATGGGAACAAATGTGTGTGGGGCTGGAATGGGGTTCTGGATGCTATAATTGCCGGGAATAATTATGATGGGGTCTCAGGAAACATAAGCAGCCGTCACTTGTCATGACAAATACCCCCAGCCCAGCAAAGGCGCTTCTGACCGCAACACTTCTCACAGGCAAATCATTTCTTTTTTTTTTATTAAAGTTAAAAGGTACTTCGATACCTTGGTTTATTCACAATCACGTATGAAAGCCTTGGAACTATAACGCATAAATCCATCCACGTGTCATACTATCCTGAACCAAGGCAAGTTCTGTTTACGTTGTCAAGCCGTTTCTTAGATGGTCGGGGGGCACGCCAGACTTTGTAAGAGCGGTCAGACCCACAGCAGCGGGAGAGGATTGGGCGTGTTGTGGGGTGACAGAGGAGGACCTATTTCTGAGCTGCCTGAAGACATAACTCTGGATGGAGCAGCTAGCCATTTATTAACTTGCATAACTCATTTATTTGTTCAAAGGAATGATCTTTGGAGAACGGGCTGTTATATTTAGAACCCGCTTGTCAGATTTAACAAATGGTAGTTATTGCCGTGTTTTCCCCCTGAAACCGCTTTCCCAGATCCTTCCCACCTCTCCCTGGGGCGTCCGCTGGCCAAGGACCGATGGGCAGCCCTCGTCTCGGTAACTGATGGCTGCTGCCCGGTGGCCGGATCAGGCCGCTGACCTCGGACGGCGGGGATGAGCCTCACGTCTAATCCAATCCCCCACTTACTTCCTGACCCAATCTTCCTGATGTCAGAGGACGAATCGCTTCATTGAGAAAATGGAAATGGACGGGGAGCTCCCTTTGGCAGCCTTTCCAACAACCAAGTATCAGGAAGGAGAGACACGGAGAGGCTGCCCGGACCACCCCATCCCCGCACACTGATCTGATTTACAAACCTTTCCTAATGTGAAACAAATGCTGTGGGTGTGAATTCATACTTAACCATAAAAACCCGTGCATTACTCTGTCTCGTATTAAATACCACATATAACTCTCAGCAGGTTTTATGTTGTGTTTTACTGTCCGCATTGGCTAACGCTGGCCTAACATTTTGTTTGGCAATTAGGAAAATTTGTAGTTTAATTTATTAAACCAAAAAAAAAAAAGCCAACAACGACACTGAATGCCGAATTCATTCCGTTTTTACGCCGCAGCACAGCAGACCGGCCTTCCCAGCGACTCAGGCATGCTCCTTTCATGGCCTATGCTACTTAAAGATCCCAAAAAAGTCGTCTTTAGGGAAAAGCCCTGATACTGAGCAAAACTGAGTCATGCCGCTTAAACAAATTCCCGGTAAGCAGTTTAAATGCATTCATTTCTCTGCAAAGGAGGTAACTGGTTTAAGAAAAAAAAAAATGGGGTTGGGCATGTCAACCCCCAAAAGCCAAGAGAAACCCACAGACAACATCCGAGTGTGAAGATTCTGTGAGTGACGATAAGCTCAAGACCAAAGAACTTTATTATAAAACACCAAGATGTTACATGGAAGGGGAAAGACTGCTCAGAAACCTTAAAGAAGAAAAAAAAAGCGGAAATTCAGAAAGTATTATTAGTGGCTATGAAGCCACAAAACACATGGAAGAACCTTAAATCCACTAAGTGAAGGAAGCCAATGTGAAAAGGCGACATGCTCTGTGATTCCAACTACGTGACATTCGGGAAAAGACAAAACTATAGAGACAAAACTATAGAAACGACTCTGTGTGATATGAAAGGGGGGATACATGTCCGCATGCATCTGTCAAAACTCATAGGATGTACAACACACACAGCGAACCCCAATGCAAACTATGGGCTTTAGTGAATCCCAATGTGTCAATGATGATTCATCAGTTGTAACAACACATCTCACTAATGCGAGCTGTAACGAAAAGGGAAATTGGGGAGGGGGTGATATAGGGACTCCACTTTCTGCTCATGTTTCTGTAAACCTAAAACAGCTCCAAAAATAAAGTCTATTAATTTTTCTAAAAAAAAAAAAAAAACACAGTATCAGGACACCTTGGAATCTACATCAAATGTGGAGGAACAAGATGCAAACTTGGGGGGGCCTGTCCCTGGTGTGGCTTTAGTGTCCCTGCCCTGTGGCCACCAATTCCCCTGCACCCACTGGTATCCCCCAGGCTGTCCTCCTGGTCCTGGGACGTCATTCTACGGAGCTGGACACGTGGCTCTGAGCCAGGACAACTTGGGAAGGACATCTGCATGAACCTCTCAGAACGCCACTGAGGTGCCTGCCAACCACACCCCCTGACCCGAAAGGTTGGAGAAAACTTCGGGGACCCTCAGGGAGGAACCCCTCCTCAACAGGACTGGGCAGCAGCACCCCTGCCCCCTCCCCCATGCCAAGCTGGCTCGGCTGGGTGTGATTTAAAATAAAAGGGGCACCCTTCCCCACTGTTAGGCCCTGTCCCCCACCCAGGGCTGGGGTGACCTGGCTGCCCCACCCCCACACCAGGGCTGGGGAAGGCTTGCTGCCCGCCGTGGCCATAATCAAATCCCACACCTGTGCCGCACATGTCACCTTCACATGGCCCAGCCCAGGCATGGGCTTCAGACCTGCTCTCGGAGACTCCTTAAATCAAACTGGGCCCCCTGGGGCCGGGGGGGGGGGGGAGCTTTTCCCTTTTACATAAAAACTCTTGCTCTCAGGGGAGGGGTAGGCGGGGGGCAGGGGGGCATGCAGTTTTGCATGGAACCCTGCTGAAGCCTTTACCTGCATGGCAGGCCTCTGTGGTCCAGGTGGGTCTTTCCCCCTTTGGAAATTCGTCACCACAAGGGCAAATATTTTTAGGGCCTTAAACGTTTTTAGGGCCCAAGTTTTGTCTGGATGTTTTGACATGGCACCCTGCCTCCAAGTGCTTTCTGCTGAGAGAGAGGGAAGGGGGGGGTAGATAGGCACGGGGAAGGGGCGGTGGGGGCAGGGCGGGGGCGCGGCTGGAGCCTCCTCCCCAGATGTGCGCTCCCTGCACACCCAGCAGAGACACGCTGGAGCCGACGCCTTCCGCTGCGGGCCTGGGCCCTGCGTCCCACAGCAGCGCAGGCTGCAGCCCTGCTTTCCGCACATGTTAAACTCATTTCCTCGCGAATGACTGGGAAGGCGAGGCCCCCGCTCTGCTGTTTTCAGCTGCTGCTGGCAGCGCGGCCGGCAGGCAGGCGTGGGGGCATTTTCTAGCTGAGCGACTTCCAGAGGAGGAGGTGCAGAGGGACATTTCTCGTTCGTTTTGTTTGTAAAGGGAAGGGGAACCAAGAGATTCAAAAATCTAAATGAGAGCTTCCCTATTCCGCGCCCCCCCAAGCCTCCACCACGCTCTCCATGAAACTGTTTGCCAATTTTTAGCATTTATTATGTTGACAGATGTGCCTGTTTTCTGAATAAGTAGTTTTTTAAAACAGTTTTCCCCACAATTTAATGAACGCTAGTTACCCCCAAAGTCTAAGGGGCTTATAAAATCCCACCAAAAATACTCTTGACACAAAAAATTCCTCCACTTATTTGCCTAAATTACAGCCGTATTTCTATTCTCCCGCATTAATACCACCAGCAGAACGCCTCATTATAGGGAGTTTTGACCACAAACATTTTGGGGAGATTTGCTCCGAAGATAAACAAACAGAGGCGCTTGTGTTCTGGCGAGCGGGCGGCGGGGAATGGTTTTCATTTTCCCCGAGTGTGAGCTCCGCAGGCTCTGCCCAGGACAGGTTAAGCTCCGCGAGTTTTCACTTCCTGTGCCCCTACTTGTCAATCACTTCCTGTCTGCGACGACAATCTCCATCATTAGAGCCTGGAATTTTTTTTTTTTTTCATCTCCTCCTGTTGCCACGGGTAGTTTGAATTCTGATCAGTTATTCACCGTCTTTGAAAAGTAACCAAAAAATGACCGCATCGGGGCAAGCCACCAGCGAGGACCTCCGTCCCGGGTGTGTGTCCTGACCGCTCTGCCCGGCCAGCTTCTCCCCCTTCCTGGGCGGCGGGGGAGGCCCGGCCAGCCCCAATTATCTCCGGGTGCACGGAGAGTAATTATTCGCTTCCTGTAAGCATGCGTACCAGAGCCCCGCGTTTGGACGGCTTTCCATAAGGTAATCCAATTCATCCCAGCCATCCTAACACAATTACAGGCACTGGGAAATATCTTTTGCTTTTCACCTGATAAGGCGCCTGCAAAGGCGCGGAATGGCTTGCTGTCAACATCCCCTGCTCGGACTAAGAGTTTCTGAGAGCACTGGTTCCAAGACCTCTCCCCCCCCCTCTGCCGTCAAAGGGACGCGTCAAGATTAGCCCCAGGGTCGCTTTCTGTGGGGACAAGAAAGGCGCCCCCCTCTCCCAAAAATTATTGTGGGGAAAGCAATTACGTTGCCTGTTTTTTTTAAAAAAAAAACTATGCCCGCGCCGGCCCGGGGGGGTCTCCCGGGGGGGGGGAGGCCCTAAAAAAACGGGGGGCCCTCCCGGCCTGGAAAAAAAAGGAGGGGGAAAATTTATTTTGGGGGCGCCGGCGCCTCCCCCCGAAATTTTGTGGCGTCACAAAAACAAAAAAAGGTGTGTTTTCTCTTT
>NW_005871303.1:337227-345343 GCF_000147115.1 Myotis lucifugus
CACACAAGGGCCCGTCGGCACACGGACTGCTAGGCGATGGGCTGCCAGGAGAGGGAAACCTACCCGGGTGGGCACCTGTTTCTGGGGTCCTCCCTGTTTAAATGAAAGCCTGGCATTGTGACTCAATAACGCAGCTCTTCCTTTTCTGTTTATTTTCCGAAGTTTATGAAAAAAAAAAATGGTTAGAGGATGAATGAGCGCGGTGAACTTTTCGCCTCTCTCCGCCGGCGTGCCAGGGAATCAAACAGCCATTCACACCTGAGCGCGGCGCCAGCGGGGACCGTGCCAGGCAAAATCAGATTCTTTGTAGCCACGTCCATTCATCCACAGTGCGCGTTCAGATTGCCAAATCTCTAGCCAATATTTCCCCTTCGCTGAAGTCCCGATGTATTAAAACAGACTCTGAACCAAAGAGCGTCTCAGACACGGGGCCAGCGCCGCGAGGGGGGCTCCGGGACGCCCAGGCCTCGCGCCTGGTAATTATATTCACATCTTCAAGGAAACCGAGAAGGAGAAATTAACACCAAACTCTACTGTTTTCATTGCGCTATGCGGGTGAAATGACAAGCTGTCGCTTAAGAAGTTAATAAACAGTCTCCGTTTTGCAGGTTATCCAAACGCTGCTGAATAGGAAAACCTTGGATCGCTAAATGGTGTGTAATTAAAATTATTTTTAAAATCCTCCTTGACAGGCCGGGGCTTAGCCAAAATGTAAATGACATTAAAGAAGACAATGAATTTAATTTTATTTAATGTCCCTTTTTGCAGATCCTCATTTACATAGCGTTTTTAACAAAAGCGTTGACCTTATAAATGCTGGCATTTGTACAGCTCCCTCGGAGTTGGATTTAATCACGCTCGTGCAAAGCCATGAGGGAGGGAGCTTTAAGTTCTGTGCTCGGAGATGGAGTGGAATGAAAACATTGGGACTGGTCAAATGTTTATCCTCCCCGCTTCCGAAAACAACCTGACAAGAAGATGGAAGGGGCTAGGGAATAGCCCGGTGCTGTTTGTAAGGCTTGGTAATAATCATACATAATCGTTTGGAAATATAGCTAATAAAAAATATAATGAGTGTTCAGCAAAATCGGCATTAGGCCCAAATTACATGATATTAATACTTGAACAGGTGCAGAAAGGCGCTTTAAATGAGGTAAATGAATAAAGCGTCCCAGAGCACAACTGTGTGTGCTGACAAAAGTCAATGCCATGAATAATTCAGTGGGAGGACTGCCAGCAAAGGTCGCTCTCTTTGACCTTTGTGACAGGAAGTGAAAGGAAACACTGTTGACTAAAAAAAAAAAAAAAAGGAAAGAAAGAAAGAAAGAAAGCAAATCTCCAATGGGTCTTCGGCTACCGTTCTGCAATCGTTTTAAAGGTGTAAACTTCAAACTCGTAAATGAATGAGAGCAGCGGTATTGGGGGATGCGGGCGGGGGTGTGTGTGCGGAGTTAAAAAGGTTGGGGTTTGGGCATGTGACGGAGGACAACGTGAAATCGCAGACAATGAAAGGTTAAGTCAATAATATTTTTCTGCAACCCTATGTCAGTTATGTATAAAAATCTGAGGTCAGCTGAAAAGTATTTTCAGAGCCCACAGGGTTGAAATTTTGTAACAGCTGTTAAATATGACAAAACTTTGCTTCTCTCCCACCTCCCCCCACCCCCCCACCAACTAGAGCTATTCCAAACTCCGTATGAAAGAAAATGGAATAAACAGATGTCTGGCTTCCAGACAGCAAAGTAGGACAGACTTGGAATGATAAGTCTCCCGAACTCCATAGACCAATGCCAGGTTTGCCGGGGAGGGGGCCCCGCTGCCACAGAGATGCCAGCGCGTGAGACGCCTGAGACCGTGCCATCTGGAACCTCCCCGCCGAGCACGCTCCCTCCGGGCGCTGCACGGGGCCCCGTGTGCGACCGACCCGGCCGCTCGGATGTCCCAGCACCCGGCTCCTGCCGCCCCGGAGTCTGCCTGCCCGGTCGCAACAGTTGGACCCAGAGCTCCAACCCACTGGGCCGGGCAGGGACGGAGGTCAGAGCACGCGCCTCCCCGGGCATGTCCACGGGGCCTCAGGCGACACCCCGGGACGGGATGGCATGAGAGGACGACAGCCAAAGTGTGGTTTTGGTTTAGCAGCCACACCGACATCCTGTAATCATTCACAGCCTTTGGAATGCACGGGTGAGACGGGAGAGATTCATCTGTTCATAGCTGGGCGGTGTGGACAATGGGTGTCCCTAATGGAGACCATCTGCTTTTGTGTTTTCCCAGAAAACATTATTCCACGAGGAAAACGATACCCCCTTCCTTTCAGAATACCGTAGAACACTATGTGTGTGTGTGTGTGTGTGTGTGTGTACACACATATACACGCACATGCATGTATATGGGGACGCGCACATGGTGTGTACACACACACACACACACACACACACACACGTGCTCCCCCACCCCCGCTTCTGGCTCTGCAGGTCACTACAGCCACAAACATGCTTTCTACCACCGTAGCTCTTCACTGGCCATGCTTTTACTTTACAACGTCACGTTTCTCCTCTACCCCGTGAGCCGCTGTATTCTCCTAAACCCGCGGTGGTGTAATTATATTTGCGGAGCCATAAACGATGGTTTCTCTGGCGTCGTTTTATGAGGAAGAAGACAGTTCAGGTAAGTGAAAACCTTCACAATAACAGGGTTTCCCAACGCAAAAACAGCCTCACGTTTCCCCCTTTCCACGCGGAGGGTCCTCCATGCTGCTGGTGAGTATTTAATGCTTCTGAAAGATAACTGAGCCAAATTGTGTAATTAATTGATTTAAGGCGTCAGAGTCTATAGAATGCGATTTGCCTGCCGGAGCCGGGAGCCGACTTCTCTGCTCTCACCACCCAGCGGCACAGGCGCGCGGCCTTCGGGAGAGCCTCCGCGTGGGTTAGAGCAAACGTGGGCCCATTGATCTCAATTCAGGTTGGAATTATTGGTTTATATCCTCAGGACAAATAGGCCTTATCTGGTCAGGAGCTGCTGAGTGTGTCCAAAGGCCACACGGAGCCTGCGAAGCACGTTGTATCTAATTCTTTCTTAAGCCAACTAACCAAGTCATGACAGCGCTGGTGGGGACCTGTGGACTGACTCCCCAGCCCGGTGCGGGGTTCCATTCAGCGGCCCCCCCAGGGGAACCGCGGGCTAGAGGCTCAACAGGAGCAACTAGTGTTCAGAGGCAGCGCGCACGCCACAGAAATGATGATCATTATGAAACTGAAACGCCTTTCAGTTGCAAAAGGCTGCGCCACGCGAAAGACAGTCCCCTCCCACAGGCATTTTTCTTTCTCTGATTCACACAACTTGCCTTAGTAAACACTGAATTCTTCATTTTCCCCCTAGAACTCTGCCTTAAACGGAAGGTTGTGCCAATAGCTGCAATCATCACACACGGACTGACATCAAGCAACCAAATGTGAATAGTCTTTTGTCATTACAAGTGACAGCTCTCTTAAGAATGGTAAAAAACGCACACCCTGTTTGTCATCCCGTAGAACTACCCTTACCTCAACATCCCTCACGTGGAAGGTGATTAAAATTCCTGTAAAATTGTCATATCTTTGAATTTAGAAGCAGAGCAGATTTTCATCAATAATTAAGATCTCCAAAGCATTGACGCCAGGCGCAAATGGAGCTGCAATCCTCCTTATTCAAATAAACTTGGTAAACCCATTAACCAAATGTTTTTACATTTCCCCCTCCTCTCCTGCTTCCAGCATATCAAATGATCGCACACTTCTCTAGGTCAGAGAGGTATCAGTAATCTTAGCACATATTTTAATTAACCAAAGATAAGAAGGCATTCACTCAGACAAGAATTCACGAGTATATTTCTGCACATGCGGGAGAAGATATTTCCCATCCTGTGATAAAACTGAGTATTAGAGGTTATTCAAGAGTCGATACGTGATGGGCTGTGACACAAACCCCAAAGTGATTTTGCAGGGGGGACACACGGCGCCCGAAAGATCGGTTGAATCAACGCGGCTACTCGATCGCTGTGCTGTGCTGAGAACCTCAGGACGTGGAAACAAGCCAGCTTTTTAAATGTACAAATATCACAAATGGAAGACCACTCAGAAGATGAAGCACTTCGCACCGCTGCCTTTTCAAGCATCCTACAGTCAGACAAGATGCCAAGAGCTGCTCAAACACTTCTAGCCAATCACGGAAAACAAAATAAATTCAGGTACGAGCCCAACAACCCTGAGGCTGGAAGATTTCCATGGCCACCGCACTAAAGACAAATATAATGCTATTGATTTCTGTAGCTGGAGTTGGACAAAGTGTTGAACTTGCTCTCGCGGCCTGAGTGACGGCCACAACTGGTCCGCCCTATTTGATTACTAATAAGAGCCGTCCCTTCTGTCAGATACCGAGCATTCCCCACTAAGCAAACAGCGATCCCAGCTAGTTCAACATTAGCATTGCTCTCCACTGGAGGCCCACATTTCCTCGGGCTTAACTCATGGAGTTTTCCGGGTTTAATTTTTCAGACACTGGACAGCCAAAGTTCATGATCAAAAGATAACTTTGTCCTGAAAGCTGCTGAAATCCAACCCCTCTTCAAAACGGCCTAAACCTCTGCTTCACAAAACTGGAGTCATATGTACACGTCTAACATTTATTCGATTTGGGTACCAGTTTCAAAAACCCCCCAGCCCATCACACCCTGGGCCTCTGGCTGTTGTCCCCATTGTTGGGAGAAAGAAAGCCTCCCTCCTCCAGGGCACAGAAACCCAGCGATGGGGGGGCAGGGGGGGTGCTCCGGAGGAGGGCAGGGGGGTAGTGTATTTGTTGTTTCAACTAAAGCAACAGCAAACGCACATTAACACGATTAGGGCTGATGATTAGTAGCTTTAAAGGATGCAATGTGGCCCAAGGAACATGATAAATAGCAAGATGAAGAGCAGCAAATGTAAAGAATGCATACAGCTCGTCTAGTGATGGATATTAATGTTGGAAAATGTAACCAGCATGTGTAATTAGTTTCAATTATAACAACTTTGGTTTGTTAGTTACATATTTGCTACTTGACATAAAACGACAGCCACAATTGGAAAAAAATTAGGAGACATTTTGCAACTAATTGAGAGCAGATTAAATTCATTCTAACACTGGGCAACAATTACAACAGTAACACCACCCAAGTCTCAACTTCGGCTAGCATCATCCGAGATTAAAAAAAAAAAATTAATGCAAAAAATGAAATACTTGTTAACAAATTAGCAAAAAGCATTTTATGACATATCTCTGGGTTTAAAGCCAGAAACTCTCTAGGCATAAAGTGCTCCTCACAGCGAGAGCGGTGGCAGATGAAACTGCTTCCCTTGACAACTCGAAAGCAATTACCGAATCCCCACAGAGCCAGCCTCCAGGTTTCCAAGTCAACCCACCTGTGCGTGATAACACACGCGGACAACAAACGGCAACGCACGAGGAGCTCAGCCCCAGCCCCACAGACGGGGAGCCACTGCAAACCCAGCCAGGCACAGGCGGGGGCGGGGGCGGGGGCTGTGGTTTTGTTTGGAAAAAAATAAAGAAGTCTTCCTTACCTGTCAATGATTACGGGGTCTGAGGGCGTCTCGTTTCTATTGCCACAACTTTTCTTGTCACAGCACCGGCTGTGGAGTAATTGTAAACAGGGGTTTTAATATGCATGTCATCCTTTTATGCCCGACTGGTAATTTTTTTTTTTTTAAAGTCTGACAGTCAAGCGGCTGGAGTCGACAAAATAAGTTATCCTACCCAGGCAGACTGGCAATTTTCAACCCAGTGGGTTCATGTGCTCTGTGGCTAAACTTAGGGTGTAACTTTCTACCGGAAGGAGCAGAGTTGAACATATCTGTTCCTAGGAGGAGGGTCACGGAGCTACCACCTAAATTGTGATGCTAAAATATGGAAAACATGTTGCGGTGTTTGTCTTTGCAGTGAACTGAGGAGAAGGAGAGGCAGGAGGCTTGGGAATAACTTTTCACAGCTTCAGCTTTTGTTTACCTCTAATTGTCAAGCTGTTATTTCTGGAAAAGATGCAAGATGCCACCTTCAACCAATATTTCTTTGGGGCATTTATTAATTATAACCACAAAGGCATGCATCCATCTATCAGAAACTTCCATTGTTCCTTCTTTAAGCCTACCTTAACGCTGTTATTGAAACTTTAATTAAAGCAGAAATGAAACAAAAATGTTATGCTTCTTGCATTTTAAAAAAGCATACTTGTATAATGGTTACATGTCTAAATTAGCTAAATTAACACCATATGGTAGGCAAAGTATATAAAGCCTTTTAAAGCTGACAGCTAAAGTGATTAAAGAAAGTCTACAGTCTTCCACTTAGAGCTTAAATCACATCTGTGCGCTTTCTATGTTAATTGCAGTACATGCAGAAGTGGATAATAAAGAAATTCCACTTTATTGGTTGTAATTTATATTTATTACCTGATATGAGAAAAAGTCAGCTTTTGTATATTAGTGCTGTAACAATATGTCTGCTCAGAAATGGCATGGAGGCAGCCGGCACCGCAGCCAGGCAGAGCCCGCCCCGCCGAGCCAGCGGCCCGCTACTGTCGCAGGCTCGCAGGTCCTTGTCATTCCTCGCCTCGATATTTCACAAGCCACACGTACAAAGCCAATGATGCATTTTTATTTGTGTGAAGGGGTGAAACTCTTGTGGTCGTTAGAAAAAAAAAGCAGGAGGGGAATTGCTCTTGTGACAGGGATCTCAGGAAAGCGCAGCCTAACAACCCTGGGAAGGGCGCCTGGCTGCACCAGGGAAGAGGTTAACTGACAGACTCACAGTCCAATTCTCACATGCTCGGCTCTGTCACAAGTACAGAGCTTCCTTTTATCAATACCAGCCGCCGGCCCGGCTCAGGATGCCCGAGCTGCAGAAGGAAGCAGTCAAGTGCCTGGGAGTGATCCTAACTCCTCCGCACGGAGGACACAGGCATCACCCAGGACCCTTTGCATTTCTGATATCACAGCGACATGGCCAACACATTAATCGGCTCCGCTGAGCCGCCAGCCAGCTGCGGGGACCGTCCTCGCTGTCGTGGGGGAAATGAGCCCGGCTCCTGGGCTGCGGCTTGCGGCCAGCCGATTGCATTTCAATCGAACCCCATCCCAAAGCCCAGCCGGGTGGAGGCGCCAGGACTGCGCATCCTTTGTGGCTGCAGCTGGCGCCGAGGCTACCCACCCACCCGCCGCTCACCAATCCGCCGCTCACCTGCACATGATCTCGTGGGTCAGCAGCACACGGCACATCTCCGGGTTCTTGTCCTGGCCCTCATAGACGATGGCCTGCACGGGGACATGCAGAGGCGGGCGTTACACGGCGCCCTGGCTTTGGCGTCCAGTTGCCCCAGCCTCAAGGCCCGGCTGGCGGGCAGGTGCACAGAGGGCTGGGGGAGGCAGCACGGCCCGCCCACGCCACCCTCCAGGCGGGTCCCCCAGAGTAAGGCTCACTCAGCCAAGGAGGCCTCCTCTCCCCGGCGCCCTCCAGGCCAGCTCGGGCTTTCAACCCCAGAGGATGTCAGTCTCCTGGGTGGGGGCAAGGCGGGGGTTCAGGGAGCCAGGGCACCTTGGTCCAGGCACACCAGGCTCCCAGCCCCTCGGCTACCCACACCGCCGCTGGGCCGCGTCCTCCGGCCATTGTCTACATCAAATTCCAATGTGTGTTGGAAGAGGCCGCTGAGAACAGCTGTGACTAAAGCAGGGCGAGCCGGCTGGGGCAGTCGTTTGCCCGGAGCCCTGTGCGCTCCCCGGGCTCGGGCAAGGAGGGCGCCCAGCCGAGCCCCGAGTTCAAACCCAGGTTCCAGAGGTGGGCCGTCCGCTGGTCCAGTCGCCCCGGCCGGCCTGCCAGCTCGCCCCGCCGGGCTCTGCACGCCGTGGAGGCCCTGGGCCGGGACGCAGCAGCCTCACGTGGCCGTGCCGGCCCAGGCCTCCGGGGCTCCGGGCAGGAGCGCTCCTCCGGCCCCAGGCGCCCAGCCCTGCGCGCCACGTGCTCCTCGCGGGATGTATTTGGAATAAAGTGCTAATGGCCAATCTGTGGTTTATTTTGAAACTGCTAACAATGA
>NW_005871303.1:345443-348799 GCF_000147115.1 Myotis lucifugus
GGTTAGGTTTTGAGCAGAAGCTCTGCTAGATGGTGCGCAGCCTAGTTGTGCTCTACACGGTGCTCACCAGCTCTGACCGCCGGGAACCCGAGCTGGGGCCGCCGCGCAGCCGCCCCAGCCCACGCCCGCAGCGGGGAGGGGAGAAAGGGGAAAGATAAGAAGGGGGGAAAAGGCCACCGGAGGAGGGGCAGGGGGCGGGGGGCCAGGAGCCGCAAGTTCCCGGCTGAAAATTCCACGGAAGGGGGAGGGGAGTCCCCTCTCCAGTTCCCGCCACCCCCACCCCACCCCCCAATTATCTGGAAATTACTTCCAACCTCCTCGGGCACTTCTGACTCCCTCCTCCACTTCCAGGCGGACAAAGCCCTTTGCCGAGGAAACCCGGCTTCCCTCTGGGAAGAGGGCCAGGTCCCTGGGAGCCGCTCTCCCCCAGCCTCCCCGGACCCTGCTCCAAACCACGGTGTCACCGCAGGCCAGCGGGCCGCCCAGGGCCGCAGGGCGGGCAGCGGGCACCAGCTCTTCCGAGAGAGAGCGCGGCTTCTCCTCGGATGGAGCCCCGTATTTGTATTTGATTTATTTTTTATTTTGTAGCACAAACAGAAATCCATAAACTGTCGGTTCAGCACCATTGACTCTTTGATCAGTTACTGGGCTATTTCTTTCCTTTCTCCCCCTCGATCCGGTCAGTGAGAGGAGATTAAATGCCTTTATTTCCAGCCCTGCTTATACTGCAAAGGTCCGTGGCTAAATGAACAATAAAAGTGCACTTGAAACCAGCCCTCCTGCTCTCGCAACAACAGGAAAACTTAGGGATGCCGACCTCCGCCGCTTCCTCCCACCGCAGCGTTCTCTGAAAACGTCAGTCCTTACATACAAAGAAATAAAAGCACCCCGTCCACCCGCAGCCCCACTTCCAGAGGCTTCCCTGCATCCGAGTGAAATCATGACCGAAGGGCACGCCGCCTGTCTTCCTCAGAAAGAGCGGAGTTTACCATCAGATCTGTTTTTTACTCTCAGAGAAAACCGCACTGTTTCGCACCGCAGACATTAAAATCTAGCACGCGGGTAGCCTAGGGAAGGACAAACTTTCTAGAGGGCAAGTAAAATCAGAAAACTAATTGCCCAGCAGAGCGGGAGGCACGCGCGCCTGGCTGCAGAAGCCGGGAGGCGCTTTCACTGGCTCGCATTCTTCAAGTTCGCATCAGAAACCGAGACTCCACTTTCATTTCCAAGCCTGAAGCCCAGCCTGGAACTATATTTTAAATCAATCTGTGCCAAGTGGATTTAATTTACACATCGGACCTGCCCCTCCCCCAACCTCTATTTTTTAAGAAAAGGCGGGGAGGGGATCTTTAAAACAACTGAACAACAACGTACTACCCAGCACAAACCCAGCCAGAAACTGCACAATGTCAAAAAGCAAGGAAGTGCTTTTCTGCACTTAATGACATTTCCGAGAGCCAATAGTTATCCTCGGGAAAGTTGACCAAGACAGGTTAAATAATTTAATAAGGACCTGCTTGTAATTATGTTATTTACAAGGTATGACAGAGGGTGGGAGCAGGAGCCAGAGCGGCTCACGGAGCAATGGGCGGGTTTGGGTGACCCCTGGAGCTCGGAGTTTGAATTATGGAGATGGGGGGCCGAGAGGTGAAGATGGACTAGAGGAGAACAAGGTGACTTTTCACCCCAACACATTTAACTTTTAAATTCAAATAAACGTCTCGTGTTACTAGACTATCACACTGGAAAGGAGGGAGAGTGAACTAATCAAGCCCCACTCACTGGGCTTTGGAAAGGAGTTAGTTGCCATTGTTACAGGGAGAAAAAAAAATCAATGAAATAAGTCCAAGGAGAGAGAGAGAGAAACAAAACAAAACAAAACGCGTTTAAAAATACACGGAAAGGGGCATCTTGGAATTTTTCTGTCAAATATTAATTACCATAATTAATTAAGAGAGAATCTGAATCCCATCACAAGCCATTTAATAAAGCATATCTGTCCTGTTCTAATGACAACCTAAACTATTTCACCAATTGCTTCATTTATTCCAATAAATATGGAATTCTCATTAGCATGTCAAGGAAACTAAGTGAAAAACAAAAACACACAGATCCATTTGTCAGTCTGCTCCTCTCTGAACCCCGGACAAGCCCAGCTGAGCAGTGAAAACTCATGCAGATGCTTAAACTTTCTCACCTGTTTGGTCATGGAATCTATGAGGCGAACATACAGATCCTGTTCCGTTCTCACTCCTGCAAGAGAGAGAGAGAGAGAGAGAGAGAGAGAGAGAGAGAGAGAGAGAGAGAGGTAGAGAAGTACCCATCAGTTTAGCAAGGGCACCCGGGCACAGGAAGTCCAGGGCTCAGGGACTGCAGCCGCAAACTTAAGGCTTGGCCTTTTAAAAGGCAAGAAAGAAAACCCCAATCGCTTCTCGCTTTTTTTTTTTTTTTCTTTTCCTAATTAACCTTCGGACTCCCAGGGTTTGCCTTGAAAGGTGCAAGAAATGTGCCCAGCTGAGTGCAGGCCTGGCTGCCATACCACAGGCCCATGTGGTCATTTATTTTTAGAAAACAGAAAGCAAGATATGGAAACAGAGTCTGAACTCTTTCTAACGTCTCTCGAGGATTTTTAAGAACCTGGAGCCCGGGCAGCAAGTTACGCCGGGTTTACCAGAGCCACCCCCATCTCAATAATTAACATTAATTTGCAAAATTGAAAAAAGTCACTTAGAAGTGATGTTCAGCTGGAGCGCCTATCGACCCGCTTTTTACTTTCTACTTCAAGCCCTACCGGTTAATCATGTGAAGTGCCATCGACTTATTGATCGTTTATGTTTTGTTTTCCTTCTATGCCATGAGAAGATTTCGTGTTTACATCCATGTCATTTTAATCTCAAAATCTTTATGTCCTTTAAGCATCTCGGGCAAGGAGAGAGCGAGGGAGCCGGGCAGGGGCGAGGAGGCGGCAGCAGCGGCCACTTACCATTGCTGTACAACAGCTGGAGTTTATAGTGGATGCCGTTGTTGGTTTTCTCGTTGTTGGGCTCCTGAAAGTAACGACAAATAATTGCATTTAGTGCGGCCGGCGTCCGCGCGGCCACCGCGCTCGGTCCCCCTGCACGACCGAGGCCCCCCGGCCTCACGCAGCGCAGGATTCCTAGCTCGGAGCGGCGCGGTGATGTCACTGTCCTGCTAGCAGCCCCGCGCCCTCCTGGCCCCGCGTGAGTCCGGGGGCGCGCGGGAGTCGAGCATCCCTCCGCGGGCCGGCCGGCGCTCGGGGCGAATGGGTGACCCTGGCCTAGCAGCCAGTCATTGTGCGCTCAGCACACAGCCAGCAGTGGAGTGACATAAAAGAT
>NW_005871303.1:350056-400525 GCF_000147115.1 Myotis lucifugus
CGGCCCCGACCTCCCGCGAAGCCCCGCGGAGCCCACGCCGCCCCCCGAAGCGCCCACCCAAGGGTCGCGTGCCGCCCCCGGGTTTTCGTGGCGGCGGCTTCCTCGGGGCCCACCCGCCAGCCTGGGGAAAGTTTCCTTACTCGGCCCAAAATAAAATCTTTGAAATGAAAACAACCAGTGCACGATGGCAGCTTTGGCCCCCCCCTTAATTCCTCCTCCCCCGATTCAGAGAGACAGTCAGAACCGGTGGAAAGGAGGGGGTGACATGCCAGGCACCCCGAGTTGTCCAAATGCATGCCATAAATGCAAGGGGCCGCGGCTCCCTCTGGGGCGGCCCAAAGCGAAAAGGGGAAAGTGAGAAGAGGCGAGCAGGCCGCAGGGAGGGAGCTGGAGGGGCCAGCGAAGGGCTGGGGGCGGCAGTGGGGGGAGCAGGGCGCCCAGCCTAGGCGGGGCCGAGCTCAGCCTGGTTTCCACGCAGACCTGAGGCTGCTGGAGGGGGCCGGCCCGCCCCCGTCTGGGCCTCGCCAGACGCCCGTGTTTGCTGCCGGGGAGGCCGCCGAATGCGGGGCTGGGGCCCACGTCGGAGGCGGACTCTGCCAGATGCTCTCTCTTTCCTGGTGGCCACGGGAGACCCCGGCCCCCGGCCTGTCCTTAGCCGCGGCGAGTAACAAAGAAGGCTCCGGGCGCTCGGGCTGGCAGGAAGCGCGCCGGGCTCTCGGGCGACCTGGAGCCGGGTGTCCGGCGGCGCGCCCTGCGCGGTGCGCAGACCTCCCTGGCGCCGGCCTCTCTAAAAGCCCAGTGGACGCCGCGGGCGCTCGGGTCCCGTCCTCGGTGCCGCCGGCCCGGGTAAGCGCGCGGCGCGCGTCTTCCCGACCTGGTTTCGAGGAATCGGGAGGGTAGCGGGGAGTGGGGAGCCGGCGGCCAGGCTCCAGCAGCAGGGACTCGGAGCCCAGGCGCCCCGCCCGCCCCAAGGACGTCTGCGGGACACCGATTGCAGACCCCGGGGACCGCCAAGAGCTGCCCTGGCACTTTCCTGCCAAGAGGAATCAGGCCCTTTTGATTAAAACAAACAAAACCAAAACAGGTTCCAGGGCGCAAGGGTGTCGCGGGGCAGCCTCTTCCCCCGGTCTGGAGTAACACTCCCTTTTTTATGAATTGGCCACGCGTGTACATTAATATTTTAATTAATCGGGAAAATCGAAGTCCGATTTACATTGTCTGGGGACCCCCATGCCGCTTGGAAGGGGTGAGGGGAAAAAAAAAAAGATGTGTTGGAAAGCAATCTATTTTGCTGGTGTTGGGGGTTAATGACTATTGCCAAAGATAAGTGAATTATCAAAGCTGTTGCGCCGGTCCCATCTCAAAATCCATTACGGTGCCGGTCGTCTAATTAAATACGTAAGTATAATAAAATCATATTTTATGACTATTTGAGGGTAATGAGATTAGTCTTTAGAAGCGATCGCCACATATTAAAGATGCCACTGTCTATAGAATGTTAATAACCTTAAATCAAAGTGTATGGAAACTATTCACGATAAATTAAAAGAAAATTTCTGTATTCCTAATCAGCCCCGAGCTTTCCGCCCACAGCAGCCCGGGTGTAGCAGGGAACACTGTCTTCCCGGAGAGACAACAGGGCATAAAGTTGGCCATCGGGGGAGGGTGGGGTTGAGAAGTGGCTTTGTCTCTGCCTGCTGAGCTGCTGGGGGCTCCCGCAAGGCGGCTGACTGGCCAGGCCGGCGTTATTGTCAGGCTCTGCAAAATGCCTTTTTGGGGACAGATGAAGTTGGAAACAGGAGACAATACTTCCTTTGTCGCACACTTCCTAAAATGCCCGGCCCCGACTGGAGGTGCCCCCTTCCTTGCACTAACGAAAAGTATCATGCTTAAAATCATTTACAGTATCTTTAATTCAGATTACACGCGCCAAGGCGATTTAAATCTGATTACCAAATTAGAAGGTTTAAAAACAAATCCTTCTAAATCTGATACTGTTGACTAAAGAGGGAGGGGAAAAAAAAAAGTTCCATAAGCCCATCGCATAAGGTAACGATCCTGCCCCAGAAAGAAAAGGGGTTTTAAACCTTTTTGACAACAAATGCAGCTGCCCCACTGTTTTGGACGATATTAAGCGAAAATGAATGCAAATCTGTGTTCAGCAGCCATCTGGCCCGAAATGGGGGAATCAGCTGCTCTCACAACAGGCTCAGAGGCTGAATCCATTTCAGCTCATTTTCTAGATCATCTGGTCCCGCACCCAAAGCGTGGAAAATACGGTCTTTATCATTCACCAACTTTATCTTTTTTGTCACTCCACTGCTGGCTCCGAGCTGTGAGCACAAGGACTGGCCGCCTGGGCAGGGTCTGCACGCGGGCCTGCTGTGGAGCAGCCTGGGAGGGCAGCCTCCTGGGCCCCCACCTGACCCGGCCCCGGATTTTCGCTTTGGTAGGGTGAGAGCAGCTTTGGAGAGGTGCAAGGGACCCAGCACCCAGGCCCCAAAGCGGGGGGAGGGGCTGCAGGTCAATTCCTGGAAGTCTTGAGGGAGACTGGAGCGCCCCTGAGCCCAGCCCCCGCCTGCGGGAGCCCTACCCCGTCCCCTCTCCCTCTCCAGGGAACTAAGGGGCACCAAGTACCCAGGTAGGGGAAGCCAAGGGAAGGGCAGGCGGACACTCTGGAAGTTTCGAAGGTCCTCCGAGGCTGCTGGTCCAGCCTCCGCTCCCAGAGCGCTCCCAGGGGCCCGCTGGGTGGGGCCTGACCTTCACTGCGAACCCCCAGGCCGTGGCGACTATGGCTGGAGGCCCGGCTCAACGTGATTTGCACTGGTGGCCCTCACGCCGCCCCGCCGCCTCCTCCTCGGAGGGTGGGAAGTATTCCTTTTGTGCGGATTTACAGGGAGAGGCTTCAATGAGCCCCCTCACATTTGCATTTAAATAGCGGCATCCAGCGCTTCGCGTGCCACACACCAGTGGGCTCCCAGATGTCACGCCGGAGTCAGTCAGATGGCCAGTGCCCAGCTGTCCTCCCCACATCATGCGGGAGCAGGCAGTGACCTCAGAGAGACGGCGCCTGCCGGCCATGGAGTCCTGCTCGGGGAGCGGCATGCAGGGCGCAGAGCCCTGGCAGCGCCCGGCCACCTCTCAGGGCACCAGCCAAGGCCGGGCTGGTCGGTACAACCGTGCGGCGCCCGCACTCCGGCTCAGCCTGGCCTCCCTGACAGTCACGCCGTGCTAGTCCTCCCCTGCTCCCGGGCTCGACAAGCCCCTCCACCCGCACCCAATTCCCATCCGAGGGCAGGGGCTGTCCCGCGCCTGCCAGGCATGGACTGCCCCATCGCACCTCCTCAGTCCCGGGTCCAACACAGCTGAGTGGTGCCGGACCTGCAGAGCGGGAGCCCGGCTGGTTCTGGCCTCTGAGCCCCCCAGAAACTTCAGCCAAGTTGGGCTCCTGGGGCGCAGGGCCGGGCACTGAGCCCGCCCAGCATCCAAGGCACTCCTGGGTGCCCCTTCCTGGTTGCAGCAGAGCCCCGGGAGCCTGCGAGCGTCCTACCAGCCTTCCAAAGTGAAATAAAGTGCATTTCCGGCGAGGAGAAGCCCGGGCCGGGGGTGCGCGGGCGCGGACAGGCGCGGGGCCCTCCAAGGGGTGGTGGCTTCAGGCCCAGGCTGCGCGGCCAGGCCACTCGGAGTGCTCGGAACCGGTGCGAGCCAATGCGCCTAAGGCCGGCGGTTCGCGCTCTCCCGGCCAGTGCAGAGCTGCAGGCGCGGCCCGCCCCCACGTCCTCCGCGCCCGGGGGTCACGCTCATACCGCGCGGCTACTGGCCTCCAGCCTGGCTCCTGCCTGGGGTCCGGGCCGTTGCCAAGCACAGGCAGAGGCCAGAGGAAGAACCCCAAACCCTTAGCCAGACTGACCTTGGGCCCTGGAGGGAAGGAGGCCATAGAGCCAGGAGAGCCTGAGAAGAGGGAAATCCCAGGAGGAGGCACCTGGAAAGTGCAGTGAATTGCAGGAGAGGGAGGAACAGCCACACACTGGCAAACCCTGCCTGCCCCAGGTCAGTGACGCGGGCCCCAAGCTCTGCCTTGCATCAAGGGGTCACGCTGCCCATGGGCCAGGTGGGCCGGGCAAGCAAGAGCTCCGCATCAGGCCACCCCAACCTGTGAAGTTTCCCACAAAGGTGGGGAGGCCAGGTTCAGGTTTGGGTGGGTTTGTCAGGCCCAGGGAAGGCGCCTTCGCTCTCTGCGCCTAGACGGAGGCCAAGGGGCCCTCCAGAGACATGTGGTGACTGAACCCCAGCCAGGCCGGAGTCCCGCTCACTCTGAGAGGCAAGTAACTGGGCACCGTGCCCCGAATGCATGGGGAGCACCAGCGGCCTCCTCTCTCCTGCGCTGGAAGGTGGAAGGCCTGGCGGGATTCACAGGTAAAATGCAGACGCTGAAGGGTCCCAGACCCCTTTTCTTTGCACACACACCCACCCCCCATCATTCTGTGAGGCTAAGGTTCCTGAGCCCGGACCCAAGGACTGCAAAGGGAACAATTCTCCCGGTGAGAACATGCAGGCAGGCGCCTCCTGCCAAGGCGGCCAAGTTTGACAAACAGCGCCTCCTGGGGTGGGGAAAGCATAGTGCCATGGAGCAGCACCAGCTCCCAGCTACCCCCGGGGCAGGTGGCCACCGCGGCTCCCTGCTGGCCCCAACAGCTGGGCAGCGGCCCCTGCGTGTCCGGTGCACCTAGGCCTCGCTGACCTCGTGACCCCCAGAGCACGCACCCGCCTCCTGGTCCTAATTGCCTCCCCCCCCCCACACACACACACATGCATCTGCAAAGGAGGAACAAGGCCCAGGAGGCCGCGTCCACGCCCTTGCTGGCGAGAAAGTCGAGCTCCAAGTGGCCGGCTGTGTGAGGGGCAGTGGACACACATGCAACTCGCTCACTCTCTCCCTGGAAAATCCAGGGCGCACCTCGGCTCCTGCAACGTGCAGAATTAGAAATCGAACCGTTTATTGTCTCCTAACTTTTCTCTGGTTTCTTTGGTCACTCACTGTGGCTGTCCCCACTGTTCTGAGTGGGCCCTGGGGGCTCCTCAGCCAGACCACGAATCCCCAAATCAAACACTCGCTTTCAGAAAGCCGGGCTTCTCTCAACGCACCCCGCAACCTAAAAGGTTGCCCCTCTGTGAAAAGCTCAGAGGAGCACCGAGCTGGGAAAGGACAGCTGGTGCGTGGCGGGGTCCCTGGGACCCGAAAAGGTGCAGCCACTTAACAAAGCCAGATTTCCCGAGGCGCGTTCAGCAGCGCCCCAAGGCAGGGGAGCAGGCTGCGCCAGAGCAGGCACCTGGACGCCGATGCCGCCGCCCCCTCCAGTGCACAAAGCAAACTTCCCCCAGAGTCGCTTCTAGACAGAGCCGGGCGCGCGGAATGCGCCAATCAACACCTAAACAGACCCAAACTGTAGGAACACGGATCGATCAGATAATTTCAAATATTATAATTGGCTTTAATTAAACACACTGCGTTCTAATTAACTCTGAAATTTTAGCATGCTTTGGGACACTGGTGTCTGATTTGATATTGTCAGTCCAGATGTCCTAATAAAATTCAATCCTCCACTCAAGACTTCAATATTCACTAAGAACAAAATGCAAATTAAATGTAAAACCTAAAGTATCGCCAAAGGTATAATCAAGAAAGGTGTCTCCAAACTTCTCACTTTTTATTACGCAGTAGTTTAAAAATGCAGATTACATCCTAACAAGACCTCTCGGCTCCCAGTAAATCTTAACTCTTTCCTGGGCAGGAGGCAGTGCCTTGCGGCTGCTTCCAGGCAAAGAAGGGGGCAGGCAGACCCCTGCACAGAACTGAATACCCCTCACCTGGGAGCCACGGGAACGCAAACGTTCGCCAATGGAATTCTGGTTGGCAACCCGGGTTTGCCAACACGGGCAAAAGTGCTGGGGTGGTAGAAAGCCAAGGGGTAGGAGTGGACAGAATGGGTCCGGGATTGGCGTCCTCTTCGGCCACTCCTTAGCCGCACCTTAAGGGCGCCTACACATCCATTCCCGGGAGCAAAAGTGGGGCGGGGCCGGCAGCGGCCGGGTCTGGCCAATCCGCCCGGGGAATCGTCTCCGCTTCGGGGACAGCGAGGGCGAAGAACGGGAGCGGAGCGAGAGCACCTCTGCCCTTGGACAGAAATGTGTCAAGCACCTCTTCCCTTAAGCTCACGTTCGCACAACTTCTAAGTGATTGATCCTCGAGCGGGTCGGGGGTCCGGCGGGGCGACGCGGCGGGATGACCCGTCCAGGGAAGCCCCGCGCAGGCCCTGCGGGGGGCGCAGGAGGCGCCTTTGGCGACGCATTTAGCCAAGACGCGATTCTTTACCAATCTGAAGGTCTGCTAAATTTGCAGTCCAAAATGAGTCCGTTAAAAGGAAGCTATTCCCACGTTAAACGTGTGTCTGTTTCCCATACTAATGGAGTCACTTAAAACTGTTGCTAATTTAACTTTTTAAAAAGGCCACACGGTGGAAATTTGCATTTTCTTTAGGATATTGAAATGAAGAGAAAGCTGCTGGGTGGTGAGGCTGCCCAGGGCATAGCTAGGGGCCATGCAGAAATAAAAACAGAGAAAGAAAAGAAGAAAGAAAGAAACCCGCTTCTCTTCTAGACTATTAATAAGCAATTTGTCCCGCTGAAATTTACATTGCAAAGCGGAGTTCGCCGCCAGTCTAGGCAGCGGGGCGGGCGCGGGCGCGGGCGCGGGCGGGACGGCCTCTGGGCGGTTCTGGCCGCCCTGGGGGGTGATCTCTGGGCAGCTTTGAACTTGGTGTCCTTGCCGCCGCGCCGCCGACCCTCGCCCGCACCCACGCGCATCTACATTCCAGTGTCCCGCCCGGGCCGCGCGCCCGCAGAGCCGGGAATGGGGCTGCGCCGTCGCCACCAGGCCGGAGCCCCAACCTGGTTGGAGTCTCCCCGGGGAAACCCCTCGGCTCCCAGGGAGGACCCAGGCTCACGGACCCCCATCCGCCACCAACAATTCAAACGTTGAAATGCCAGCAATAAACTCTATTTTTTTCTTCGTGCTGAGCCCGGCTGCCCTGGTCCAAGTCCATGGCAAGTGCGGCGCCCCGAGCTCCGCGCCCGCCCCGCGCCCCTGCCAATTCCCCGCCCGCGCGCCGCCGGGCTGAGCGCAGCGGCGAGCCTAGCGTGGGGCCAGGGCGCCATCTACAGGCGCCGCCGCCGCCTCCCTCTGGTCCAGGGCCGGCTCCTCCTCCCTCCGCGCCGCCGCCCGCGCCCGCCCGCGCCCG
Organism: Myotis lucifugus; assembly: GCF_000147115.1. Classification (NCBI taxonomy): domain Eukaryota; kingdom Metazoa; phylum Chordata; class Mammalia; order Chiroptera; family Vespertilionidae; genus Myotis; species Myotis lucifugus. The sequence goes on from NW_005871303.1 coordinate 357,355, forward strand.
CACCGCGACGCCTGCCACTTGTCACAATTACCCGACGCTCCCCGTGCTCTTTTGCTTATGAAACATTGATTGCTTAGTGATGCGAACTTTTAAGCACTATATTAAAACTTTCCAAATAAAGGCCTCTCCCGCCTGCGATGTTTAGGAACACGATTAAAAGACGTGAAATGTGAAGATAATGCAATTTGATTTGTTAGTCTAACTCTGCGATTTGAGACTTGATGTCCCCAAAGACCAGGCGAGCTTTCCCCCTTTATTTATTTTTATTAAAACATCAATCTGCGCTCGAGCTGGGTGAACTCGGTTTCACCTGGAGAACATAAAATTCTCCATACCCGAGAAATAAGCACCGTTCATAAATCAGCGGTATTCCTGACACATCGATCAATTTTTTGGTTGTAATCCGAAAAGAGAGTTTTATTTGCTTCTTGCTGCGTTCTCGTCCAGGCACCTCGTTGAACCTCTCCCTCCCTCCCTGCCTCCTCCCTCTGCGGGGCTCACTTGTGCTTTGGGGAGGGAGAGGATGGAAAATCCGGGGGCCTTCACCTCATTTTGCGGATCCTCATCTCTTCGGGCCGGGCGGGAATCCCCGGGCCTGAGGGCCCGCGGCACGAGCTCTCCTTCCGGCGGCCCTGGCGGAAAGGCCACGAGGAGGGGCCGCCCGGAGCCCAGGAGGCCGCCCAGGCCTTGCTCGCTGGCCACCAGCGCGCAGCGCAAAAGTTCACGGGGAGGCCAGGCCGCGGCACCGCCCACGGCGCGGGGTCCCGCGTCCCCAGCCCCGCGCGCCCCCCGCCACAGCCCTGCCCGCGCTCCCGCTGGCGAGGAGAGCGCACCCGGCCTCGAGGGGCCCCGCAGTCCACGCAGCACCCCAACCCGCCCGCGCGCAGCCGCCCGGCCCGCCAAGCGCCAAGTTCAACTTTGCCGGCTCGTGGCCCCTGGAGGCGGGAGGGCTGGGCGGGGAGCCCCCGACGGGATCGCGAGCAGCCCCCGCGCGCTCACCTGCACCGCTCAGTCGATGGGCGTCGCGAGGCGCACCGGCCGCGAGGTGTCGGTGACGCCACCGGCGGGCCGGGAGGGTGTGCGGCCGGGCGCCTGCCCACGTCCCCACCTCTCGCCCTCCCGGGAGAGCCCACGGGCCGGGCCGCGAGCGCGCCAGTGCGCACGCGCCGCGCTGCCTTCCACCGCGGGAGGCGGCGGCGGGTGAGAGCCGGGCGGGGGCGCGAGGAGATGCCCGCAGGCGGCCCCGCGGCCGGTCTGCCTCGGCGCCCTGAGGCCGCAGCTGCGCCCAGCTCTCGCCTCTGAGGGGGCGGGGAGGATGTAGGGGCCTCCGGGTCCCCCTGGGCCAGCGCGGGGGTCCTTCCGCGGGAGGCCTTCCTCGGAGCCGCATGGAGAGGAGGGGACGTTCTGACCTGCCTTGGCGGATAGGGCGCGCCAGGCCCCGGCGGGGGGCGGGTCGGGGACACCTGTGCAGAAGCAGGTCCCTGGCCAGAGGCCTGAAGCCATCGGTGTAGATGTCTGCGCGCCCTCAAGCCTGAGAGTGGGTGCCCCGGAAGTGCTTGGTCATGTAGGGCGAGAGGACAGCTTCCAGAGTGCCTGCATGCTGCTCATCCTCTCCGGGAAGCACTGTCCTGCCGGGAGTAGAGCCACCTCCCACCAGGGGAGGAGAAGCCAGGATTCTCCTGAAAAAAAGCCACAGGAAACTGCCTGTCCTGCTCCAGCCGGTTCTTAGTCGAGGGCCACGTCACTGAAGTGGCTCCGCTGCTCTGGGAGAAGGAGGCCAGGCAGCCCTGACCACCTCACTCCCTGCCTCCGGTGTCACCCAGCAGATGACCAGATGTGGGACCTCGCCATCCCACCTGGAGGTGCTGCCCCAGGCAAGAAAGGGGGCCAGGCTGGTGCCTGCGCCCCTGCCCGCTGGCTGGCCCTGGGTTGGAAGGAGCTGATGTGTAGCCAAGTCCCCAGGCCATGGGCTCGACCCCGTGGCAGCATTTTCTCTCTCTAATAGAGACCCCTTTGCCAAGAACCCCGGGTTACCTCCTGCTGATTCTTAGCTGCCTGCGCCCTGAAACCTCAGTGCTGTGTAAATACCTGAATGAATACAACTTGCTTATCACCAGGGTCTGTCTCCAAAAACAGAAAGCACCAGTGTGTCCACACGTGACCCGCGCTCGGCACCGGCCACTGAGCGCTTTTTCTTGCCTGTTTTTTGCTCCTAGAGTTGTTTTCCCCTCTTTATTTCCACCTTGTATAGTGAACGTTGAATGTGCTGAATCATGAAATCTGACTGGAAGGAAAAGTTATTTTTGGCCATTTATTTAGTAAAAAGCACTCTAGAGAATGCAACCCAGAAATGTGCTTTATTGTGATAGCTTCATGTAAGAAAAGAACTAAATAACGCATATTTCCCCTTTGTCATCTTCACTTGGGAATCACTTTTAATGTGAGCCAGCATGAAACCATTTAAGCAATATGCAGTATTTTAAGATATAAAATTACCCATGTTTTTAATAGCAACTCACATGTATTGAACGCTACGTGCCGGGCACCCGAGACAGGCACATGCACAGAAAAGGTAGAGGACGCGTCGCGGTCACTCAGCAAGGAAGCCGGGACTCCAGCCTCGGTGCTGCACTTGAGCTCTGGCCATTACGCGGCTCAGCCACGTGTGGCTGCAGAGGCAAAGGGGAGGGGTTTCCGTGTCTTGAAATCACGTTGCACGCGTGGAGCTTCGACATGGGCTTTGCTCAGTCAGTTTGACCAGGGGGCTGTGGAATGACAGGGAGGAGACTGAGGGGGTGGGTTTGATCCCTCTAATGGTAGTAGCTCTCCAACCCTCCCCCTTGCTGGGTCACCCCAAGTTCCCATCCACCCCCTCCGCAGTCTCACCTGCTCCCCCTGCCTCCAAAGGCTGTGGTTGCTGGGTCTCCTTCCTGCAAAGGCATCCTGAGCCTGTGTCTCCTGCTGGGCACCTGCCCAAACCTCCCTTCCTCCAGACTGGAGCTCATTCCTTCCCCTCGGTAGGTCCTCAAAGACTATTTTTTTCCTGCAGGAAGGAGGAAGGTATGGAGGGCATTTGGCCACATATGTAACGATTCCTGATGTCAGGGGCCTGGAGAGGAATGGCTGCATGAGGTAAAGGACTTGACCACAGGGGGATGGTCCGGGGAAACCATCACCTGTGGGAAAGAAAGACTCAGAGAGCTTGGCCATTGACAGGAGCCCCACCGTCATATACAAGTCCCAGCACAGAGGTATCCTTAATTGAAGTAGGATGAATTACTTTCTCTGTGTCTCGCTTCCTGGACCCAGGGCTGGTGGCCCTGCTGTCTCCCGCGGATTCCCATTAGGCTGGGGTAGGCTTTGTGCCCGGTGGTGAGCAGGGCACTGCCCTCGTGGAGCTTGAGGTTTGGTGTAAGAGCAGGACGTGAGCGTCAGGGGAGCCAGCTTTGTGATGTTTGCACTGGGAGAGGCCTCGCTAGATCTGGCGGGCTGATCCCGATTCTCTCAGGCACGTAAAAATCAATGTTCATCTGCCGTCGTCCACATATGGACGCTTTGTCACTGGCCACTGTACCTAGAAACGCACAGTTACAAACATCAATATTCAAACCTGCCTGGATATTTACTTTTATCTCTTTATCCATAACAAGCAATGAGCCTGGTGGCCAGTGCTAAGCAGCCGACAGTTTAAGTGTGGGACGAGGTGGGGATGTGACAGTGCCCGAATGGCAGGTGCCACTCCCAGGGCACAGAAGGACAGAGGGGCCCCGTCACGGAAACCTGGCAGAGGTGGAACTCGGCCCCCGAGCCCAGAAGTCAGAACTTAGTCCCGGGCCCTGTTTTATTTGCAGGCATCTCACTCTACTCCAGTGTGAAACGTGTCCTACGTGGATTTCTCCTGGGGGGACCCTGGAGTCAGAAGCCACCTGCTCTCTTCATCTGTTTGTTACTTCTTAGCCCAGAGCTGAGCACAGCCCGTGGTCTCAGCAAATCCGTGTTGAGTTAATACAGATGTGATTTGCTTTTCTTAAAATATATTTTTATTAATTTCAGAGAGAAAGGGAGAGAGAGAGAGAAAGACAAACTTTCCCAAACTCAGAGGCTTCAACAACAGCCATGCTCCTCACACCTGTGCCTGCAGGTCAGCTGGGACAGTTCTGCTGCTCTGAGCCTGGCTGGCTGGGTCCAGCCAGGTGTGGCTCCGGGCCGTGCATTCATTCCGTCCAGGTCTGCTCCACATCCCTCATCTTCTCGGACCAGCTATCCCAGGCATGTGCTTCTCATGGAAATGGCAGGACTTCCATGGGCAAGCACATCCAAGACTCTGCTGGCAGCCCCCCGACCTGAGCAAGGCATGCGGCATGGCTATGAGAAGGTGGAGGGTTGGGGTGTGAACTGGCATAAGAGCCCTGAGAGGCCTACATGGGCCCCCAGCCTGTAGGTGCTGGCGACCCGAGAAGGACAGACACATCCGCCTGCGTCCTAGACTCCCTTGTCTCCACCCACACGCTCCCAGAGCATGCAACCCTCTCAAAGGCACCCAGGCCTTCAGAGAGGCCAACCCCACAGGGGAGATTTGACTGTGAGAGGTGGCCATGGCTCTGTCCTGCCTGGTCACCTGCCTCCCCTTGTAACGTATGGCTTCATCCCGAGACCTTATTTCTGCACCTGGCCTGTGGAAGGCCCCTCCTAGTTCCAAGCTCCCCAGGAGAAAGGGAAGAACTGCTGAGTGGGCTGGGGGCCGAGGCAGACGGCCTTGCAAAGATGGCCACTACAGGGACCTCACAGTAAGGAATCTGCCCTGCAAGAGAGGCGTGGCCTTTAGCCCAGTGATAGGACCAGGTGGAAAGTATGTCTTGTTATTCACGAGCCCCTGGGACCTTACCTGATGGTTTATGCTAATGAGAAGACTCGAGGTGGGAGCCAGCCATGCCAGAAAGAGCACTCACATGATCAGAGGGTTGGTGCGTGGAACCACATGATATCATCCCACCTCTGGGAGGAGAAGCGGGGATTTATTTCAACTATGGGCAGATCAACCAAGCAATCATGCCTATGTGATGAAGCCTCCATAAAAACTCTGGACCTTGAAGCTCTAGTGGGCTTCCCTGGCTGGCAGTACCTAGTTCATGTTGTCTCACGTGTGTCCAAGAGGGTAATGCCACCCAAAACTGCATGGGGAGAGGACAAGAGCTTCATGTTTGCCCCCTCCCCTGATTCTGCCATATGAGTCTCTCCCTTGGGGTGGTTCTCATTTGATACTTTGCCTGGAATAACCGTGGGTGCAACCTAACACCCCTCCTGAGTCCTATGACTTATTCTAGCAAATCAGAACTCAACTATAACATCAACCATCAATTCAATCTAATTAGGATCTAGTTGACATCTATAAAACGGTCCATTCAGCAATGGCACTGTACTCTTTCTAATTATTAATGAAACATATACCAATATAAGTAAACCATATAATATAGGCCATAAAAGAGATTTCAACGAATTTAAAAGAATAAAAATCATACAGAGTTTGCTGTCTGACCACAAGGGAAATCCCCAAATGTGCAGTTGGTATCAGAGTCTTGGGCAGACTAGGCAGTCTGGAGGTCTATGCCCTTGACCTCAAGTTCAACTAACCCTGGGTAAAGCTCCATCCAATTTGCCCATTGAAAGGTGGCCCAAAGCCTGTATAGCATCTGAAGCAAAGTCCCAGAAGGGAAGTCTGATGAGGTTTGCACAGAGACAGCTCCAGGTGGAGTCCTGGTTGGAAGGCCCAGGGCTCCTGACTGAGCCACCCTCTACCCTGACCTGGGGCAGGCAGCACCTTCCAACCAAAGTTTCTTTCAGTAGCCCCTACTCTTGGGCAATTTACTTACCCTCTCCATGTCCCAGTTAGCAAGATGTGTGGTCCTGTGTACCTAACCCAGAAGAATGGCAAAGGAAGTTCTCTAAACAATAAAAGAAGGACCCTTGGAACATACAAAGAGGTAAACGTAAAAATACAATAATTAACTTAAAATAGAATTCTAACAAGTGTTATATAACCCACAGAATGAATAAGAAAAAGACTTAGCCCTAGCCGGTTTGGCTCCGTGGATAGAGAGTTGGCCTGCAGACTGAAAGGTCCGAGGTTCAATTCCGGTCAAAGGCACATGCCCGGGTTGTGGGCTCAATCCCCAGTGTGGGTGGGGTGTGCAGGAGGCAGCCAATCAATGATTCTCTCTCATCATTGATGTTTCTCTTTCTCCCTCTCCCTTCTGAAATCAATAAAAATATATAACAAAAAAAGGAAAGAAAGAAAGGGAAGAAAGAAAGAAACATAAAAGCAGAGGAATAAAACTAAAATTAAAAAATAAAATGGTAGACTTAAGCACTAACATATTAAAAAACTACATTAAATGTAAATGGTCTAAATACACCAATAAAAAGACAAAGATTGCCAAAACACATTTAAAAACATGACTCAACAATATGCCGTCTAAAAGAAACTCATTTCAAATATAATGATATAGGCAGGTTGAAAGTAAAGGGGTGGAAAAAGGATATATCACATAAACATTAATCAGAAAGAAAGAAGAATTGACTATATTAATGTAAGATAAAATGGGCTTCAGAGCAAAGAAAATTACCAGAGGTGGAGAGAGGCATTTTATAATGATAAAAGAAGACAAATCAATGTTAAATGTGCTTGCACCAAAAAGCAGTTCCAGACATGTGAAGCAAAGACTAATAGAAATGAAAGAAAAAATAGAGAAATCTACAATTATAGTTGAAAAGTTTCTCAACAATTGATAGAGCACTTAGACAGAAAGTAAGCAGACATAAAAGAACTCAACTAAAACATCAACCATCAATTCAATCTAATTAGGATCTAGTTGACATCTATACACAGTCCATTCAGCAATGGCATTGTACTCATTCTTTCTAATTATTAATGAAACATATCCCAATATAAGTAAACCATATAATATAGGCCATAAAAGAGATTTCAACAAATTTAAAAGAATGAAAATCATACAGAGTTTGCTGTCTGACCACAATGGAATCAAGCTAGTATTTAGTAACAGAAAACTCTTCAGACACTTGGAAACTAAACAAGGTACTAAATACTACCATGAGTCAAAGAAGTCTTGAGTGAAATTTTAAAAAGAAATGCATTAAACTGAATGAAGCTTAAAAGACAACATATTACAAGGGTGTAGGATGCAGCTAAAGTAGTGCTGAGAGGACAATGTATAGCATTAAAATGCATACATTAGGAAAGATGCTGGACCAAGTGGACAGTCACAGGCAAACACATGAATCTCAACTGAAGACTCATGCCTTATACAAAAATTAATTCAAAATAAATCATGGACTTTATGTAAAAATACAAAACTATTAGCAAAAAGCATAGAAGAAAATCTTGGGGAACTAGGGCTAGTCCAAGAGTTCTTGGCCTTGACATAAAAGCACAATCCATAAATGGAAAAATGAATAAATTGGGTTTAATCAAAATATGTTGGGAAAGGCAGTCTCCTGCATGTAGTCTTTTGACCCTCCCCTAGCAATTCCTCAACAAGAAATACGGAGCCCACATAGCCCATGCTGGACTTGTCGCCCTAGGAAGGATATCTTGTCCTGTTTCAGACTCAATGCGTTCCCTCTGTTCTGCTTCCGTGTGTCTCATATGGCACCTGGCCAAACCCAGTACTGCACCTGTCCCCTGCAGGGAGTGAACTGGGACTTTCTGATGCAGCACAAGGCGCATGACCCTGCACAGGTTGCAGGGGAGGGGCCTGCTGGTCATGGGGTACCTGCTGCCTCTCCTCTGTTGAGGAAAGTGTTGTTCTATCCACTGTTGTGTTGCTAGACTGTGCTGTTTCCTTGGCAACTATGATACCTGATGCAGAGAGCAGATGTGCTCAGAGTTCCACTCCTGGTGATAGGACAGAGGTCACTTGCTTAGAAAAAAATTTTTTAGGTTTTCTCTGCAAGAGACCCTGATAAGAAGATAAAAAGATAAGCTACAGACTAGGAGAAAATATCTGACAAAGAACTAGTATCTAGAATATATAAGGAATGCTCAAAACTCAACAGTAAAAAAAATAATTTATAATAATAAAAGGGTAATATGCTAATTAGACCGGACGTCTTCTGAACGTCCTTCCTGATGAAGCCGAGGCTGGAAGGAAGCCAGGCCGGGTCCCAGGTGCCTGTCAGCGGGAAGCCCAGGTCCCGGGACCTGGAGGGAAGCCGGTGCCGGCAGTCGGGGTAAGGAAGGCCTACTCTTGCACAAATGTTCATGCATCGGGCCTCTAGTAATAATAATAATAATCTCATTAGAAGACTGGCTAAAAACATGAAGAAACATTTCACCAAAGATGGCAATTCATCCATGAAAAGATGTAAAACATCATTAGTCATTAGAGAAATGCACATTAAAATCACTAGGAGATACGGTTACACAGCCATCAAAAGGGCTAAAATGAAGAATAGTGACAGCACCAGACGCTGGCGTGGATGAGGAGAAACTGGCTGGCGTGTCCATTCCTGCTGGGTGCAGCCACTTTGGAAAACAGCTGGTGGTTTCTTTAAAAACTGAACATGCAACCACTATACCCCCTGGCAATAGCACCTTGGGCATCAGCCCATAGGAATGGAAACTTACGTTCATACAAAAACCTGTACGTGAATGTGTGTCGCAGCTTTTCTCCTAATCGCCAAACCAGGCTTTCCCCAGTAGGGCAGCTCCTTAAACTCTGGCCAATCAAATACTTTTTGCTTTGCTTCCATGTTTTCTGTATACAAACCCCTCCCCTCGCTCCTGCTGGGAACAAGCTCCTTACCACCTCTGGCTAGGTGGTGCCCGAATGAAACAGGTGCATGCTCACATAAACTCTTGAAAAGCTTTTCCAAAAATGTTCAGTTACAGTTTATGTTCAATGTTATTTTGTGTTGGTTTCAGGTGTACAGCATAGTGGTTAGACAATCATATACTTTACAAAGTGTTCCCCTGATATTTTTGAAAAGTTTCATGTGCCTCAGTTTACCTTTTATCACTCACTCCCACCAGCTCCTGGTCATCAGCAATCCGCTTTCTGTCTCCATGGATTTGCTACTCCAGACATTTCATATCAACGAGACCAGACGGTACGTGGCCTCTGTGTCTGGCTTCTTTCCCTCTGCATCCTGCTTTCGAGGTTCATCCCTGTGGCAGCGTGGACCAGCTCTGTGTCCCTTTAGTGGCTGTGTGTGGCTCTGGCCCAGCCTGTGGGAGCTGCACCCTTTCTCCCCACTTCTCACCCATCCTCAGCTCAGCAGCCTCGGCTCAGCGCCTTCGCCCTTGGGAAAATGCAGGCATTCATTTCACTTTGAACAAACAGGTGTTGACCATCCCACGGACTCCGGCCCCACAGAACACTTCCGTGGGCTGTGGAGGAGCCAAGGTTGTTGTCCCTGAAACCCTGAGCCTGCAGCTTTCTCCCGGGCCTGGGCCCGGCTACCCTCTGGCCGCAGGCCCAGCCCCTCCCTGGGACTCTGAAGGGAGATGCCGCCTTCACATGGGCACGGTTTGGGTCCCCAGGGCGCCCGCCTGCCCAGCAGCCCTCCGTAGAGGAGAGGCCGGTGCGGGGAAGGCGGCCAGCCCCCAGCTCTGCCAGCACCTGGCTCAGGCTCTCTCGCCCAGGCTGCATCCCCAAACCAGGCTGGCCTCCAGGCTCCTGCAGCCGCAGCCCCGAGCCAGGCAGGCGGCGCAGCTGCTGGGAAGCGGGGCCCGGCGGGCGCTGCACTGGAGTGTGCAGGAATGCCCTCCGCGGCTCGCTGCCAGGCCGGGAGCCTGGCGACCAGGGCCAGGCAAAGTGGCCGGCACCTCGATCCCGGGAGCTACTGGCCAGGCACCGTCCTGACGCTCAGATGCCAGCACACAGGGAGCAGCGAAACGAATTCCAGGTCTTAGAGGGCCGGCTGCCAGGTCAGGCAAAGGCCCGCCAGCTCTGCGCGGGAGCGCCCTGCGAGCCTGCGGTGGCCGGCAGCCCTCCACGGAGTGGAGTCAGAAGCAGTTGACAAGGCAAGGACATGAGCATCAGAGGCTCAAACCATTTCCAGCAAGTGCTCTCTGTGTAGGTCTCTCTCTCCCCGAGGAGGGGTACAAACTGAAGTCGTCGGAAAGATCCGAGATTTGGGTCCAGGTCTGAAGTGCTAGGGTGTCGTTGAAACAGGAGGGTGTAGGGGGACAGCACAGAGCAGGGGAGCCCTCACTTCCTCACCCGACACCGACGGAGCCACGAGACTGCGTCCAAGGCGGGTCACAGCAATGGAGCTCCGTGCACAGGACTCCAAGCTCTTCATGGGAAAATGGCAGAGCTAAAAACAATATCATAAAATTAAGGGGAGAACGCAGGAAGTGGGAATGACTGAAACGCCTCTTTCATACTGAGAAGCCACACAGAAATTGCTTAAAACTGTCAAAAGCAGAAACAGAAGTGAAGGCATTTTCCTGGTGGCAACAAGGTCTGAAACCATAAACTGTTCAAAGGGTTCAGTCCTGAGAGTGGAAAGGGGGTGGGGAACTCTGCTTTTTCATTTACTATCAGTCTCCCCTGCTTTAATATTTGTTCTTGGTGTGCATTACTTTTATAATTTTAAAAAATGTGGAGAAAAAGCCATGTGCACAGACTTCAATGTCCTTGTTTCCTGTAAAATGCCCCCACTTGTTTATGATTTAGGCTTATGCCCCTGGACTTTATAGAGGGTCAATATAAAAAATGGCCATCTGAAGACTATGTCTATATTGTTTGAAAACTGCAATAAAAGACATTTGTGTTCATTATGTCTCCTAGAATTTCTCACCTGACAAAAGGCTTGTCTCGACTGGGGGAAATATATCTACAACAGATATAAAGGACAAAGGGGTTGACTTTCTTAGAGAAACTTTCTCAAATTACTAACAAAAAAGTCCTTTAAAAAAGTTCTAAATATCTGAATAGGAAAAAAAGGATAAAGGATACAAAGCATCTCACCAAAGAAGAAATAACAGTAGTCAAATTAAACAGCAAATTACCAGTGTACCTCTCAGCCTGGTGAAATTGACGGGGGTGTGAGGGGAGGAGACCAGCTCACAATGACCGTGGTGGGGGCCGGGGAGCCTGCCCTCTGAGCTCTGCAGGTGGAGCCTGTGGCCGTAAGTTGAAGACCACCAGGGAGCACCTAGACCACCAGGGAACACCTGGAACCACCAGGGAGCACCTAGACCACCAGGGAACACCTAGACCACCAGGGAACACCAGGGAGCACCTAGACCACCAGGGAGCACCAGGGAGCACCTAGACCACCAGGGAACACCAGGGAGCACCTAGACCACCAGGGAGCACCTGGGACCACCAGAAGCTGGAGGGAGGCAGGAAGGACCTTACCTTCAAGTCTGCAAGAGGGAGTGTCACCTTACCAACACCTGGAGTTTGGATTGCTGCCTCCGGTTTGTGGTACCTCGTGACGAGTCCTAGGAAACCAATGCCTTTGTCCAACAGCCTTAAGATGGACCGATGGTCTTGGGCAGCCCCCAGCAGGTCAGACTGCCACCTGCCTGGGGTCCATGTCAGGTCCGCAGCAACTGCCACCCGGTTTCAGGGCCTCGGGCCAGCTGCTCTGTCTGTGAGGAGTCTGCTCAGAGGTGGCACTGTCTCTTCTGTGATGCCCACTGGCGTGGGCTAGTCGCCCCAGTGCAAGAGGCCGTGAGAGGGGCCTCTGCCGGACGCCGAGCCCTGACTGGAACTCACAGGGTCTCTTCCTAAAAGGAAGATGGGAGAAGGATGGGGAGTAGTTTGGGTCAGTGCGATCGCTCCCCTCCCTACTGTGCCTCAGGGGTGAAGTGGTGTGGCTCCGGACAGCACCTGGGCAGGGGGTGGGTCCTGGGAGGGAGGGGCTTCCCAGGGCAGCAGCACGAGGGTGCATGGAATCATGGCAGCAGACAGAGCGAGGCTCCCAAGTGCACGCAGCACCCCACAAACCCTCCCAGGGAACTCTCTTCCCTTTTAGAAATAGGCCACAGAGGAACTTGATGCCATATTTAGCAGGTGACGCATTGCTCTCAACTCTCCGCTCCAGCAAGAAAGGCAAAGTAACGGGCAATCTGGCTGTCTCACCGGAGGGCACCGGGATGAACCAGCGGATGCCACCCCGGCCCAGAGCCAGTCTCAGAAGGAGGCGGCGGCCTGGGCTCGCTGGGGGGCCGGCTCACCGGGGCTCCCGGCGTGAACTGGACACAGCCTGGGCTGTTTCCGCCACTGTGAGCTGGGAGATGTTTGCTGTGACCTGGTCCATCTAAACACCCATCAGGAAAGAGTCTTTAAGTCACGCCTGCAACCCCAGGCCTACGAGCCGTGTGTCACACGGTGCCACTGGCAGGGATGTGACTGGGAACGCAGCCCCTGTGGTGATGGACGGGGACCCTAAGAGCTGCTGCGCTGAGCCCATGGGGTGAGGGCACACAGAGTGGCTTCCTCCTGGTGGCGGACAGGGGGCCAGGTAACTTCTCGTCTAATCCCCACCTCGCCTGTGAGAGATGGTGGAGAGGACAGAATGGGGGCCCCCAAAATGTGTCCCCATCCTAACCGCCAGGTCCTCTGACGTGACCTTAATGGCAAACAAGTGCCTCTGACCTTGGGTGACAAAAGGTGCCTCTGAGTGAAGGCCTTGAGAGGAGGAGCTCATTCTGAATCCCCCGGTGGGTCCTACACGCTATCACGTGACTGCACCTGGGTGCCCGGTTTGGAGCGTCATTCTGGGCACACTGGGACCAGGGCAACACTGGGCAGGGGCTGAGAGCTCGCTGGTCTGGAGGCTGCTCCTGTCATTCCTCCCTCTGGGTTCTCCCCATGTCCGTCCCTCCGTCCCTCTGCCTCTCCACCGCCCTCGGTCCATCTCCCGCGTACAGAGGGCATGGCAAACCTGGCCCATCGGCACAGCGGTCATGGCCTCTCTCCTCCGTGGGCTCGATCGCCCTCTTCTCCTGGTCCCAGGTCACGACCATAAGAGCAGCACAGGGACCAAGAAAGCAGGAGGAAGTGGTAGGGACCAGTCTGTAATGGATCCGCAAGGCCCGGCAGGCAGGTATGGGCGGCAGCCGGGCGCCGGGTCCCCGGGACAGTACCGCCCAGGCCAGGGGTATGGGGACTAGGTCAGCAGCTTTGGTGAGAAGGGACCATCTGAAGCCGGCTGCCTCCTTCCACTCATCTTTCCTCTTTCCGAACGGGTTTCAGGTCGGCCTCTCCGTGGGTCAGCCTCAACGCTCCTGGGCTGGTAGGAAAAGGCCGCACAGGGAGAATTTAGGAAGCAGGCAGTCCTCATAACACGACAGAACGAATTCCTGGCAAGCATGAGGCATTGGTTTCTCATCACCCGAGAAGCCACTCGAGCACGCGGAGGCGTGTGCTCAGTCTGAGACCTCCTAATGGCTCTGACAACGCTAACTGTTTCCCTGGTAGGGCTAAATCTTTCCTTTGGACGGTGCCATGTGCTGTCATGAGCGCTGATCATATGACAGATGGGGTGAGGACATGATTTTCATTTTGCAGATGAGCCTTTCAGCCGAGGCTGCCGCCGGCCTGCCTTTCCAGACCAATGAGCTCACGGGTGGGTCCGCAGGGCGGACGATCTTCAGCCCAAAGAGCTCCCCCTCCTGCCCAAATATCGCCTTGGGCCAGGTGTTCGCCTTGCCGCTCATCACCATGTCAACTTCTTATGACAACGTGTTATTATTATTGTTATCATTATCATTATTTTGCAGATGAGGACTCAGAGGCCCAGAGAGGTGCAGGCCTTGTCTGCAGTCCTGCGGCCACCTGTCCTGAGAGCGTGGCGGCCGCAGCAAGTACCTGGGCGCCCCTTGTGCTACGCCGGGCGCCCCTCCGCGCTCCAGCATCAATTACTACATCCCAGACTTGTTATCGGATTTTACAGAGGAGGAAACTGAGGCACAGCAACCTGGAGAAATCCGCCCAAGGCCACAGGGCTGGGGAGTGGGAAGCTGTCAATTATGCCAGGTGGGCAGGGCTCCAGCCTTTAGTGTCAGAAGCAGAGACGGACACTGGAGAGAATGCCAGCTGCCTCCTCCTGCCCTCTCCAGGTTGGCACCGGGACCTCCACCTCCACCCAGGAGGCTGCTCCCCAGGCTCCTCCCACCGCACATGGGCCCCCACGGAGTCTGCATATGGGTCTGTCCTGCCACATGGCTGTGCCCGGGTGGCTCTGGCCTCCATGTGCTGCGGTCAGGGGACAGGTGCCCTGGGCAGAGGCCTGGGGAACACAGTGGGGCCCAGGTGGGAGGGGCCAGTTCTGTGTGCCCCGGGCTGAGGCGGCTCAGCAATGGCCTGGGGCAGTGGTTGGCAAACTGCGGCTCTCGAGCCACATGCGGCTCTTTGGCCCCTTGTGTGTGGCTCTTCCTAAGCCTTAGGAGTACCCTAATTAAGTTAATAACAATGTACCTACCTATATAGTTTAAGTTTAAAAAATTTGGCTCTCAAAAGAAATTTCAATCGTTGTACTGTTGATATTTGGCTCTGTTGACTAATGAGTTTGCCGACCACTGGCCTGGGGAAACGTCCTGTCTTTCATCACATGGACCACATGTGGGGGTTTTTACTGACTTTGTTGCTATGCAAGATTTTCCCCAGGACTCTCCCATAATCACGATTTCTAGTCAGGCTGATGATGTCTCCCTTAAGAGGTATTAATATCCCAATAAACTGTTCTTAAGGTGCATCTGCTTAGGAAATAAGCTGTAACAAGCACACTGCAGAGTCCCACGGAGCGCAGGAGACATGCTAATACACAGAAGGCTGCTGGGTGGTCTGAACTGTGTTAACTCCTTGAATCAGCCTGCAAGGGACGGGTGCCTTTCTGGAACTCTCTCTGCTGCACAGAAAAACTTACCCAATGCTTCCTCTGGCTGGGGCTTCGCAAAGGGCAGCGGTCAGTTGGGATGGAGGCGGCTTGCAGGGCCCGGGAGTCCCTCTGGCCAGCAGCAGGGAGCCCAGGCTCAGAGCTGTCTCCTCCGAGGTCTTGGCTCCGCCCACCCGCCCATCTGGAGACTTTCTGTCTAAACCTCCAAACCACGGCTCGAGAAGACTCCCCTGCACTTGGAGCCTGTCCTCTAACGGTAGGTGTCAACTACCTCGCCTCATCTAAACATTCCAGGCATCAAGTATTAAACACCTGCTCTCAACACACTGTGAAATGCAAATGATGGCAGCTGTGTCATATCTTAATACAAAATTCATTAAATGCATCGCCCCAAACTTCCCAGCCTCATTACCCTGCGGTATGCTCAGTGCTCACTACCAGAGGCGCGGCCTCTCGGCAGCCTGTTCAAGAAGCCATCACATCCCAGCGGTGGGCAGCTGTGAAAGAAGCCGGGAGTGGGGAGAACGTACACCCTCCCCAGGAGAAACGGGAAGCAAGGCGGTGAGCGGTGCATCCCCGGGAGAAACTGTGCTCACGTCAAAGCTCGCTCAGGATTCACCAGTCAACCCAGACGTGTCCACGCCTGAGAGCGCCATGGCTCCCCCATTGCAGGGCGGGGCGGGGCGGGGCGGGGCCCCACTGGTCTAGCCTGTGGTCGGCAAACTGCGGCTTGCGAGCCACATGCGGCTCTTTGGCCCCTTGAGTGTGGCTCTTCCTAAGCCTTAGGAGTACCCTAATTAAGTTAATAACCATGTACCTACCTATATAGTTTAAGTTTAAAAAATTTGGCTCTCAAAAGATTTCAATCGTTGTACTGTTGATATTTGGCTCTGTTGACTAATGAGTTTGCCGACCACTGGGACCAAGGGATGCCCCGGGTCAGTGCCCTGCAGGGCCAACTAGCTATGTGCAGAGAGGACCTGCGGGCAGCAGGGCCCCCACCACCCCGGGGCTCCTGACAGATGAACACAGAGGACATGGGCTGGTCAGAGGCTCGGGACCACCCCTTCTACCCACAGACACTCAGAAGCACCTCCAAGGAACCTCCGCCAACCAATCACAGGGGCACCGGGGCAGCCGGCACGTGGGGCGGCGGCAGCACCTGGGGGCAGTTGGTGGGTTAACTCACCCACTCCGTGTTCCCTAGGGGTCATCGAACATTCCCGGTTCACAGCTGCCGCCTCGAGCTCCTGCCCCACGGAGGGCCCTGGGTCCGTTTCCTCCCCTCGAGAGCGCTGCTCCGGAGTGCTCTGCCCACTGTTCTCACTTATTTGTCCTTAAAATTGTTTTTGAAATGGACTCACTGAGTGATCCCTGCCACATGCCAAGACAAATGTGTTTTAAAGTCTGTTTCCAGGTGGATGGTGCCCGTGAACGTTGGTGGAAGCCGCCCACAAAGGTTCGAGAGTGACTGTTCACACTGACAGCACGGGGGCCCAGGGCTCAGCTCCATGAGCCCTGATGGGGGTCCTGCAGGGGAGGTGCCGTAGGCCTCTGGCGGGCAGGACCTGGGCGCTGCCAGAGCTCGGCCAGGCTTCCTCCGGCTCCATTCAACCTCTGAGCGCTTCACACCCTTCTTCCAAAGAATCTGCAGCATGTTCTCTGCCGGCGATTTCACGGGGCGTTCCTGGAGAGAGACTTCTCTCTCTTTTGAATGCGTTTAGAAATGGCTGTGCTGGGGGTTCCAGGGG
The DNA here is from genome assembly GCF_000147115.1 of Myotis lucifugus. Lineage (NCBI taxonomy): Eukaryota > Metazoa > Chordata > Mammalia > Chiroptera > Vespertilionidae > Myotis > Myotis lucifugus. The sequence goes on from NW_005871303.1 coordinate 373,980, forward strand.
CTCCCAATTACTGGAATGTTCTCCTTAATTTGAAATGTTTCCCCTCGCAGCTCCCAAGAATTGGCACAAACGATCCCAGCGTTCAGGTTTGGATCAGAGCTGCAGCCCTAGCTGCTGTGACCAGAGGGGCAGCAGGCAGTTTGGGCACCAGATCCGGGTGATAAAATCCTCTGTGTGCACTGAGATATCCAAGGGAGAGTGCAGCCATGGGCTTGTGGGGCCCAATGAGAAGTAGGGCTGTTGCTGTGATGGCTGTGACTCGCACAGCAGGTGACTCAGTGAGCCAGGCCTGGGTGCCCAGCTCCACTGGGCTTCTTGCTCCCTCCAGCAAACCCGCTGGGCGCTGGGAACAGTGGGGGACTTCCCCTGTCTGAGGCTCCGTGAGCAGCCCCCTGGACGGTAGGAGGCAGGAGGCTGGCTGGGGCTCTGCCTCGGGTCAGCAGGAGGTGGGTGAGCAGCCACGGTGCTAACACAGGTCTGATCGGACTGAGTCTGAGGGCAGCTGCATTGCCGTGAAGTTTAACAGCCACAGCCTCCTGAGGGCCAGACTCACGCGGCGCTGTCCACTCCCCAGGTGTGGTTATGGGCCTTGACGGTAAACAAACGACAATGACCCCAAACTGAAGACTAGGTCTCTCAGTCCTGCCCCACCGCCTTCCAGCAGACATGGCAGCAACCCAACTCCGGGAGCCTGGGCAGCTGCTGCAGGGCCCGCCCTGGCCTCCGCTCTGCACTGCAGCCTGGGATGCTGGGCAGGGAGCTGGGCAGTAGCCGGTCGGCCAAGCCCAAGGGCAGGGCCTGATCTCACTGGCATCACCGCCCACCTCTCCTGGGCCCACCACCTGGCCGGAGCGGGAAGTGGACTCAGAGCAAGTCGGGCTAAATGCAGATCGTCTCCCTGGATGCTGGACGGCGCCCTCGGCTCTGACTGACCCGGGGGGACCACAGAGGGAACTCGCAGGCACCCTTCTGGAGGCTCCAGGGGAGAGCCCACGTCTTTGCCTCCACCGGCTTCAGGGGCGGCCGCACTCCTGGGCTGTGGCTTCCTCCATCCCTAAAGCAAGCAGAGGCAGGTCAAGTCCTGTTCACATCACGTCACTGAGACTTCCTCTCCGGCCTCCCTCTCCCACTTACAAGGACCCTGTGACGACACAGGCGCTGGAATAAGGCAGGAGCCCCATCTCTAGGTCCTAGCAGAGCCGCCTTCATCCCATCTGCGATCTTAATTCCCCTTCCACGGAACCTTACACAGTCACAGGCCACAGGGATGAGGACGGGACACCCCAGGGTGGGGTTTTATTCATGATTCTGTCTATCTACCACAGCAGGTTTCCTGGGCATCTTCTTGTTCTTGATTTCCAATTTGATTCCATATTGTCAGGTTACATCTTCTGCATGAATTCAATCCTTTAGATTATTAAGGCTTGATATGTGGCCCAGCCTGTGGTCGTCTATCTTGGAGAACATCCCACATCTTTAATTGTCCATTCTTATTAGAGTTAACATTGTACCATTATGCAAAATACAGAAAACTTCTAACTGTATAGGTCCAACTGTGCCCCAGTCCTTTATATTATGTCCACATACCTGGTAAACCCCAGAAGACAATATTGGAATTTTTAGATTCAAACAGTATTATGTATTTCAAAGAGATTAAGATTTTAAAGTTCTTTTTTATTTACCCATATTTCCCAGTTTCGATACTCTTCATTACCTCCCTAAAATCTAAATTTCCAACTGGTCTTATTTTCCTTCAAAGAACTTGTTTTAGCATTTCTTATAAATAGCAACAGAGTCGCTAAGTGTTCTTTAATCTGAAAGTATTTTTATTTTGGGGGAATACTATTTCTCCCTGATTATAGAATCCTAGGTTGACAGTTTTTTCTTTTAATTTTTTTATTGCTTAAAGTATTACAAAGGGTATTACATATGTGTCCTTTTTTCCCCCACCCGACAGTTTTTTCTTTCAGCACTTTAAAGACATTCTTCCACTGCCTTCTGTCATTCAAATAACACTGCTCTGTGTACAATGTGTATAGTTTTTCTCTGGTTGCTTTAAAGATTTCTCTCTCTCTCTGGTTGCTTTAAAGATTTCTCTTTTTTAAAAAAATTTTCAGCGGTTTGGTTAGGATGCTTAGGTGTGGTTCACTGAGCTTTTTGAAACTCAAATTTGTGTGTTTCGTCAAATTTAGGAAACTTCTTGATCACTAGATCTTTGAATTCTTTTTCTGCTACATTCTCTATTTCCTCTCTTCTTGGAACTCAAATTGCACAGATGTTAGACCATTTGATATTGTCCCACGGGTTCCCAAGGCTCTGTCCATTATTTCCAGAGTGTTATCTCTTTGTCAGATTGGATCATTTATATTCATGTTCACGGACTCTTGACTCTTATTTCCATTCTGGTAGTAAGTCAATTCACTGAATTTTCAAAATCAAATACTGTTATATTTTTTTTTTCGGTTCCAGTATTTCCATGTAGTTCATATTCTGATCATTTCAATTTCTTAGCTGAGATTTCTTTCCCCCTTTTTCACTGCCAGCATATTTTTCTTTACTTCCTCAAGTACAGTTATAATATTTAAAATCCTTGTCTTCTAATTCCAACACCTTGGAGTATCTCAGGATTGTTCTCAGTTGAATGACTTTTCTCCTGAGACTGGGTCACATTTTTCTGTTTCTTCCTGTCGAGCAAATTTAGATTGCATCCTGGAATGGCATATATTGGGCTGTTACATTGTGGAGAGGGAATTCTGTTCTAATCCCCCAGAGAGAGTTGATTTTGTTGTTGTTGTTTTAAGAAGTAATTAACACAATTGGATTTAGTGTGAAAACTCCGTGTCTTCAGTATAAGCACAAATCACAGTTCGGATATTTTATTTTAGCTAACTTGCTTAAAGTCTGTGGAAAAGCATGTGTGGTTCAGGGGTCAGCCAGAGACATGAGTGGGGGTCATTATTTTTCTTTCTGTCCAGAGTTTGTAGTTTTTATTTCCAAGAGGGTGAGGTCCAGCATGAGTTTACTTGTCTTGTCCTTGTATTCATAGGCTTGTTTCTACCTCACAGGCATTCTGTTCTTCTGTCACAAGGCTGGGAGGCCCCTGAGCATGTGACTTCGTGACAGAAACACCTTCAGAAGAGACTGAGGAATAAAGGCTCAGAACAGAGGCAGCTGTTGGAAAACCTGCCTGTATTAGTCTGCACCAGTTGCCATAACAAAATACCACAGAATATGTGGCTTAGACAATAGAAATGTATTTTCTCACAGTTCTGGAGGCTAAAAGTCCAGTATCAGGGTATCAGCAGGTTTGGTTTCTTCGGAGGCCTTCTCCTTGGTGTACAGAGGGTCGTCTTCTCTCTCTGTCTTCGCACGGTCTTCCCTCTGTGTGCCTGTGTCCAATTCTCCTCTTCTTCCAAGAACAATGATCATATTGGGTTAGAGCCCAGCCCTATGACCTCCTTTAACCTTCTTTAACCTTAACTGCCTTTAACGATTCTATCTATAAATACAGTCACATTCTGAGGTACATATGAAATTCAGGGGGAGACAACTAATACCATACTCTGCCCTTCAAAGGCGGAGAACTGTCTTCTATTAAAAGGCTGCAATTGCCCTGGACGGTGTGGCTCAGTTGGGTGTCGTCCTGTGCACTGAAAGGTTGCCAGTTTGATGCCTGGTCAGGGCACATGCCCAAGTTGTGGGCTCGATCCCCAGTAGGGGGCAGGCAGGAGGCAGCAGATGGATGTTTCACTCTCACTTTGATGTTTCTCTCCCTCTCCCTTCCTCTCTCTCTCTAAAAATCAACAAACTATTCTTAAAAAAAAAAAAGCTGCACTGAGTTCAGTTGATCTGCCCAATGGCACCTGTTATCCCATATTCTGAGGACACTGAAGCTCAGGAAGATCAGTCATGGAGGGCACGGCTGGCACACCTGATGGTACTCCCATGCCAGGCCTCTGACCAGGAGCCCATGTTGGTCCTGGGCTCTGGCCTCCTGAGCCCAATAGGTTGTAGGAACCATCCACAGGCCTCAGGACCTCCCATCATAGAACTATAAGCACCATGGAAGAGTTGCCACTGTGGCTGGAGGGTTCTGTGGGCCTGTAGGTGGCTCAGCATTGACACCTGGGAGCCCCAGTACCTGACCCAGAGGCAGGCAGCTCCCTCTCAAGTCCCCTGACACCAGAGCCTGGAAGTTTCTAAAAGCCCTGCCTTATGCCTCACCGAGGGAAGCAGCTCCCTCCCCTTCTCCTGGTCAGCTGCCTCATGGCCACATGGTTCCTGTGGGCACCCGCGTTTCCATGGTCTGTATTTGACAATCAAAGGGAGAAGCCCACATAGCTCCGTCAGTGTTGTGAATCAGGGTGGAAGTGTCCCGCGTCCCCTCGGTGGGACTTGGCCGTGAGGCAAGCATGCAGCCCACCGGAGGGCACGCTGTGCCATGTTGCTCCCTCTCCAAGTGGACCAGGATGGGGTCCCCGGAGAACGGCAGTGCAGGGCATGCAGTGTGGGTCTCCAGGAGCATCAGCCCTCCCACATGCACCTCTCCTCGTTAGGGACTGCTCCGGAAATGAAACCTCAACGGAGATGCGTCCCCGTGGAATGGGGCAGGCTCTCCACGGTGCAGCTCAAGGAATGAAGCAATGCCTGGAATTAGCAGAAGTGGAATGTTCTGGAAAACTTGGCTTCAACATCATTTTAAATTGCAGATGAAAGAGAAGAGCCTGGCACAGGATAAGTAAGGCATGGACCAGCCTGGCACCACCAGACAGTCCAGGTGGAGAGGCTGTGGGGTGGGGGCAGGGCCTAGGCCCTCTGCCCCACGGGAAGGGGTAGACAGGCAGGAAGTGTGGGTGATGTCACAGTTCTCTGCAGCCATGCGCTGGTTCAGTGGCATCTCACAGGTCAGAGAACAGCTGTATCCAAGCACTGCCCCTCTCCCGGCTGTATTTATGCATCATACTCACCCAGTACACTCATGAAATCTGCCTCAATTACACTGTCTGGGGAACAGCTTGGCAACCATTAATCCCGATAAAGTAAGAAAACACACTCAGAGGAAAGTCACTCCGGATCCTGAATTTCACCAACTGCCCCCGCTGTGGGAGAAGGTGGGATGCCTGGCCTCCAGGGAGGGGCAGCTGGCTCTGTCCTCTGCCCACCGAGGGAGGTGCCATGGCACGGTGGGCACAGCCCGGAAAGAAGAGAGTGACGCATATGCATCTCGCCATCAGGTACCTGTAGCCCACATGTCACTCCGCATAGGGTCACCACAGGAAGGTGTGCAATTACAGGGACAAAAATACCCCAAGGAAATCAACACGGAACTTATTAATATCAGACCCATAGGTGACAAGTGTCAGACAATCGGTCAACAAGGGGCCCCGTGTCTGCGTGATCCCAGCTAACCCATTATGATCTTTATGAAGTGTCCTTCTGGGGGGTCGGCGTCGTCAGGCGGGAGGGGAAGCCCCTTCCCTTTTATTAGCAGCTAAGCTCTTTATGCTCTGACCATATTGCAGCAGGTTAGGCGTCTAAGCTTTATTGTCTTATGTTATTGAAAATCCAGCTTCCGGCAGGCTTCTCCCTCAGGTCACGCTTTGTCTGCGAATACATTCTCATTTTTCCATGTACAGAGACCGTCTGGAGAGAGGCAGAAAAAGATTATGACTGTAATATACTTAAATCCAATTTATTTGCCTGGCCAGAAACTTGCACCCTCCACAATTGCTTCCTACCCTAGATGTTGTCTTTAATTCTTTCCTGACAGGGAGAGGCACGCAGTGCCGGTTTCCAGCAGGTACAGGCGCAGGGAGAGGGTGAGGGTCCTGAGGCGTCCAGCCCACAGGTGACAGGAGGGCCCGAGGGGGCTCCGGGCACCCACTGGTTTCCAGTTCAGAACTTCTCCTTTGTCACGGGAAGACGTCTTCAGGCACGTGGCGTTCACCGGAGGAGACATGCGAAGGTGAGAAAGCAGGAGAGTGGCCACGAAGGAAGGGAAAGACGCCCCGGGAAGGAGGGTGGGACCGCATCACGTGGCGGAAACTGAACTTGAACTAGTATCAGATTCGATTAGGGAATCACTGTTTATTGGGTTGGGGTAGCTGTGAGCTAACCATGTGCACGAGCCAGACCTGCTGCCAGAACCTCCGAGACCAGAGGGAAATGTACGAGTCAAATGTGACACTGGCTGGTGGTTAAAACGGCGTGGGCCCCACTCGTGTGCACTTGACGACAGAGCAGCCGCAGCCGGGGCCCTCACACACTGGGCTCAGCGTTTCTGGGGCCACCCTGGGCCCGGCGCCCTCACACACTCACTCGCTTAGAGATGCCACACAGTGTTGCGGTGCCTCGCGAAACCCTTTATTCCAGAAACGTCTTTATCCGGCGGCATCACGAAAGCAGACGGGAAAGTGTCACTAGGCAGCCACATCCCACACGAGTGGAGATAAAGCCACGACTCAGTCACATCCCGTCACGCCGGCGTGGCGCGTGCCCGTGGGCAGCGTGGATGCCAATGCTGGCATCTCATTTGCCAGGCGCCTGCCCTGATCCCATCAAGCACAGGCTTTCCCGGATGCCGAGGCAGATGGACAGAGTCGTCGGATACAAATAAGTCCTAGATTGGATTCTGCAAAACACATTTTCCTAGGAAACCCAATGGCGCCTGCTTTGTTTCTGGGGCCGTGCCCGTCATTGGTGAGGTGACATGAAATGCGCTTAGGCTGCTAGAGCAGGAGCGGTGCGCACCTTCGTCGATGGCCGGGTGAGACCGCACCGGGGAGCTGGCAGGGGAAGGGGCCGTGCTGGACTCCCGTGGGGTCCCGGCTGGCTGGGCGGCACCACCTGTCCCCTCCCCCGGCGCCTCTGCCACCAGGACCTGCTCCGGAGGCACCAGCCCACCGTCCATACACGGGAAGGCAGGCGATTCATTTTAATTACATGGGACATACACGGACCACCCACGGATGAGACAGTGCTGCCGGAGAGTCTCAAGGTTACTGTGGGGAATACTTCATAACCCAAGTGTGTTTTCCCCAAGGAGTTACACCATTTGATTTAATTTTTAATTTTTACATTTTAATCAAAAATAGATCAAATGGTGGTGGTCTCTCCGGGGAAACATACTGCAGAGAGGAAGCCGGCCATGCTCCTTTCCACGTGTAGAGCTGCCATCTCCGCAGAAGTCACGGGCGGCGCTGCTGCCACTGCCCCTGTGACGGGCTGGGCGAGTTTCTGGAGCTGCAAGGCCACAGGCAGCTCCAGCGGCTCCCGCCCAGCACCCGCTACACAGCGAGCCGATGAGAGCCTGACTGAATCATTGCACCTCCGCAGTGTGGGGCTCCCCATCTCCCTGAAGAGGCCACTTCTGTCTCCCCAGGGGAGTCCCTTTACCTGCCAGGGTAGGGCAGTGGGCAGTGTCCATCCCCTCTCAGGGTGTTTGTGTGTGTGTGTGTGTGTGTGTGTGTGTGCGCACTCTTGCTTTTTGAGGCTCTGCATTCTAGAAACAGGCAGTATTTTGATTGCGAGGAAAGGCACACACATTCTTACCCAGGTGTTTGCAAGGAAAAGGCGCGCCTTCCGTCCACGATGGTCACCTGGCTTGGCACATCACAGCTCGGAGTGGCCTAGACTCCTGCTGCTACCCAGGCGGGCTCTGAGAGCCGCCCTCCAACCGGCTGAGTGGCCTCAGATGGCACAGCTTCTCTGGACCTGGTGCCATGTGTAAAGTGGGCGAGGCTGGCACATGCCCACGCGTCGTCATGGGAATCAGGTGTCCGTCAAAGGCCGTGCCAGAGAAATGCTGGCTGCACCTAAGCGCTCACTATGTCACCTCGTTGGCGTCATAGCTGTGGCGTGAGTGATGAAGGCAATCTGCTCTCTCTCATCCTGGGTCCACTCAGGACACCTGAGGGTCTGTTCAAGGCTTGGGGGGGGGGGGGCTGGGTGCTTGGTAGGGAAACAGTGGATAATGGGGAGGCCCAGGGCCTCCAGAGCTCGGCTTCTCCCAGAGGCGCCTCAGGCCCCAACAGTGCCCGCAGCATCCTCCCAAGGACCTGGCTCTCTCTTCCATGCTCCACCCTTGGGCTCAGCACAATGGATTTGTTTTTGCCTCCATCTCTGTGGACCACTGACTGTCCCGCTCCCTCTCCGAGCTGGAGGACAGCAGGACGAGGGATGCTGGTCTGGCTGTGTCCCTTCCCTGGCCCCACCTACCAAAGCCAAGGATGGAGCCCCAGTCTGTGGGCACCCTATCCACTGGCCAGGGGTGACAGGCCAATTGGAAGCAGGCACCCCTTCCCCCACGACCTGCACCCTCTATGCCCCCCCTTCCTCCCGCCACTACCTTGGCCATTGGCTCGGCTGGAGCGTCAGCTTCCTTTCCAGTGGTTCTGAGAGCCCACATCACAGACGGCATTTATTAGTGTCCTCCGGCTCCTTGTCCCCTTCTGTCTTTCTCTCCAACGTGAATCCCTCCACAACTACACACTGTGGCTGTTTATGGTTCGGGCTCCTCAGAGCGCCAAGGCGGAGGGTTGGTGGCCAGCAGAGAACCGGCCCACGTGGGTAACGCAATGAAATCACCTGAGCTCAGGGGCTTCGTCCGCCGCTGGTTCGGGAAGGGGAAGGACCGAGAGCAACCCCATAACCAGCTCCATTCTTAGGGCCTTGCCCTAGGTGACAGGGACACCCCGGGAAGCCTCCGACTCAGGGAAAGTGACACCAGTCTCTGAAGGCAGACGAGACATCGAAAACCCAAGAGAAAATGAGAAATTGCCATTTAATGTCAAAGGGGCCCTGTGCCTGATGAACTCGAGGGGCAGAATCACACAGAACGGCTTGGACACCAGCATTTGGTAAAATTCAGTTTAAGATTATAAGGCATTTAAGTATAAAAATAAGTCTTTTCATTAAAAAGAATGCATGAGCAGCCCTGGACACACCCACAAAGCCACTGAAAAGTATAAAAGGGGGGCCGCATCTGGATACGGTTCCAGAAGCCACAGGGCTCTCCAGCCTCATAGGAAATTTGATAACTGAAGTTTTCAAACGTCCCAATGACACAATCGCCCTCCTTCCCACCAGGACGCATGGGGAGACGGCTCAGGAGGTGCCAGCGATCTGCAGTCTCTCTGGAAGTGACAGGGTCCGCCTGGCTGGGTCGCGGAGGGCGGTGGGGTACCTGGACGAGAGCACAGGTGTGCAGCACAGCCATCCGTAAGAGGGTTACGTACACCATCACACAGAGGTTCCAAACCAAAATCGGAATGTTCCTTTTCCGTCTCCCATCTTCTACTGATTCTCAGAATGGGTAAAGTGGCCCTAAAATGATAAAACAGCACACGTGGGAATTAATTTTCATGGACTAAATTCATCCACTGTGGCTGCGTGTTCACCGACACACAGACCTGCTACCCCTGAAGTGACTGGCTACCCCGGTGAATGAGGCCTCATTTCTGAGGCAGGTGCGTGCCACAGAGTGTACGGGGCCGACTTCGGAGACACGGTGGCCGGGTCCAGACCATCAGAATAAAGCGAGTATCACGATAGAACTCATCACGCGAATCCGTTGGTTTCCCACTGCACATTATTTACATTGTACTATAGCCTAGTAAGTGTGCAATAATCGCACTATGCCTACAAATGCATATCTCTTAATTTAAAAATACTTTCTTGATAAAAATACTACACATCATCTGAGCCTTCAGCAGGTCAGAATCTTTTTGCTGGTGGAGGGTCTGACCTTCAATTTGTAAAAAAAAGTCAGTATCAGCGAAGCACCATAAAGCAAAGCGCAATAAAACGGGGGATGCCTATAAATGTAAAAATATTATAGTTAAGATAGTTAAAGCACTTCCTACAGTGCCCGCACTTAGAATGTTCTTAATAAATGTTATTTCTCCTCTTGCCTCTGAGGAAAAAGGAGAATAAAAAATCTATATATTCATAAAATAGAATTTTTAAAAATGATGTCCAAATACTGAATTGAGATTCAACACAAGTGGCTCCTGGGGGGACGGGACATGGGAGTAGCCCCGGTTCATCACCATCCGGCCAGGGCCCTCTGCCCTGTCTCCTGGACCAGGCCTCGCGTCTCCTCACCTCCCCGCAGAAAGAGCTGGGGGAGCCAGACGGCTAGTGGCAGACAGGTGGCCGGACACTGCTACCGTGAAATGAGAGGTCTCTCCAGCATTTAGAAACCTTTGTCACACTTGGCCATGATACAGCAGGAACAGCGTGGCTCTGTGGCCCAATGGCAGAGGGCGCCCTGCTCTCTGAGACCACACTGTGATGGCAGTGGGCCCCTGGATGCCAGGAAGAGTGGTGTGGGCCCAGCGATGGGGAAAACAGCAGCCAAGTCCATGATGGTGTCCCAGTTTCCGGCGGGCAGGTGTGCCCGAAGCCACAGGGACCAATAGGAGAGACTCAGGCCTGACTGACAGCAGCCGTCACACGGGACGGCTCATTCAGGTGATGGGAACGAAGCTATGGTGGCACTGATTCCACCTAATGAGGGTTGGGGAAGGCTTCACATAAAGCCATGTGTCCTGAGTGGACCACGACGGCGGAATAGAGTCTTACAGGGTGGGAGAGGCCATCCCAGGCAGGGAGAACGGCATGAGGTCAGAACGTTCCAGAACGGAGAGGCTGTGATTTCGCCGCACACGGGCAGTGATGGGAGACCTACCTGAAGAGCCCAGCGGTGCCCAGACTGTGGAAGGCCCTGAGCACCATGGTGACTGCGGGCGCTGAGTTTACCCATCAGGCTGTTTCCCCAACAGTCTCGGAAGCCCATGTGTGCGAGCACTCTTTCCAAAAGGACACTGAAGAAAATGAACAGGTTTCCTTACTGTGACTCTCAGGGTCTTTACTAGTCTACTGCACATCAAATCTACAAGAAGTGGCTCAGTGGTTGAGCGCTGACCTATGAACCAAGAAGTCATGGTTCAATTCCCGGTCAGGGCATATGTCTGGGTTGCCGGCTCGATCTTCATTGTGGGGCCTGCAGGAGGCAGCCAATTAATGATTCTCTCTCATCAATGATGTTTCTGTCTCCCTCTCCTTTCCTCTCTGAAATCAATAAAAAATATATTACAAAAAAAAAGAAATAATAAAAAAAAAGAAGTGAGGAAAAGGATTCAGCATTTCTCGAACTTCTTTGACCTAGAAACTTGTCCTGAGACCCTCAGCAGCAGCGGGAAGAGCAGCTCTGGGGAGGTGAGTCAGACAGCCGTCTGGGAAGCTCACTCCGAGCTGCTGGGGGTGAGGGAGAGGGGTGGATGGGTCAAGAGACAAGACAGGGCCTCTCTCAGCACAGTTTACAGAATGCCTTGCCATTTCCAACTGATGTGTAGTATCTTTCCTGTAAAGTATAAGCTGCCACATATGTTTGTTTAAAGCCCTTGACTTTATTCATTGGCCCATGTGTCCATTGCTGGACTAATAACACATCATCTTAATTATCACAGCTCTGTCATATGTCTGGATATCTGATAGGTGATTTCCCTCTTCTTGTTCTTCTGCTTCAAAACTGTTTGGCTTTCTTCCAATTCTGGGAAATTCTCAGCCATTATCTTTTTAAAAGTCCTTATTCTTTTCAAATCTTTTTATTTTATTTTCCTCTCCCATTTTAATATTCCTCCATTCTGGGTTTCCTAATACATCTTCTCATTTTTTCCTCTATGACTCCTAAACACTTTCCTACTTTCCACTTATTTCACTTGGTGCATTTTAGAAACTTTCCTGATTTATCTTCTAATTCACAAATTTGGTCTTCAACTGTGTCTAATCTGATGGTTTCTTCTTTAACTTCAATGACCATATCATTCACTTTAAGAAGTTTTTTTTTTAATCTTCCAATTGCTTTTTCTTCATACTGTTCTATTCTTTCATTATGGCTCCATTTCTCCTTTGATCACTTTTAAAAATTAAAATACTTATCTTTACAGTAAACTTCATTTATTTCAGATTCTTGGAGGTTTGTATTCTCCTGTTTGTTGTAGTTCCTGACCCCCTACCCCCAGCCATGGCTGGTTTGCTTATGTGCTGCTGTTTCATCTCTGTATCCTGTATGCTCCGGTGGGGGATGCCTACAGGATAATTCTGCATTTGTCACAATGAAAGACCATAATGTCTTCAATAATCGCACCTGTTTTTATGCTAATGTTTGGCTTTTGGTTCTTGCGCTGAGGTAGACTAAAACTGGAACCCACCCCCATGCACGGCTGGTGTTTTCATTTCTAAGCCCTAAGGTACGACAGGTCTTCAAGGCTCTGAGCTTTATGCAAATTCTGGCTCCCACACCTCCACTGGGAATTAGACTCCTAGCCTCCAGTCCCTGGACCAATCCTGGGCCAAACCCAACAAAGGCCAAGACGGAGGACAGCGGGGAGAGGTGTGTTTTGCTCCCTCTTCACTTACAGGATTAACTATGCACTTCCTGTTTTCCCAGCAGGAGGGGCACGTTTGCATTAGCTAGTCTAACATGCTTATAAGAAGTCTAAACTGCATTTTTCTTAAAGTGCTAACTTTTCTTTTATTCCATTCCACAAACTCCTCATAGAGTCACATTTGACTCCTAGAGAAAGGTTTTGTTTTGTTCGTCTCATCATCTGAAGGCTCTCTTCCTTCAGAGCCTAGCAATGATCTAAGTTAACCCTCTGTAATAACACTATTTTTCTGGTACCCACATTCCAGAGAAAGCATTCACTATCAGAAGCTCCATCGGAAGACTGTGGCAGTGAGTCTATTCAAAAGCATCTATTTTGGGATTCACTTTTGGCTGCACTGGCACAGCCCAAGTTTCCCCTTGGCCAGCGTATTCGCTCACAGTTTGAATAATTCAGCCCTGCGTCTAGAGCCAAGCAGCTCTCACTGTGTCTGGGAATGAGGTCCACGAAGACCCACCGTCTCCCTGCTGCCCTTCTTGGGGTGTCAGAGCAGCCGCGGCGCCCAGTGTTGGGAAGTGATGCTGGCACGCCGGCTGTAAACACACACACCAGCCAAGAAGAGCAGGAGGGGCGGGCGCAGCGCGTGCTGGAGCCAGCCTCCCCCTCCGCCACGCTGCACGGCAGGCCAATCACTTAACCCCTGTGGACCTCATTGCCCTTATCTCTAAATTGACGGGGTTAGACCGATGCACTCAGGATCCCTGACACCTTGAGGGGGGAAATGCACGGAGCACAGTTTCATTCTTACAGAATGATCAATGAAATCCCGTTGATAACTCCATGATTGCGTTTTCTCCTCTCAGGACGTAAGAATAAAGGCCTGACAAGAACTAGCTGTTGAAACAGGACACACGGAGTGAACCACTGCGCATCGATCTCTCTTAATCTATGTCAGGACATCACATTTCCCTCCTTGGCCTTGGTCCCGGCCTGACACCTGGGCCTGCGGTATCGAGCACAGGCGGGCACAGGAGACAGGCAGCCTTGCTTCCGCCGGGCCCAGGCCCGCTCCTGCTCTGCTACCGTGCTTCTAGATGCTGCAGACGTGCAAAGCAATCACCAATGAGACAGACAGGCAAACAAATAAAGCAAATATTTTAAAGGTCATCCACTTGGAGATAAAAGTACAAAAAAATGTATGTCCATTTAGAATCAGAGTCATCATCACGCTTGGGCTCCTGCTGCACCTACAGGGCAACAATGAACCAAAAGCCCCCTCCTGTGCCCTCGATTCCTCCCCCTGCAGTGACCCACCCCCGCCATCAGGCAATGGAGTCGAAAAGTGAGTGTCACAGTGAACAGCACAGAGGCTGATGAAGGCCACTCCCTCAGCAGCTGCCCTCAGCCCCCCGACACAGGCTAGGATCCCAAATCAGTTCGTTGGGAAGTGGGGGTGGGGTGCTGGTCAGCAATACCAACAATCATGGTTTCCATATTGGGTTCCAGTTTGGGCAGTAAAGCCCACTAAGGCCAGATAAAAGCAAGCGAAGGAACCCCAGTGATGGGCCAGAGTAGAGGGCCTGACTGTAGTTTTCAATGTAACACCCCCACACCCCCACCCCCGTGTGACTCACAGCCAGGACTGGCTCTGCCACACTCCACACGCTGAGCCTGGACCAAGACCCTGAGCCCGAGCGGGGCCCAGAGGCCTGCGTTTAAAACTGCAGTCTCTGCCCTGGCCAGTTGGGCCCAGTGGATAGAGTGTTGGTCCTCGGACTGAAGGGTCTGGGTTTCTATTCCGGTCAAGGGCACATACGTGGGTTGCAGGCTAGATCCCCGGCCCTGGTCAGGGCACGTGTGGGAGACAACTGATTGATATGTCTCTTTCAGATCAATGTTTCTCTCTCTCTCTGTCTCTTTCTCTCCCTTCCACACTCTCTCTAAAAAAAATCAATGGAAAAATATCCTCAGGTGAGGATTAACTAAAAACAAATACAAAAACAAAAAACGCTATCTTTTCTTTTCTTCTCCAGGGGAATCTGTCCATGCATTAGCTGATTAGCCCAGGTGGGGTCCAATCTAGGTATTCCCAACACAGGAAATTGAGCATGGAATTCAAGGACACAAATGGTGGAAGAAATCTTAGCCACACAGGGCGGGGGAGGCAACCCAACAACCCCCACTGTGGGACGCCCACCCTGGGCGGGGAGGGCCAGCAAGAGTTGGGACCACAGGGACCCCTCTGCGGAGCCGGGACCTTGGAGGGAGGCGCTGAGAGGCTGCCCTTAAGGAAGAAGGAGGGAGCAATGCTCCGGCTGCCACCCCCTCCGACCACGCTGGTGTCCAGTGTCAGAAACCAGAGCAAGGGAGGCCGGAAATGCAGCCTCCGCAATACAGAGCAGGGGACCCAAAGCTGGGGGACGGCGCTGAGAGAAAGCAGGCCATCGACTGTCCCGCTGACCCAGTGAAATCTGAGGGTGGCCCCTTCCCTGAAGGGCTCCCGCTCAGAGGAGCGACGGAGTGTCAGGGGCCAGATCCCCTCCAACACTTGGTGCTGAGAATACAGACCTGCCCCTCAACTACCACCCCAATCTGTTCTTCCCAGGGTTCCTGTCTTACAAGGCCACCCCTTCTCATGTACCTGTCATGCCACCCCTTTCATGTATCTTTCTTGATTGTCCTGGAGAGCTCTGGCAGCCTCCTTAGGTTTCGTTTAATGGGTTTGACTTTACAGAGAATGGTGTGCTTTCCTGGTCACACTTGGGACCCTCTGGGCTGAGCTGGCCCGAGAAAGGAAGCCTGCTCCAAGGCTCTGGTCCAGCTCTGGAACCTCTGAGGAAGGAGAGGACGCCTGCCAATGACAGCGGCCACTGGCACTGCTTCCAGACTGGCAGCACGGGATGGTGCACAGAGCGAGGGCAGCCTGGCCCGGTGTCGGGGAGAGACCCCGAGTGACGTACCACCATGTCCTACCACGTGAGTAGAGGACCGTTTCGTTCCGTCAGTAACACGAGCAGAGGAACTCGGGGCTGAGAGATGTTTCTAAATAACAATGCATATGAGTTCAACCTTAACAGTGACTACTATAAAGAACAACATCAGCGACTACTGAAATAGTGTCATTATAACAGCGACCTAGCATGAGAAGGTAGGGGAAGATCCTGGCAGATGTGAGCAGTCAAGACCTTGCATTTGTGAGAAATGACTCATGATAAAAATAAGGAAAAGCGCCCTAGCCGGTTTGGCTCAGTGGATAGAGCGTCGGCCTGCAGACTGAGGGGTCCCAGGTTCGATTCTGGTCGGGGGCATGTACCTTGGTTGCGGGCTCATCCCCAGTGGGGGGTGTGCAGGAGGCAGCTGATCGATGTGTCTCTCTCACACATCGTGTGGGGCGTGTGGGGCCTGGTGCGTGTGGGGCCTGGTGCGTGGCGGGGCCTGGTGCGTGCAGGGCCTGGTGCGTGTGGGGCCTGGTGCATGTGGGGACGGTGCATGGCAGGGCCTGGTGCGTGTGGGGCCTGGTGCATGGCAGGGCCTGGTGCATGGCAGGGCCTGGTGCGTGTGGGGCCTGGTGCATGGCATGGCATGTTTAATGAAGCCGTCTGACATGCAGGGCTACGCCCACCGGTGATCTGTGTTAAGCACTGCTCCCTGGGATCCTGCATCGCTAAAAATACTATTTGCTTTTTATTTAACACTGGACTTTCAATGTTCTAAAATGCAAAAATAGTGTCTTATTATTTTAAAAGCTTAGGAGGGAAAGTAGCCATATTATTAGAAAAAGAAGATATATGCAGCTAGAGTCTGTTCAAATATCAAGAGGTGTGACTTTTCGAATTCATATTTCAATCTTTATTTACATAAGACTTTTAGAAATAGTGGGTGTAAATATTAAATCACCCAAGGCTGGGTGAAATTTTATTGAAAATAACTACAAATAGAGAGAAACTGATTTTTTAAAGTCGGTTTCTGAAATTTAGATGAAAAAGAATATCAAGCATTAACCAAAAACTGATATATTTACATATCAATATAGGTTTTCTGCTCATAGACTCATTTCCTATGAAACCGAACAGAGGCAAGCTTGGGGAATTACAAAGGAAGGAAAAACCCTAATCAAATAGGTACTGTTGTTCAAACAGAATATTAGCCAAAATGATCCAATCAGTTGCTTGAGCCAAATTTTTTTCCTTTAAGCCACTCATGCCAGCGCACAGCTCTGAGAGCACAGAGATCCACGGTTCATGCCCAGTGTGTGCCCCACGGGTGGGTCTGGAAGACACCGAAATTGGATGAGAAGGGAGGGCGGCAACAATAAGCAATGGGCCCAGAAAGGGTCCCATTTCTCAAGGTAAATATTACTTCTTTGCATTGCGTGGTGTGTGTGGCAGTCGCGTGAGCCATCCTACACAGAGTAAGTTCAGGTGCTGGCTCTTGGCCTTCCCCCCCCCACCCTGTGGGGAAGCACATAACCTGCGAGGGCAGAGCTTCCTAAGGGCAGCACCGAGGAAGAAGAGCGCGCCTTCGCGGGGCGGGTCTGACACGGGGCTTTGTTTTCATACCTGACTAATGACTTCACATGAGCAGAGGGGCACGCAGGTGACAACTAACACCCTTCTAGTTCTTGGTTTAAAACAAAATCGTTGCCTATCATTGTAAAACATAATAACTAGCAATGTGTCAATTGAAGGTCTAATTCGTTGACTCAATCTTTTGCTTATCAAAATCAGAACAATGTGCTTCTGTAAGAATCTTTAGGGAGCAAAAGCAGATATACATAGATGACACACACAGACATGCGCACACACACACTCCTGGTTTCTATGTAAAATTAAACATAATTCTATTTTATTACAATATTAAGATTCCAATTTTTAAATTGAAAAACCCCCAAGAATTACAGAGGTTATCAAAGATATATTAACTTGTTCTTAGAATAAGCTCAAAATTAATAACCAAGGCATGATTATGCTAATGTATACTTTATGATATTCCGCCTGACACAGGAGACTGAGAACTGGGCCCTGGCAGTGTTAGACCGCCCTTGACTTTGAATTAATGGTGTGAATATTGCATTTCTCCTGAAATCTTTGGTTTATGGGAAGTTTATGGAAACATGAAGGAAAAGCTTATCAGAGATGAGAAAAAACAACACTGATTCCTATTTGGATACTTAAATGAGGGCAGGCCTTTCTTCCCAGATGTCCTCCAATTCCCTTCCCTGAACCCTGCTTTTAAAAAGAATTTTAAACATATTTGCAATTTCTATTTCCAACTTGAAGCTGGAGACAGATTAGTTTGCACCCCAGTCGAATGCTAAGAAAAGCTTAAATCAAGCGGCACCTTTTTATTTACATCCCTCATTCCTTAGAAGCGTAATTGCCTTTTTTATTAACTTTGTTTTATGGATCTAATATTTAAGAACAAGCCTACCCTTTATGTGACACAAGAAGGTGAATGCACTTACAGACTCCCCTGCAATACATCTCGGGCAGGGCTGGGCGGAGCTCCTTCCACCGGTCGGAGGGACCTGGTTGACAAATCACAGCCGCAGATGGATCAGAACAAGGTTATTTACACTTTTTATTAGAATATTTAAATGGGTTCCCAGCTGGTTTGGCAGGAACAGGAACCTACCCCCGCACTTGGTGGCCCCTGGCCGCTGGCTGGCCTTGGCGCAGAGAGGCGGCCTCCGGGCTGCGCCTCCAGCTCCCGGCTGCCCCAGGACACCAGGGCGCCGGCCTTCGCCTGGGGACAGCCCCGCTCCTGCACAGCTGCTTCCAGGCTCCTGCACACCCGCTTCTGAAACGAACAAAATTTCACTCGAGATGGCCTCGTAAAGCACACAACGCTAATTAAATTTGCTTCCTGAAAACTTCAGCTGCAAATACAGACCCTGTGGAGCTGGGAAAGTTTATAGGACATTTGAGGGGATGACTTTAAACTTTATCTTCAGGAATAACCGCCATCAATTACATTTAACCTCATTATTTCCCAAATTGTCTGATATTTACTTAGCTTTACAGATTTAAAACAGTCATTTTAACAATTTGAGCAGAAAATCTTGTCGTAAACTACTGTGACTGGTTTATTGATATTGAAAATGTACAAGACCCATAAATTTTGTTCAAGAAACTAGTTTTATGCTGCAACACATTCTGCTAGTACTAAGTGACACAACAGGAATAATCCACACATGAATAACTCTTTCTCTTACGGACACCGAAGACCCAGTTAATTTTATTTCAAAAGTTGCACACACAGTCTTAACTGATAACCTTTGGGAAAGTTAGCATTTGGTTTCTGCTTCCACTGGAGCGAAAGGTAAACTACCAAAGCAATCCCCTAAAGCTAAAGGAAAGATTGCTCTCAGAGTGCCAAGGCTGTGTACTGTGAGGGCACCGCTCGCACTGACCTGAGTCAGATGCCACTGCCTTGCCCAGCCCCAGCGGTGTCCCTGGATCCCTGCGCAGCCTGCAGGCCCGGCTGCTAGACAGCTCCTGCCCGTGACGCCCGTGGCTACAACTTCTTCAGTCACTTGCAAACCAGCATCATGATTTGTGCCAAATTACTTATTATCTGTACTGTTATTTATTTAATATTTTCTAAACTGACACCTTCTTATTTAATGGACTTATTCAATAGAAGCTTTATCTCATAGGTTTAGGCTGCTGGTTCTACTGTTCTCTAACATGCCTTAAAACAGATACAAAGAGATTAAAGTGAGACCCTTAAGCCACTTGGAGTCATTTCTTGGGGTAAGCGCTTGACCTCTAGATGGCAAAAGACAAGGGCGGGTATAGAGTTACCTACTCCTACAGTTCTTCCCAAATGACAGGAAACCAAAGCCTGAGAAACTCAAAATTCTGCACCAAACCACACCCCGAGCAAAACTTAAAGACAGAGGATGTCAAAATCTGAAAATAAGGCTGGTACAAAGAGAAACACCACCAAATCTGAGTGTGGGTCCCGGGCTCCCCCACCCGCACTGAGGCGGGCTCTGTGAGGAGCCACTAACACAGGGTGAGAGCCATCTCCATGGCCCCGGAGAGACCACTGCAACCATGAAAGAGCTCTGACAGTCCCTGCATGGCCCAGAGCATGGACGCAGGGAAGGGACTGCAAAGTCCACACAATTCCAAGGAGCAAACACCATTTAAAGGGGCCTCTTCACAACTCATAGCTTCTGGGAGCCAACAGGGGAAAGAGGAGGGCGAGGTGCCCTTTGGCAACTGGTGGTGAAGATAAAAAGAAGAAAAGTAGGGAAAATTTCGGGTCCTACAAGTAAAGAGGACCATGATATCAGGAGGCTCACGCCCTCCCGTCAGACACACACACACACACACACACACACAGCAGCTGCACTGACTGGACCAGGTGCCATCAGACCAGGGTCTTGTAGAAAGACCAACGTTATAGAAATTCCCTCCTAAAAAACCGCCATGAACCAAAAGAAAACTGTAGTTCAATACTCTGCAAACATAACTAAACGTATTCAAGCAAACACTGGAGACGAAAATCACCTTGAATTAGAGATGTCAATTAAAAACAGAAAGGGACAAAAATAGGGAGCAAGAAGGAAAGAGGTGAATGAACCCAGGAAAGTAATGGAAGGGGAAAACAAAATTACGTCAGAAATGAAGGATAAAGTGTAAAGTACCCATGGAGAATTCAAACGAAAATTTTAAAAAAGGGGAAAGGAGGTCAAATACGTGCTGAGGAAGAAAACTAGACTTTGGGTGGTGAGCACAGAACAGATGTTCCATGATAAAGTCGGACACCTGAAATTTAAATAATGTTATTAGCCACTGTTATCCCAATAAATTTAATTTAAAAAAGAGGCATGACATGTTAAAACTGGTTTATTGTCATCTTTCAATAATCTGTGTTAGCACAACCCACAGACACAGACAATAGGGTGGTGAAGCCTGGGGTGGGGGTGGGGGTAGGCTGGAAGGGGTCAATTGGGGGAAAGGGGGACAGATGTAATACTTCCAACAAAAAATATTTAATTAAAAAATAATCTGTGTTAAAGGGAAGCAGTGGAAATACCACGGGCCCCATGCCATTTTATACGTAGGCGTGGACCTTCCATCAGCGACATCACTCAGCAACGAGCACCCCTACTATTTCCCTGCCTTTTGAGTGACATCAGACTTGCTGAGAAGGAAAGCGC
Organism: Myotis lucifugus; assembly: GCF_000147115.1. NCBI lineage: Eukaryota > Metazoa > Chordata > Mammalia > Chiroptera > Vespertilionidae > Myotis > Myotis lucifugus. The sequence goes on from NW_005871303.1 coordinate 394,545, forward strand.
AGGGCAGGGGTGGGGGATGGGAGGCAGAAGCACTGCCTCTGCGACATGCCCCGCACTCCAGGATGACATCTGAACCATTTCTGGGTGGGGTCACAGAACAACTGGCACGTGAAGGTCAGCAGACTTGTGAGTATCCATGGTGACAAGCCGAGGTTCTTCGAGGGGCTCAGGTGGCCGAGGCGGCCAGCTCCCCACCTCTCGTGGCAGGTGAAAGGAGGTCCCACGCTGATACCAAGGTGCTGGGTTAAGGTTGGGCTCCCCAGGGAACGTGGGGATCACCGGCTTGGTGGCCCTCAGTCAGCTGAGTGGATTAAATTATTCATGTTTGCTGCTATTTACTGTGGATTACTGAGAGCTGACTGCATGAGACTGACCTGGACACTTACTCGGCAAATAGTCGGGTCATCGCGGGTTGGCCTGGACCACAGCAAAAGGAAGGCTGCAGAGGCCTCTCACGCCGGATGCCTGTGTGTACGGCTCTCTCCCCCTCCCTTCTAGCGAGGCTCTGTCAGCCTTCATAAGGCAGATGGAGATTTACTGCCCGACTATAAAGACACTCGCACTGTATAAACAAAATTAAAACCCCGCGTCTACACGAAGACCCCATTACTTAACAATAATTGAAGGAGATCAATCGAACAGCAATCTCGCCAGAGAATAACTAAAGCAGGAATGCGATGAAGAGAAGACACTTGATACGACGCATAAATTAAAATAGAAGATATGTATCCTGTTGCCTCAATGATGGAACAAAGTAGACAGGCCTGGGAGAGACAAGCTGCCCTCGCCGAGGGGGTGCGACCGCGCCTGTGTTACCGAGGACGTGCTTCTTTATTGGAAGTGATGGGGCCCAGGGAGCTGGATGAGTGGACGCGGAGGAGGGGGAGGGGAGGGGTTAAGGGTTTCACGTTTGGGCAGAAATGAAATTCAAAGCCTCGGCTTCCGTGCTGATGCGAGTGAGCCCGTGTAGCAATCAGACTGGAGATGCATCCCCCACGAACCTGGGGAGCCAATGAACGGTACAAGAACGGGGCACGCAGAGCAAGGCCGGTACCAGCCATGCTAGGCTGAACCCGGCAGGCTGCCACCTCCAGAAACCCATTTTCCACTCTACACGAGAGAAGAATGTGGAGAGTGAAGAAAACAGATACCGACTTCCTTGAACACTGACAGAGAGCACCGTGTGTTCTCTTCAATCAGCACAGTGAGAAAAGGCCATGTTCTTAAAAATTAAACACCTTGTCCCTAACCGGTTTGGCTCAGTGGATAGAGCGTCGGCCTGCGGATTGAGAGGTCCCAGGTTCGATTCCTGTCAAGGGCATGTACCTTGGTTGCGGGTACATCCCCAGTAGGAGGTGTGCAGGAGGCATCTGATCGATGTTTCTAACTCTCTATCCCTCTCCCTTCCTCTCTGTAAAAAATCAATAAAATATATTTTTTAAAAAATTAAACACCTTGAATGAACGTATATAATATATAAGCTAATATGTGAGTTAAGCATATATACCATGAATTAGAATACCAAGGTAAATCATTAGAACTCAGTAATGTAATTAATGGTAAGTCTCCACACACTCACACACATCTAACCTTTCAGATTGAAGGTATTTGAGGGTTTTTACTGACTAATGGCCTTTATTCATTTGTATTATAAATGTGTAATGCTGGCTAATTGAGTCCTAGTTACTAGAAACAGTTTGCTGAGTGAGGATTTTAGTTGAGTTTGGTTTTAATTCTACCACAGTAAGGAAAGTTTACTTTTGCTGATATGGAGTAGCTGATACGGACGTCCATCAGCCCTGAGTACAGAACGGTTAATGCTGATGAGAAAGATTAATAAGGCCCTACAGACCGCCATTTAGAAAGAGAGCATGGTTTCCATCAAGCAAAGATCCCTCCTCGATGACACTTTCATTTGGAAAATGACCTTGCACTTGGGAGGTTTGCTCTACAACACAGTGAAATCTGGCACAATGTCAACTACAGAAGATCAGAAATTAGGAGTCCCGCCATCAACTCTCATGTTATCAGGGCATAGAGGACGTCAACCAACTCTGAATATCTTGATGCTGTGCTTTATCCAGCTCTGACCATGCCTTAAGACTCCTCAACGTTCTGTACACAGCCACACTCAACCTCCTGTGCAGGTCCACACTCTGGACCAGTGGTTCTCAACCTTCCTGATGCCGCGACCCTTTAATACAGTTCCTCATGTTGTGGTGACCCCCAACCACAAAATTATTTTTGTTGCTACTTCATAACTGTAATTTTGCTACTGTTATGAATCGTAATGTAAATATCTGATATGCAGGATGTATTTTCATTGTTCGCGACCCACAGGTTGAGAACCGCTGCTCTGGACCAATCTAGCCTGACAAAGAGAAGGACACTTATGAGGAGACAAGGCAAGCCAGTGGTCCGAAGTAAGGATGCCAACTTCATTCTATGAGAGCGAGTTATCTAGAAGAAGATAAGCAAAGAAGAGCAAAGAAAAATCACTTGTATTTCGAATTACAGTAAAAATACATAAATGCACATACTATACTTATTGGGGGTAATCTTAGGCTTGCAGTATTTATCAAGTACAATATAAAACTGTTATATTCCTGATTAAAATTGAGAATCCTAAGGAAAGCGGGTATACAAATTTACTTACAACAGGTAGAACCTAATAAACATCCCTTCCCATCAAAAAAAACTACGGTTTAGGGTGTTTCCCTATTCTCTCATTTGATCCTAACAATCATCCACTCCATAAGCAGGACCTGTCCGTTCTTCCTCCACAATACACTGCTGTCTACTCTCACCCTCTCACCGTCCTCTGGCCAACCCTCTGTCACCTCCCTGATGGATGTACTCAACCCATACCTTCCTTCTGACCACCACCCCTTTCAGTTCCCACAGAGCGGCCAGAGTAAGCTCTTAAAATGTCAGTGTGATCACGTCACTTGACTATTGACTCCCCAGTCTGGAAGGTGAGAGCACTGTAGTGATGAGCCGGTGCTGACCTCACGAAAGGGGACAGCACTCAGGGGCGGGCAGAGCTGGGACAGAAGGAGCTGGCCTCCCTGCGTGTCTCTGATCTGGGCATCAGCGGTCTCATACCTGCACGTAGGGTACCCATGTTCCACTGTCCTGGACTGCTCACCTCTATACTGTTAAGGGAGAGAATCCATCCAACTTGTTTGAGCCACTGTGGTATGAAGTCGCCCTGTTACAGAAGCGACACCTGTGCCCTAGTAACATGGTCCCTGGAAGTGGGGTGTGGCTGTGACGTAAGTGATGCTGGTCTCGTGATCCAGCAGTGAGTGGGTGGCGAGGAAACAGAGGCTGCAGGGTAGAAAGGTAAGCCACTTGTCCTACTGTGCGGAACATTGGAAAATGCGTTCCGCATTACCTCGGGAAAGATCTGTCTCTTGGAGCCTGTAGGTCCAGGAGAAGCAGACAGGAAAACGTCCGACGCTGCGTGTGCAGGCAGCGGGCCCACGCTCTGGGGCAGAACCGAGACTTCACCGAGGTGGCGAGGAGCCAGCAATCCGCGGACAGAGGCGGAAGATGCCAGTGCTGCCCGCTTCAACCCCACGGACTTCTTTCCGTCCCCGGAAAGGGGAAGAGCCTTCCCGCGTCCTACACTGTTTTTCCTCCCAGTCTCGCACCCACCTGACCACGCACCCACGCCATCGCCTCCCACCCGGTTCTCTCGGGTCAGAGCACTCAACCCAGGCGGGACTTACCCGTCTGCCCAACCAGCACTCCTACCACAGCAGCCCGGCGCCTGCACGTGGAGGCGGGGCGCAGGAACGCCGCTCCCAGGCCCAGACGCCCAGCCCTCCAGCCTTGCAGGGAGGCCCGCGCACCCAGAGGGACCCTGGGCTCCCAGTGCCTGACAGCGTGCGGGTCTGGCGGCAAACGAGTCCCGATTTCTGCGCAGGCGCGGCAGGAGGGAGGGCCACGCCCACCCCGGGCCCCGCCCACCTCTGGCCCCGCCCCAACAGGTGCGCGCGGGCAGCTGCCAGCCAGGGCGCCTCACCGAAGAGGCCGCCAGGAGACGCGAAGCCCACTGCGGGCCAGCCCGAGGACACCGCCTTCCCGTTCCCAATGCCCAGGCCTCTGGGGGCTCACCGCGTCTGCCGGAACCTGCAACTCCTCCGGCCTCCGCCGACGCCACCGGCCCAGCGCCAGGGTGTCCATGCGACCCACAGGCCCGAGTCCCCGGGACTATCTATCATCTCCACCAGAGGCCGGGCGCCCCGCCCACGCCGCCGCGTCCACGCCCTCTACCTCCACGTGTCCCGCGGGAGCCAATGAGAAATGGGGGCGGGGCTCCGCCGGACCACTTGAGTCCTGCGGACGATCGCTTCAGGCAGCAGTAGCGGAGACCAGAGTCTTCTGGACTTAAGGGACGCCTGTCCCAGGCCATTATTTTGCAACGAGGGCCGGCCTATCGCTTCTACAATCACTGAATCGGGTCGTGAAGGTCGGAAGAACTTAACTTTTTAAGGGACCCACCACGCTTCGACTGCTTGGATCGGAGGGAGGAGCGCCCGCCTTCTCGCCCTCGTAATTGGCCACCTTCCTGGCTGGTTGGCTGATAGAAGGCGCAGTGAGCCAATCAGAACGGGCGAGACCGCGGGGTCTCTGGGAATTGTAGTCCCAGTGAGGCGGCCTCACTTCCTGGCGGGAGCTGGCAAGTACAATTACGGGGCGACTCCACGGTCTCCAGCCTCGTTTGGCCTGGTTCACGGTGGCTTCCGGTCCGGAGACCCTAGGGCAGTGGTTCTCAACCTTCTGGCCCTTTAAATACAGTTCCTCATGTTGTGATCCAACCATAAAATTATTTTCGTTGCTACTTCATAACTGTAATGTTGCTACTGTTATGAATTGTGATGTAAATATCTGATATGCAGGATGGTCTTAGGCGACCCCTGTGAAAGAGTCGTTTGACCGCCAAAGGGGTCGCGACCCACAGGTTGAGAACCGCTGCCCAAGGGCCAGTATTTCTCCGCTGGCTGAGGGCAGCACTGCGGGGCCCTTGGATTGTGTACAGGGGGAAACCATGGCCTCTCCACCCGACCCTCGGAGTGGGGTTCCGGCTGTGTGCATGGTGAGCTGGGGTACCCAGGTGCCTAGTGTTGGTAAACAGTGCTGAGCTACACCGCATCCTTCTAAATACACCTACTGTATGTCGTGTTAGAGGAAAGATATTCGTGACACTTGTTGCAAATGCAGACTTTCCCCGGGGGACCATCATGACAGGTATTGGGTTCGCAGTAGGGAGAGAGAGTGGGCTCAACTCTGCCTTCAAAGACAAGTGGGACTTTGTACCCTATTTACTTAGTATGTTTATTGAATTTTTAATATCTTAAATTTTTTAAAACTTTAAAAATAATAAAATGATAGTTAACGTGCTCGTTATTTAAACGTTAAATACATTAACCGGTGGAAGAAAAAGGGTGACTTTCATGACAATGGATTCTTGCATAAAACACAGCCAACAAAAAGGGGACAAAGGTAATACTTTCAACAATAAAGATACATTTTTTAAAAAAATCACAGTCAACAAAAGAGAAAATACCTAAATTGAACTATTTTAAAATTTGAAACTTTTATGCATCAAAGGTGATAATACAAATGGCCAATAAACACATGAGAATATGGTCAATATCACTAGTCATTAGGGAAATGCAAATCAAAACCACAATGAGATACCACTTCATACCCCATTAGGGAGGGTTGTAATAAAAAAAAAAAATCATTGTTGGCTAAGAATGAAAAGAAATTGCACCCCTGGTGCATTGCTGGTGGAAATGTGAAATGTTGCAGCCACTACTAAAAACAGTATGACAGTACCCTCACAAATGTTTTGGAAGATCAGTTATATGGATGCCACAATTTCACTTCTGAGATAAAAATCAAGAAGTGGGATGAGTCAGTTCTTGTGTTCCCCGGGGTTTTTTTTTTTTTGGCCAAGAGGGAGGAGT
>NW_005871303.1:401353-404104 GCF_000147115.1 Myotis lucifugus
CCTGCTCCTGTCGCCTGCCTTCCAGGGGAGTCAAAACTTCAAAGGAGTAGCTGTGGATTACCTTTAATAAGTGGCTCAGCTCCTGGCCAAGGGATCATGTGTGTGTGTGTGTTGGTGTGTGTGGTGGGGATGGGATTGAGGTTTTTAAAAATATATATTTTTATTGATTTCAGAGAGGAAGGGAGAGGGAGAGAGAGACAGAACATCAATGATGAGAGAGAATCATTGATTGGTTGCCTCCTGCACACGCCCCACTGGGGATGGAGCTGGGCATGTGCCCTGAGTGGGAATCAAACCATGAGCTCCTGGCTCATAGGTTGACACTCAACTACCAAGCCATACTGGCTGGGCAAGTGAGTAACAGTTTTCATTCAGTTGTTGCAAAGCCATTCTATTCTTCCACTGACTTAACCTTCCCCCTTTCAATCTTTAATGGCCTCTTTCAAAAATTACTGTCCTCTTATCTCGTTTGGGATGTAAAAGAGGTGGTACTCAGGGCAAGGCCGGTGAATGATGAGTTCAGCATTTAGCTGTGTGGCATCTGCTCCAGCCAGGGCCTGGGGATGCCTTCAAAGGGTCGCCCCGCCCTCCAGCTGCTGTCCCCTAAAGACGTCTAATATGGCACTCGTCCACCTCTTGTCTTTATTCAAATCATAGTGTTTCTGCAGAGTGGCTGATCAGGGTTGTCTGGGGCCCATACTTGGCCCTCACCTTCTGCCTCAGTGATCAGCTCTGCAGCGCACAGGTAACCTGTCTGGGCCACTCTGGGTGGACAGGTGTCCATCCCAGAGGACCGGATCTGCAGGACACCTGTCTCTATGAGGTCAGCACACATCTGTTTGCTGAGGGTCATGGTCTTGTTCCAGTGGCTTCTTCGCTCAGGTTTCTTGTTTGCTTTTTTTAATGTATGACAAGACTCAGTACAAGATTTTCCTAGATGCAGCCCTTCTAATGATCTAGCCCAGGGGTGGGCAAACTTTTTGACTCGAGGGCCACAATGGGTTCTTAAACTGGACCGGAGGGCCGGAACAAAAGCATGGATGGAGTGTTTGTGTGAACTAATATAAATTCAAAGTAAACATCATTACATAAAAGGTACGGTCTTTTTTTTTTTTAGTTTTATTCATTTCAAACGGGCCGGATCCGGCCCGCAGGCCATAGTTTGCCCATGGCTGATCTAGACATACTTCTTTAAGGCAAAAAACAATAACTCACTGCTTTTCAGCTTTCTAAACAATACTTCTATGTGGAGGCCTTTGGGATCTGAGCCAGTGCCCTAAATTGTTCCCTGAAATCATATGTGTGCTCTTCAGGGATGACCATAAATAGAGGATTGTTTACTATTGAAAGACTGGTGCGCAAGCGAGAGTTACACGCGACCGGGCGATGGACGTGCCCCGCTTCATCCCCTCATGTAGACATTTGCTGGGTACATAGCGGGGATTTTTAATCTGTCACTTTGCATTTTCTTCGCAGGTGCTGTGGGTGAATAAAAATATCAATAAACCGCAAATGTGTCTCCTAAACTCCACAGCTTTAGGTTTGACTGGAAAGTATTAATTGTGCCTCATTTGAACTCATCCCTGCTTCTGCTCTGTTGGTGACATTTTCTGTGTGTCACACACAGTGTGCTCTCTGTGCTATGCTATGTTTCAACAAGAGATTAAATTTTAGCATGGTTTATATTTCATTCCTAATTTTTTTTTTTTTCGAGTGTATGAAGTCACATGGGTTATGTTTGATAACCCACTTTTGCATGGATTTTCCTATAAATTAGAGGGTGTTGTGCCTCTCAACTCTCGCACCACAGTACAGAGAAACCCCCAGCACGTGGAAATATGACGGATGTCGTGTTAGCGTGTGGCTTGGCAATAATAAGGATTATAAATGACTCACTAGGCATAGAGAACCGGGGAGACTTGCTGGGAAGAAAGAAACGGCGTGCTGTCTTTATGGGCAGCCCGAAGAAGGCACCAGAAAGATATATCACTTTCACCTGGTTTGTATTTCTAAGGGGGTTTTATTAACCCCTTTTTATCAATCGAAATAAATTGATTGCCAGTGAATGCAATATTTTCTGACTCTTTGAAATTAGAAAACAGAAGCAAAGACCGAAAACTCACGTATTTCACCTCCTGGTAAATGAGAGACAAACTCCCTCCGACTAGACGGCTAAATAGCGTTAAAGATTTCTGTGGCGGTTCCTTAAGCTAGGATGTCTCCTTTAAGGCCAGGAGTGGGCCTTGGGGCATCTGGAACCGGCTTTATCCTGCCGTGTTAGTGGCCAGGTATTCCAGAACACCGCTCTTTAATATTCATGCCCCATCATAAAAGGACATATTTCTGTAGGTAAATACATTTATGGCTAATAACTCGGCTCTGGGTAGGGAATGATATAACAACCTGCTTCAAGGAGAGAGGAAGCCGGGTGGCCTGGAATCCCTTGACAAGTGCCGCCCGAAGCCACTTCCAGCCGCGATACAGTGATGGCGAACGGGTGAGAACGAGAAAACCAACAATTCTTCCAAGCGGGTGAGAGCCTCCCTCCTGGTCCTCCCCAGTCTGGGAAGAAGGCTGAGTTTGGGGCAATTGGAATAAAGCCCAGCAGTTCAGACGATGGGACCACGTGGGGCTCCACGGAGAGGGGCTGAGGATGGGAGGGTAGCGGCCTAGGCTGAGGACCCCCAGGCACCCAGAGCACTTTGCCTGTCCCCCCTCCCCCTCAGGGGGGCTGCACCTCACTGCTGGAGG
>NW_005871303.1:404482-406277 GCF_000147115.1 Myotis lucifugus
TCACACATCTGACCTTTATCATCGGAGGAGACTCCCCCCACCTCCTGTTTTTAGTTTCTTAGTTCAAATATGAACTGAAAAAATAATGGATGTCACGTGGGAAAGTCTAAAAGTAATGTTGGCGTTGAAATTTCTAAATGAGGGGTTTCTTCTGATTAAAGCGTGCATTTCACAGGAATGAGTGAATAGCAGATACTAACCTAAACTCAGGCTGATAATGGAGTCGCCGCAAGTGTTTGCTTCATCTGGTGAGAGGACACAGCCTCTGAGGTTTAAACTTCAGCGACTTTATCATGAGAACGTGAAATAAAGCCCATTTCTTTTATACACATCTTACCGGGCAGGAGGCCTCCGCACCATTTGAAAATCACAGGTTTGCGTTTTTCCTTTCTTTTTTGTTTAATTCCACAGGAAGGCATTTGAGGTCAGCAATCATTCCACAGAAAACGTATCCCAGCCACCCCAGCCCGAGGGGGCATCCCTGATGGGAGACCCCTCTGAACTGAGAATCCTTTCAGGATTGGAAGCCATTCTGGACCCGGCACAGCCTTCAGGATCGCTTTACTGTCACCGCCTTTCTCAGGGCCCCTGAGCCTCGCTGGGGGCAGCTGTTGACCCCTAGGCATGGGAGCTCTGGAGGAGGCTCAAGAATACAGGTTTCAGAAGATTAAAACAAATACTTGGCCTGGCCATGGTGGCTCAGCTGGTTGGGCGTCATCCATCCCACACACCAAAAGGTTGCCAGTTCAATTCCCAATCAGGGCACATGCCCAGGTTGCGGGCTCCGTCCCCGGTAGGGAGCATGCATGAGGCAGCCGATTGACAGTTCAATGTTTCTCTCTTCCTCTCTCTATAACAAGTCAATAAAAAAATCTTAAAAAAAAATACTTGGTGTTCCTTTGTCCTGCGCTGGGAGGAAATGCCATGCTGGAGGACAGAGAGAGAGGGGAGGAAGGCCTCGTAGGTGTGGCACTTTTGAGGCTCTGTGGCAGGCAGGAGACATTGTGGTCAATTACTTAACTGGTTAAGCCCATGAACTTTCCAGGTTGGGATGATGTCTGCCATGTGCCCGAGGACAGTGACTGTGTCCTTGGCCAGAGCTCGGACCCCAGAACTCAGCGGTATCTCGCCGAGCGGTGTCTTTCAGGGGCACACACGTGTGTTCTCCGTGTCCCGGCCCTCTGCACCCTGAATTCCTTCTACAGGCTGGGAGGGCCGGCTCTGCTTGGGGTGCCCACTGGACACTACGGGTGTCCACTCCGTGAGGTGAGGTCTCTGTGCAAAAGCAGCCTGTACGAGGTCAGCAGGAAGAGGGTCCGTCAGCTCGAATGAGGCAGCGTCCATGGGGACCCAGTGTCTGGAAGGTTCCTTGTTGAGGTGTGAGCTCTTGGAGCCACAGAGCTCATGCAGCCCACCTGGTTACAACTTCTTAGCTCTCTTAAGAATTACTTCTGGCCCAGCCGGTGTGGCTCAGTGGTTGAGCACCGACTATGAACCAGGAGGTCATAGTTCAATTCCCAGTCAGGGCACAGGCCCAGGTTGCGGGCTTGATCCCCAGTGTGAGGCGTGCAGGAGGCAGCCTATCAGTGATTCTCTCTCATCCTTGATGTTTCTATCTCTCCCTCTCCCTCCCTCTCTAAATCAATAAAAAATGTTTTTTCATTAAAAAAAAAAGAATTACTTCTAACTTTACAAACATTCTTGTTTGTGGCACCAAGGCAAGCTCACCTAGGTCCTTCGTTTGTCAAATTTGACACAATTACAAGTAAGAGCAGGAAATTAACTCCCCGTGGAC
>NW_005871303.1:407408-408182 GCF_000147115.1 Myotis lucifugus
TTTAAATGTTATATTCAGTTATATTATACTTATGCATTTAATAACAGATAGTTTTAGTGCAAAATTGGTTATGGGCATATAACCCCTATTATGCAACATGCTGTTTTTCCCCTCTCTGATTGCGTTTTTCCCATGGTTATCTCTAGGCTTTATTTACCTTTTTTTTTTTTTTTTAAACTAACCTTTTGGCCCTGGCTGGGTAGCTCAGTTGGCTAGAGTGTTGTCCTGATAAACCAAGGTTGGGGGGTTGATATCTGGTCAGGGCACATACAAGAATCAACCAATGAGCCCTAACCGGTTTGGCTCAGTGGATAGAGCGTCGGCAGACTGAAGGGTCCCAGGTTTGATTCCGGTCAAGGGCATGTACCTTGGTTCCGGGTGCATCCCCAGTGGGCGGTGTGTAGAAGGCAGCTGATCAATGTTTCTAACTCTCTATCCCTCTCTCTTCCTCTCTGTAAAAAATCAATTTAAAAAAAAATATGTGTGCACTTGGTTCCATGTTTAAACATCTTATCACATGTTTAGGTTTGTGTATCTACCAGCAGTCAGAATACAAAACAGTTCCACATCGCTCTCCTGTTGCATTATAAATACTGTCATTTACCGTTTTCAGTAACATCTATTTCTCAGAGTGAGGCACACCTAGAACAGCTCCCAAAGGCCACTTTGGGTCACTGCACCCTTGGGTGCAGGGGGCCGGACACGCGGTGGCGCGAGTTGGGGTCCCCCAGGCCCTAGTTCGCAGTCCACGGTCAGTGCTGAGGTCCGAGAAGA
>NW_005871303.1:482668-485363 GCF_000147115.1 Myotis lucifugus
AAACACGATGTTCCCCTGATCCGCGTTCTGTGTCCCATCTCCGGGCTGCTGTGCAAAGCCTTCGCCACCAGGCTTTCTGCAAGCATGCGCTGACCCTCCGGTTCCCATTAAAGCCAGCGTCCTTTAATTTGCACGCAGGGTTTCTGACTCCCCGGGGTGGCCACTGAACAGTTTGGGTAAGGATCTCATTACCAGCTCCCTCCTTCCGGCGGGGCCTGTGCCCGCGGTGTGTTGTTTCTCGCGCCCGCCTCCAAAGCTCAATTTTCTGTCTCGTAGGACGTCTCGCTGGCGGATTTTAAACCCCGATGAACCTCATCATTCACTGAAACTCAAGGTTCTTTCCTGCCCCATTCACTGTAGCTTCTACGGAGATCTCAGAAGACCTTGAAAATGGGCAGCCGAGCTGTTCTAGGATGCTGTAAGCTCTCCCCCTAATGAAATGTGTTAGTTCTGTTCCCATTCCCGTTTGATGGTGTTTACTTTCTTGTCAAACTGTGATGAACAACGGAATGAATGGATTTCCTCTTAGCCTTTCGTGACTCAATGGACCGTTTCGCTCTCTCCTCGCCTCTCTGATGGTCTCCTGGCGCTTCACTGAGCGGAAGTGTCACGGCACGAGGGCCTTTGTGGGCTGATCTGGGCCACACAGAACCGCGGTCGGGTGCGCTTGCGTCTCGGGTGCCCACTGGACTCTGGCAGGCGCTGTCCTCGCTTCCTGGGGGCTTTAGTTAACTGCTACGTTAACTTCATTCGTCTGGTTTCCAAGCTGGTCCCAGACTCAACATTACTTTTCCTAATCTATCCCCTGCTCTCCGCTATCGTCCAGCTGTTACCGCTGGAGCCATCTCTCTTCATTTCTCATGTTCGGTTTCAAATTTATTTGGCATCTCCACCTTAGCTATTTTTAGATTTGTTTTGAAGTCAAATTGTTTGACCTATGTATAATAGTCAAATATTAAATTATTTACACTGACAGAGAATCTATGAAATGTTTTCCTATCTAAAAAGAACCTTAGCAAGATTTTTCAGGTCTGCTCTATGAGTTTGTGTTTTGATTCCTCCTGGTGTTGCTGAAATGTCAGTGATTCATTCCTCTGAAGAGCTGAGTGAGTGTTGAGTGAGTGTGGGGAGAAGGTGGGGTGATTCTGGGATGAGGGTGGGGAGAAGGTGGGGTGATTCTGGGATGAGGGTGGGGAGAAGGTGGGGTGATTCTGGGATGAGGGTGGGGTGAAGGTGGGGTGATTCTGGGATGAGGGTGGGGTGAAGGTGGGGTGATTCTGGAATGAGGGTGGGGTGTAAGTGGGGTGTATTTGGGGTGAATGTGGGATGAATGAGTGTTCAGATCCTTGCATCCATTCTGATTCAATTGCTGACAATATTTAACAAAGACAACCCAAAATAGCATCCATGTCACTTCATCCCCTTCTCTATACCATGTCCTCTTTTATTGGGGATTTCTAGATATAATTTTTTCTGACACTTGAATATCTCCTCCCTCTTCTGGAAATTGGTGTTGACATTTCTCTATAAAGACATTGAACTTGGATGCTCTTTGGACGAAACTCAATTGAACTCTTCAGAAACCTCATTCATTTTCTTTTGGCTGATGGGACGGGAACACAGAGGTGAACTTATCCATTTCTCCTTGGAAAGTAGAAATTTGAGAGATTTCAGAACAGCCAGGGTTGGAGGATCCTTAATACACCCCTTTGCTGGCCCTGGGTAAGAAGTGACTGACAGTGCCTGGGTTAGTGCATGTGAAGCGGCTCCTTAAACACATGTGTGCCGGAGCTAATGAGGGAGGCTTGCAGCTGGTGTGACAGCGTGACACATCCTGTTTGCCTCAGAGGGGGGCTTGCGATGAAGATGTTCTTACCAGGGGCGTTGAGGAGAAATTCATATTAACACGGAGGCCATTTTACAGAACAAATTGCCGTCGCGTGTGAGAGGTATTGAAACGCTTTGTTCTGAAGCTTTGATATGGATTCCTAACGCCTTCAGGTGACCCTGTTTCTCTAATAACATGCCTGCACAGAACACATGTTAGAAAAAGCGTTCCCTTGCCCTAGCCGGCTTGGCTCAGTGGATACAGCGTCAACCTGTGGACTGAAGGGTCCCAGGTTCGATTCTGGCCAAGGGCACATGCCTGGGTTTCGGGCTCGATCCCCAGTAGGGGGTGTGCAGGAGGCAGCCGATCAATGACTCTCTCTCATCATTGATGTTTCTCTCTCTCTCTCTCCTTCTCCCTTCCTCTCTGAAATCAATAAAGAAATATATATATAAGAAAAGAAAAAGTGTTCCCTTAGATGGGGCTCCTTAGGGAGGTGCGTCCACGGGCACCCCAGGCTGTCCCTTGAGTGCCGTTGGAGTGTCCCCACAGGAAGGAGTCCAGACACAAGGACACCGCCAGGCGTTTGGCAGCTCCCAAATCGCATCCTTCACATGCACTTCAGAAGAGTTGCCTTCACCTCACCGCCCCCCAAAGATACGCTGGAGTCCTAACCCCCAGTCCGTGCACATGTGATCAATCTATGGGAAATGGGGTCACTGTGGATGTCATTAGGGTGCCGGCTAAGATGAGGTCACGCGGGAGCAGGGTGGGCCTTTAGGGAAACATGTATCGTCCTAAAACAAGGCTCACAGAGAGGAGGGTGCCCTGTGGGGACACAGGCACACAGAGGGACGACGGTCATGT
>NW_005871303.1:487518-488975 GCF_000147115.1 Myotis lucifugus
GAGGAGGAGCAGCACTTCCTCCCCGGCAGACTCAGCTGGTGGCCCCATGGTGACCTGTTGCTTTTTTTCAGGAAGTGGAATGTGGCGGAAAGTGTGGGTTTGATTGGAGGGTTGTGTGGTGCTCGGTGCTGCTACCCAGGGCCCCCCTCTACCAGGAGGCCCCTTGGGCTGCAGCCGTCCTCGGACTCGTGTCCAGATCATTTCTGGCCCCCAGACCAGAGCAGATGGCGGAGCCAGGCCCAGGGGCCTCCGCAACACCGGCCCCCCCGCCCCCCCCCCTGCCGGGGCCACACAGAGGGATGTCTCCGTTGACTTGGGCCTTGAAGAACCAGCTGCTCAAAAGAATGAAAACAGAAGCGAAACAAAACCCCTAAGAAAGCGAAGCAGGTCCTAGGAACCCTCCCTGAATGCAAACGGCAGGGCCAGCTCCCCCAGGAGCTAATTAAGGCTTCCCGGCTAAGTGCCGGGTGTGAGCCCGAAGTCCTCCCGGCCTGGCCGAGGGCCTGCCACTGGCCCTGGCCCACGCGTTGTCTTTCCTTCCCTACGAACTGCTGTGAAAGCCCAGCGTTGGCCGATGAATGCTTTCTCACTCAGATAGCCAGCCACCTCCCGGCGCTCGGAGGCCTCGCCTGGGGCCGGGGCTGCCTTGCTTTGGTGGGTTTTCCCATCTCTGCCGGGCACTTAGCAACTGCTGGTGGAGAGATGCTAAATTAATTAAAGAGGTAATGGAGATGCGGATCAGGGCTGAACATCGAAAATCAGCTTTTAATTGAGAGATGAAACGCATCTCCCCAACATCAGAGGGTAGATTTGGAATGCTGATGTCTCGTTAGCAGAGTGCGTGGCGTCTGAGACGGATAGAACATAGGACGGTGTGGGCGCACCAGAGAGCAGGGCAACTTCAGGCAGATCTCCGTCTCTACAGTGGAGCCGGGTGAACACACTGCTCCTTAGAAGCCTGCGCTGAGCAGCCCCGGGTGCTGGGCTGCGTGCTGGGGCCGAAGGTAGAGGACCTGCCTCCTCCATATAGGCCACTTGGGCAAAAAAGTTATTTTGAGCTGAAGTATAGTTACCTTCCCACAGTTTGCCCCCCGCCCCCACAGCCTAAAGCCCTTTTCCTTTGTCTTGTTACTTCTCTACAAATTTATTTATTTTTCCCCAAAGCTTTTTTAAGGGGGCGGGGGGGGGGGGCGGCGGGAGGGGGGATTGATGTGAGAGTAAAACATCCATCGGCTGCCTCCTGCATGCCCCTTGCTGGGGATCAGCCTGAAACCCAGGCATGTGCTCTGACCAGGAACTGCACCAGCGACCTTTCAGTGTGCAGGCCGATACCCAACCAGCTGAACCATGCAAGCCAGAGGGCACAGGTATTGTTCTTCTGTGAAGATGCTGTGTAAGTTCCCACCACCCCTCTGAGTGCCTCAGCACAAGTGCTCCCGTGCGTGTGTGCAGCATGT
>NW_005871303.1:490273-492638 GCF_000147115.1 Myotis lucifugus
CCCCCCGCTCTGGGGTGTCTGTGTGCAGCCGCGTGTGGGAGAGGTGCTCACGCCCACTCACAGTCGCCTGTCCTGCCTCATTTGCAGATGGAAGCGTCCTCGCCTCCTCGGACCGCTGGCAGTAACAGCACAGACACGAGGCCTAATCGCATTAGGGACGACTTCGCCGCCGCCGCCGGATTTTCGCTAATGGGGTAAGTTACAATTTTACACTCCAAAATCTCAGCATCCATCCAAAGTGAGTGCACTACACGCAATTAGTGTCGATTATGGATTTGAAATGAAGAAGGAAATATATTAATATGTCTAATTACTATGTTAATTAGACATCGGAGCCGTAATATTTCAAACCGAAATGTTAATGTTGATAGAGCTGTAATTATTATTATTATTATTATTTTTGACTGCAAAATGAATCTCTGCGATTCGGCTCAAAGTAAATAGCAGACACCGGCCCGGCCCTGGGCGTCCACTGCTTGCCTCCCAGGTCCCGAGTGACCCAGACGACACCCGGCGGGCGGCCATTGTTAACAGGAAACCCGGCAAACATGCCAGCAGCCCTCTTGCTCTGGTATCGCGCTGCCTAGGAGTAGTTGTTGACATGATATGAAGGGCCGAGCATGTGCACTTAGGAATTTCAAGGCATTTTCTGGACTCACACCTTTAAATGCCATGCGCATTAAGTGTCTTCAATTGCATTTTAATGCCTGTGGCTTTCCGGGGCCAAGCCTGTCCCAAAGCCCAGGGGATGGGCCAGCAGGAGGCCCTGGGACCCCGGTGCAGGGAGCTGTGTTAATGCAGAGTCAGAGGCCGTGGCCACTGTTGTTGTTCAGGTTTTAGTGATCAGTAGGGGGCGCCAGGCTTGCCCAGAACTGCCCTGATTTTCAGACGGACAGTCCTACCTGCCGGGGACACGTTCAGTCCCAGAAAACCACGTGCCAGCCCGCCCTGTGGGTTCCAGGCGCCCACCTGAGTGAGACCCTGCCATGGCCTGAAGGACTGACCACCTGCCAGCTGCCCCATGGGACACACTACCACCCGCCTAACTCATGTTCCCGCCCTCACAGTGGCTTTGTGTTCAGCAAGAACACTAGCAAATTGAAGAGTCGCCCTTCCGTGACACTTCAGATCTTAACACGTGTGATTCCTTGTGTCATGTTGGTTAAACATGGTCTTGGGGCTCAGACGGCAGCCTCGGGGGGAGAGCTGGACCTTCGGGCCTAGAAGGCAAGACTGATCTGCAGGGGACGCTCCAGCCCTTTCCTGCTGAGGGCCCTGCTCCCAGGCCCAGGCTCCCCGACGGGGTGGAGCCCTTTGAGAGGCCTGCTCAGTGCCGAATGGCTCGCTTTCCTTTGGCATCTCACCTGATTAGCTCCCTCCTGGGGCCTCCAGCCCCATGAGACGGGGTCTAGTGCAGTGATGGCGAACCTTTTGAGCTCGGCGTGTCAGCATTTTGAAAAACCCTAACTGAACTCTGGTGCCGTGTCACATATAGAAATTTTTTGATATTTGCAACCATAGTAAAACAAAGATTTATATTTTTGATATTTATTTTACATATTTAAATGCCACTTAACAAAGAAAAATCAACCAAAAAAATGAGTTCGTGTGTCACCTCTGACACGCGTGTCATAGGTTCGCCATCACTGGAGTGGGACAAAGGTCTGTGCTTCCCTCGCCGCGGAGAAGGTGTGCCACCTCAGCGCAGCCCCCAGATGTCTCCGCGGACGCTGAATCCTGAGCAAAGTGGCAGGAAACGTAAAAGAGGCTGGAGATGCCTCCTGCCGGTGGGGGCGACACTGGGTTTCCCTTCCTCTCCTTTCTGAGGCTGGTTCCTTAGCCCTTTGATTCTCTGAGCTTCTCTCCTGTCCTTCTCATGGACGCCCCAGCGGCTGGAATTTTCCAGGTCGGTTTGTGCTGCTAGCAACCAGAGAATCCTGATGTATCCAGAGGGCAGTGCCCAGGCCCCCGGCGTGTGGTCCTCGGTGTCCTGCCCTTTCTGACACTACCTGTCACCTGCGGAACCTGGCGAGGGAGTGGGTGCAGACGCTGCTGGCATTGTGCAGCCCGGACAGACTCTGAATCTCGTTTCCAGCTGAGCTCAGCCCTGCGGACAGTGGGCGAGGGGTTCTCTGAGCGTGGCCACAGGGCGTTTCTGGGTCTCAGTCTTCCCGTGGGTGAGGACTGAAGGGTTCAAGCTGGCTGGTGCCGTCCGAAGCAGCCAGCACCCTTCCCCCAGCAGGGCTGTCTGTCCCCATCGGCGCTGGCCGGAGCGAGGGATGCGCAGAGGACAGCTTGATGGCGTTCGGATCGCAGGTGCTATGGGCTGTGACAGTCTCATCCCAGCAGAGGAATGAGCTCCCTT
>NW_005871303.1:494123-495041 GCF_000147115.1 Myotis lucifugus
AGCTTCCCCAGGGGCTCTTCTCTCTAGAACGGAGGGGTTTGTCACGAGCAGACTTTGCGCGCCCTCAATAGTCTACTACGGCAAGTCTGGCTTCCCGCTCCCATGGTCCCTTCTAAAGCAGAGCGATTCTCAGAGCAGTTCAGAGAAGAAGGTCTGACTCATCAGCCTTCAGATCGCAGGCGCGGACTGTGAGAAAGCCTCGGCCTGAGCAGAGGGTGCCCTGGCTGCGCTTTGCAGAGTTTGCAGGGC
The DNA here is from genome assembly GCF_000147115.1 of Myotis lucifugus. Classification (NCBI taxonomy): domain Eukaryota; kingdom Metazoa; phylum Chordata; class Mammalia; order Chiroptera; family Vespertilionidae; genus Myotis; species Myotis lucifugus. Next base: position 494,373 of record NW_005871303.1, read on the forward strand.
CATCGTGCTGGGCTGGTGCTTGCGAGCTGAAGCGCTCTGCCCCTCCTGCACGGCCCTGTGGTGCGCGCGTGAACATGGTGCCGCCACAGGCTTCTGTGTAAGGCCTCACCAGGCCGACTTTGGATTTGGGTGGTTTGGTGGCACACGCAGGAAGGTGTTCTCGGCTGGCCCACGGTGCGGAAGGCTCCCATTCTCAGCTGCACGCACCGCCATCCACGAGAAGAGCAGCTCGGGGCAGAAATTGCCGTCTGCTCTTTGCTCACTTGCCAGGATTCCCCGGCAGTGACGTGTGCAGGATTACGTTTTCTTCCAACAGAGAAATGCATGTAGTGGACATTAGCATCCCTGCATGTTCAAGGCCGGCTTCTGGCAGTGGCCCGAGTGTGATTTTCCAGAGCAAAATCAAGTTGCTGCTACTGGAAGAGAAGGAATGGGTGCCGGGAAGGTCGGATGGGTAACATAGAAGCCACGGCTTTGGCGGCAGCAGCCACTTTTATCCATCCACCAACCCACCCTTCTATCCATCCACCTATCCACCCACCATTTATCCACTCATTTACCTACTTGCCCACCCATTCATCATCTATTCATCCACCCACCTATCTATCCACCATCCATCCATCACCAACCCACCCATCTATCCACCCACCCACGCATTCACATTTATCC
>NW_005871303.1:495850-514655 GCF_000147115.1 Myotis lucifugus
TGTGTCCGTGTAGGGGAGGGGGTGTCTCTGTTCCCCGAGTGAGCACAGGAACAGTGTACCTCTCAGCTCCCGTCCTCCTGCCTCACCTCCAGTGACTGATGGTGCAGTCACAACGATGGGCTCTGGCAAATAACCTCACCATTTGGGCATCAAGAACGTGACCCCTCCCCAACGTCTTAGAAGGGAGTTGTGTCCTTATGTCCCGGTGCAGCCTGTGGCTTCTGACCCAGACGCCTGGCACCGTGGGCTGCCATTGGGAAAGTGTGTGTGTGTGTGTGTGTGTGTGTGTGTGTGTAAATGAAGAGACTGTCCATGGGAAAATTGTGTGTGTGAGTAAATGAAGAGAACTGTCCGAAAGAAAAGTGTGTGTGTGTGTGTGTGTGTGTGTGTGTGTGTGTGTGTGTAAATGAAGAGACTGTCCATGGGAAAATTGTGTGTGTGAGTAAATGAAAAGAACTGTCCGCAAGAAAAGTGTGTGTGTGTGTGTGTGTGTGTGTGTGTGTGTGTGTGTGTGTTTGCAATGATGTTCCAAGGACCGGGGGTGGGAGAATCCCTGATGTCCGCTCTGAGCTGCCCCAGAGCCTGTGGGAGACCGTGAAGATGCCTGGTGGGATGCATCGCTGTCACATGGTGCTCTAGTCCCATCACCGCCCCCTCAGAGTGGAGAGCAGGTGGCTGTGACCGCTGGGCCCGGACCTTCAGGCCTGAGCTGCCTGTTCCTGGCTGAATAGCGTCCCTCTCAAAATTCATGTCCACCCGGAACCTCAGAATGTGCCCTTCCTTGGAAATGGAGCCGTTGCGGAAGTAGTTAGTTCAACGAAGAGGAAGTTGTGCTGGACGAGGGTGTGACCGGTGTCTATGAGATGAGAGGACACAGGAGAGCCCTGTGTGATGACAGAGGCAGACAGTGGAGTGATGCCGCCACAGGCTGAGTGACAGGCCTGCCCGCAGCCCCAAGAACTAGGGGAGAGGCACAGGGCAGGTCCTCCCTCAGCGCCTCCGGGAGGACCAGCCCGGCATCCCCTTGATTATGGACTTCCGGCTTCCGGAACTGTAGGAGAATGAATACATGTCTCTTGTTTTAACCACCGAGTTCATGGCAATTTGCTACGGCAGCCACAGGCAACTCATCCATTGGGCTCTCCTTGGGCCACACGAGGGTGAGCAGTTCCCTCCTGGCCCCTGTCTCTGCATGTCCCGCCCTGTGTACCCCTCTCAAATGCCCGCTCCCCCGAGGGGACGGGACCGACGAACCTTTGCAACGTGTCCTGTGTCAGCCTGGTGGAATTGATTACAACCTACACTTTGAAGTTGTTTAACTGGCAAAGTCTTTCAGTTTGCATGCTTTTAAAATTTTCAATTAACTATTTGGCATGCTTCCTAATGCGTTCAATTACCACATATAATCATTTAGATACAAATTTTGAAAATGTCAGGTGACTCATTTCTTGGCAGAAGTAGCTGGAAAACTGCAGACCTGCCACATTTGCTCGCCTGTTCCCATCAGTTTTCTAGAAAGGCCAGGAGCTGCGACGCCCACAGTCGCCGTGCGTTCTGCCCACCAGAGTCCCGTGTCCCTTCCTGCATTGCTCCTGACTCTGTCCAGGAGGCCCAGGGCCCGGAGGTGACTCAGTGGCCATGCCCCGAATGCCAGGGATTAGAGAAGAGTCCGTATCGCTGGTCAGATAGGGGGACATGATATCTGATCCAGGTTCAAAGATTCATCAGCAAAGAGGCAGGGCACGGCGGGCTGCAGGTGTGGAGAGAATAAACCACTGCAGTCATTTAAACAACATTTCACTTTTGATTTGAAAGTTCAGTTCTGGACTAGAGTCTGAGAAGCATACACCCAAGGGATTGCCCCAGAGGCCCCTCCCCCTCCCCGTCCTTGTGCTTCCAGAACATTCTGTGGTTTATTACTTTGCCAACAACTCTCCACTGATTGGTTGGCTAAGTTCTCAGGGAATCGTGTACGTGCTGATGGACCCCTAGACTATCTGAAAACACAACAGTCTTCCATTTTCTTCTGTCAATTTGGTGCATAAACAATATCAGGCTTATTCCAGCCCTTTAACAGATGCCGCTTCTGAGACAAATGAAAGTACCTGTCTCAGGTACATTTGCATGTTCATGGGCACGTAAACGACCAGAAATCTTGACGACACTGGAGTCATTAGTTAGAGGCGATGCCCAGTATTTGTTGTCTGGATTTTATCTGTAAAACTGCAGTGGATATTTTAGTTGAAATGAATGGGCCTTCATCTTTTTGTAAATTGTAACTCACACGCAGGCCCCACCGAGCGTGGCAATCCCTTTTTGAGGATGACAGCACGAGAGCCTCCACAGGGATGGGTGGAGAGGTCTGGCAGAGTGGCCCCGCCATGAGTGCCAGAGGGAGCAGGAGCCAGAGGTTGGCAACCTGGGGAGGCCTGATGTCCACACCCCACGGGCCTGTCCTCATTCGGGCCCGATGAAAGGGGTGCTGACTCCTGCTCCCCTGGCCTCCGTGTCTCTGCTTTGTCATCTGTGGGGTGAGGCTGGTCTCCTCCCCACGAGCAGGCAGGTGTTTCAGGCACGATTGGATGGTCTCTGGATGAAAGGACAGCATGGTGCCTGGTGGGCTGTAGGTGCTCATGACGTGGGGGCTGTCACGGTTACTAAAGCGCAGGGAGCTTTCGCACGCGCTGCAGTGAGCTGTGAGGACATGACCCTGCTCACCACTAAGCCAGCTGACCAGGCTGCCCTTCCAGTGCGGCCTCCGGGCCTGGGGCATTTGGTCAAAGAGGGTGGCCTTTCCAGAAAGAGGGGCTCTTTCTGCAGACAAGGGTGTTCAGTTCAGTTTTACAACCACTGACCGAAGCTGCCGGCAGGGCCTGCCAACCCGTCTCTGCCAGCTCCCTTTGCAGCAAAAGGTGCCAAGTTTGGAAATCGGCCGTGAGACCTGTGGTTGGCTCAGCTCATGGCATCTCGGCTCCACCGGACTGATCATGTGGGCAGTGGATAGCTCTAGAAAAGGCAGCCAGTGCTGTGGTCTCAATGAGAGTCAGGGACCAGGCATCCAGGAGGGGCCGCTGGTGGACGCAGGGGCGACGGTGGGGGGCGGGGGGAGGGGGAGGGGGGAGGGTTGGGAGGGAAGGGCTCCTGACCTGGGTACTTTTCCCTGTTCTGTGGAGCCCCTGGCTCTCCTCCCTGCCCAGCCCACTGCAGGCTGGCGGCGCTCTCCAAGGTGCTGACCCGCATGCTCCTCGCAGGGGCTGCTGGGCCCTCCTCCATGGGATGGCTCCTGACCCCGTGCTCTCAGTAAACCCCAGGCCTGCACTGACAGCATCTCCAGCTATGAGGACTCAGTCTCTAATCCTCAGCGTGGTCGAGGCACAGGCACTAAATCTCCTTCATTAGACTGGAAATGGAGGTCAGAGGGTAGCAGGACGGACCTAGAGCCCGGGCCCTCTCCCTGTAGCCAGACTTCCACTTCACGTGTTTTTGCACCTGATATCCACACCTGTGTGTCCTGATCTCAGTTCACAGCCAACAAACCTGAAACCAAGCCACCGAATGCCCTCCGCAGCCTCCTGCCCCCTAGTTCACCAGGCCCCTCCTTGTCCTCTCTGCCCACCCCCGTTCATCATGATCTGATTCCTCTGGATTCCCCCCTCTCCCTGTCCCAGCCTTTCATTTTTTTATCCCACGTCTCTAGCTGAGGCTCTGTTCCTCCCTACCCCCCTGTTTTCTTTCTTTAAATTCAAACTCCAAATTTGATATTGATGCTACCCAGAATGCACTTGGACACCTGTTTACAGAATGGCTTGGCTTTGATTCCATCCGTCATCTGGCTAATTGCTATTTACTTCTCCTGCTCCATTCTGCATCCTCAGCCAACCCCACCTCTGCCCCTCTGCCACACAGGATTTCAGCGACTCGCCATCTCTGAACCGTAAACTAGAAATCCCAGGAATGTCTCGGATGCCCACCTTAGACAAGATCCCTTAGAGGTAAACCCCAGGAACCTCGCCTCCCGCCCTCTTGTTAGCGGGGTTCTGATGGAACCCAGGGGCTCAGAATTGGTAGGCGACTGAACAAGAAATCACACTATGAGGGCTTACAAAATATTTATGAGCGATAAACGCTCAGAATCCATGCCAGCCACAGTTGTTCACATGGTGTGTCCCAGGTATCCTGAGGCTGATGACATTTTTTACATTTTTTTCTAAACAACCTTCATCTTATTATTTGGGAACTTGAGAGGTCAGACCGGAAGCTTGCAATGATTTCTAGGTTTCTACAGAGAATTGCTGCCCCCTCAGAAGCCCTCCCTAGGTCCCCCTTCTGGGGTGGGGGCCATTACCCTCAGAGCCTAGTACCCCCACCTGCCCCGGCAGCAAGTGCTGCATTCACCTTCGGGTCTACAGCTCCCGGGCCCCTACCTGCCCAGCACAGTCTGGCGGCAGCCGAGTGTTTGTAGGTGAGGGGCTGGTGTCTACACAACGTCTACAGAGAGGCGGCTATGTGCTCTTCGGACGCCCTAGGGATTGTGTGAAAATAGTTCCCTTTCTTGTTAATCCCTAGATGTTAGATGAGTAGAGATATGAAGCTCAACACAAATAAAGCCAGAAGCATCTTTCTTAATTAAATTTGAAATGTTAGTAATTATCTACATTATTAAAGCAAATTGAACCCACCTTACATCGCTAACAGGAGGCTGGTCCCTCCTGACTCACAGTGGTTCGTCACATAAAAATTCAGCTCAGATGACAGGATCAGCTGTTCCCTGCCCGGAGGCACCTACTTTACAGGAGGGACTGAGACGATGTTTGCCAGCGTGATGCACAAATGCCACCTTGCAGGGACCACGGATGCTTTCGTGGGAGCGTGGGGGTGTGGTTCTGGTCAGGGGCGGATGGACTTTGGGGTCTGAGTAGCATCGGGGGGTGCTGCCAGGGTGCAGCAGCCATCGGCCTGGGAGGCCGGGGTCAGGGTGGAGGAGCCACGGCTGAACACTATCCCCAGCAGCAGGTCTGGGCTCATTTTGGGCCTCCAAACGCCCGCTCCTGGCCTCCCTGTCACAGGGAGGCCGGTGTGGATGGTGCAGAGCCCTGTTGTACCTTTCGAGGCCAAACCCCGTGGAACAGCTGTTGGTGAAGTTCCTGGAGCCCTAACAACCGGCGTTTGGTAGGACAAAGAGGCTGTGGCCATTGACTGATGTGCAATTTCCGACCAGCCTGGTGTGGCAGGTGGTGCCGGGAGGGGCCCAGGGTTTTCATTGCTACGCCTTGCACACCTGAGCGTGTGCAGTCTGATTTGCCACTGGCTGGATGCTCTTCGCCCTTTTCTTTCGTCTCCTTCCTCTTTCAAACTAGCGTCTTGGCGGCGTTGACAGTGATGGCTTCTGCCTCGAGCAGTCTGGCTCTGGCCTATTCATGAGCCCTCCTGGGAGCTTACTTTCCCTGAGAACGGGGGTCAAGGGTCCCCGCAGTGGCCTCCCCAGGGCCACGTGGACTGGCCTGCAGGGAGAGTCTCTTGCCCCCCAGCAGCCCTCCCCGACGCTCCCATTCACGCCTCACCAGCTCAGTCTGGGCCGTGGTTAGTTTATCTTGTTCATGCCTCTCTTGGTGACAGTCTTTAATGAAGAGACAGTCCAAGCATCTTCCCAACTTGTGAGTTTTGAGACAAGAATCACGGCTTCACAAAATCACTTGCAGAAACAAGTGCTGAAGTGCAATTTACTTTGCTTAATGAAAAGAACCCAAAAAGCGTGGCCTGGCGGCTCGGCTGCCCGCTTTCCTCAGACACTCGCCAGCCCGCACACGTCGCTGAGCCCAGAGCTTTCTAACCACGCTAGTCGGTTGATGGCCGTGTCTGGAGAGGAGTCGACAGGCTGGTGTTGGAATTCCAGAGCCGGGAGTCCCAGCTTCGCACCGAGTGGCTCACGGCCCCAGGTCAACGCCTGTCAGTCCCTCGAGACCCACCACAGCGGGTGCTCCTGGTCCTTCTGACCCGGATTTGAATTTCCCGCAGAGCCCACCGGTGGTGTGGGACGTGAAGCCCAGAGTCCAGGGAGTCGTCTGGCTTCCGGGTGGCTCATCTAGATAGAGGACGGCTGGGCTCGCGCCTGTCACTGTCTGGTGATGGTGACGCTGAGCAGGCCGGGGGCACGTATCTGAGGGACACAGTGTCAGTTTAGCAGGGGTCAGGGTCTAACCGCTGGATGGGAAGGGGTGCCGAGTCCTGGATGTCCTGCTGTACATCTGCTCAGGGGCCTCCCTGCGTCCATCCCCTCCTGAGGGCCTTGTGACTTGATGGTTCGGTGGTTGCATTTGGTCTCCCGCCAGCGGCTCTCTTCAGTGTCGACTTCTTTTTCTCAAGTTTCCGTCCTGACACCCCACGGACACGGTGTAGTGGGCTGCAGTCTGGGTGATGAGCCATGAGTTCTGGTTGCATCGGTCCAGTCCTCGTGGGACCCTGACGTCGGGCCCACAGGATCCTGTCACGTGTCCCTTCCAGCTGCCTTGCAGGTACATGCAGATGAGGGCTCGGATTCTATCTTTAGTTCACGTGGGGTGCAGGCAAAACATTGAGGGGGGCGAGCATGCGGGATTACCTGGGCGGCCCAAGGGTACCGCCATCCTGGAAGACAGAACACAGCCCTCCGGCTCAAAAGGGTGCTTTGTGGTCTGTGTTCCTGCGTGCTTTTCACTGCATGTCCCTTATCTGTGAGTGGCGTGTTGCCTTTGTTTTGATTAATTAGATGTGAATACGTTTTTCAGGATGTTTTCATAGAGAGCGTGCAGGCCGGCGAGTCAGGGGGCTGAGCGGCATCCGGCCTGGCCTCCGCGCAGCCGTGACCCGTGTCAGCCACTTCGCTGTCTGTGTCCTGCTTCCTCTCCTGTGAAATGCGGGCTCCGATGAGATCGTCGCCTGCACACTCCCCTCTGAGTCCTGACGCATCGGGTCTGTCAGTGCGAGATTTCCAACCCCAGAGCCTTTAAGAGCTTTGCTGACCTTCCAGATTTTTTTCTCTTGAGAAGAGAAAAAACACACAAAACACCTCCAACAAACCAAACCAAACACACACATTTCTAACGTGTTAATAAGCTCCCAGAGACGGCCATTCATCATGCTGATGGAAACCTTTTAAGCGGCTAACTGGGCCCTGCTTTTCTCGCTGCCTTAATGAAGTAGCTTTCGGGGCAGCGGTGATGAACTGCAGGCCCGCCGGGCCGGAGGCATCTGTCTTCAGGTGTCTGCCTGCGCTTTTGGCTGTAAATTTGTCTCCCGTCTCTCTGCGGAGTGAGTTGGACAGGATGGCGGTGTTGCCACAGGACCGACAGTCACTGCCTCCTCATTTCATCCCAACTTAGCGAGTGGTGATAGGCTCATATTTTGCCTTACGTCAAGCTCACTGCAGGGTTGCCCTTTGCTGAGCTGGCTTCCAAATGAAATCTACAACCCTATAAATATATATTTTTAAAAAAACCTTAATAGACGGTTTCTTTAAAGATTTATGAGGTTCTGCACCTCGATTCTGTATAAATAAAGTACAGACTCTAAATTTTATGTGGCTGAGAGGCACAGACTCATCGGCTTTTGGGGACTTTATAGAAAGTCTATAAATACCTTCCCCCCGAGTCCCGGGAGACTTGGCGTTTGGGTCGTCGCTTCAAGCTCCGGTGTTTATTTCCGGGTAAGAGTTCCTGTTGAAATGATTCGAAATGCATCCCTCAATCACCTGGGCTGAGCGTCCTTGGGCTACTTCCCCCTCTCGGATGTGAACAATATGTAACCCCTGTTTGAATTCCCAGCCCGAGAATATTGTTTCCTACGCCACGGGTCAAAGAATTGTTTTCGGTCCCTTAATAGTCAGCCGTAAAGGGAAAGATGTAGAAATAATTGCCGGGGCTTTGAGGAGAGTTCATGAAACTGTGTTGGTCCCCATGGAACGAGGAGGTTATGAGATATAAGGATTATCTGCGCCAGGAAACATGAAGGGGCCGTAACTCACCACTGTGATCGCATCCAGCCCCCCGTGGAGAATAAAGTGAGCCAATGCGGGTGGCAATAAAAAGAGGGCTTTTTTTTTTTTTTGCCATAAAAGTGACATGGTGCCTAACGGCATGGCCTCAATGCCAGCCAGTCTCCCCTGGTTGCTTTTACCTCGCTCAGCAGGATGTGTGTTTAGGAGAGACGGAGGGAGTGTGGGGTGGGGCTGGTCACAGGGCACACAGACCATCTCTGCTGCTGGCACCCCCGGGGACTGGACCGAGGGTCATGTACCCAGTGCCCGTGGTCCCACAGCAGCCTCCCGCTGCCTTGGAGATGCGGGTGTCGTGCCCATGGTGTCACACCCACTGAGCACCGGGGTGGCCCCTGAGCCTGGAGCCCCGATCGCCTCACAGTGTGGCCGGATGCGGGGTGGGGACTGGACAGACAATGGCACTGGTGATCTTTGTAAATAAGCCTTCTTTTTAAATGTTTTTTTTGTCTTTTCACGAAAATCATAGAAGTAGTTCAAGTTCTTTGTAGAATTCAAGATAAGAATATACAGCTAGTTGAAAAATGAATAAAGATCACCCCTTATATCTAGCACCTAGGGCCAACATTAATGTTGTAATGTATATTCTTCCAGACTTTAAATATATGTTATATTATACTCTTAAGATAACAGATTGCACTTTTTATCCTTTTTTTCCTTTTAAATAGAACTATCATATACATAAAGTGCACTAATCTGAAGCATACAGCTTGATACATTTTTGCACAGGAATGTACTCATGTACCCCCTACCTGCTCCCCTCAAGGCTCACATTACCCAGGGAGGCACCCCTAAAACCCTTTCTGGAGAGTAGCCAGACCTTTGTGCTGACTCATTCATCGGCTTTCCTAGGCCAGAGGTCAGACCTCTGGGCCCACACATTATACACCCTTTCGTGAGATATGTTTTTGTGTGTAAACATTGCTCCTTCTTTTTTACTGTATCCATTGTATACATGAGCCACAACTCAGGATGGGTCCTTCTGCTTTAGGATGGTGGGTTGCTTGCAGCTCTTGGTCACTGTGAACAGAGGTGCTATGACCTTCCTTGCACATGTATTTTGCACACACAACCTTGGCGTATCAGGCAGATGCTCTAACCAACGGAGCTACCCGGCCAGGGCTGCGTATGTATTTTGGGAAATGTGTACACTCATTTCTATTGGCCTCACTCTGATACTTTAAGAAAAACAGGGCTTGGTCTTCAAGAGCACGCATGGTTAGCTTTAACAGACGCCACTACATTTTTGGAGTTTCCTCACTCTTCCACATCCTCACAAATTCCTGTCTTTTAAATTTTAGTCACCCTGGTGGGTGTGTAAAGGTTTTAAATTACGGGTATAACGTACATTTTTGCTGATAAAGATCTCTGTTGGGCACCTTGTCATATGCTTATTAGCTACTTAAATATCCTCTTTTGTGATTTTTCTGTTCAAGTCTTTGACCATTTAAAAAAAATCAGGTAGATTTTTTATTACTGATTTGTGAGACTTTTTCATATATTCCGGATGTGGGTTCACTTTTGGATGGTTGGTTTGCAGATTTTCACTCAGTGGTGATATCTTTATGAACAGGAGTGCGTAATGTTAATGTGGCCAATTTATCAAACTTTTTCTTTTCTGTTAATGCATTTTGTTACGTTTAAGCAATATTTTCCAACTCAAGATGATGAAAATATGCCCCTCTGTTTAAACCTTATGGTTTACCTTTTGCATTTAGATTAATGATAAATCTTGAACTAAGTTTTTGGATATAGTTTGAGGTAGGATAAAAGTTTAGTTTGTGTTTTTCTCCACTGGGATATTTAGTTGCTTCATTTTCATGTACTGAAGAGCTTGCCCCATCCCTGCTGAATCCAGGGGACTTTTTACATAAAGCAAGTGACTTTGTATATGCACGTCTATTTCTGTATTTTCTGTTCTATATCATTGGCCTATTTACCCATCATTTCAGAAATATCAAATTGCCCTGATTATTATGGCTTTAGAGTAAGCCTTTATATCGGACCGTTTAAATCTCCCAACTTTACTGTTCTTCCTAAAGACTGTCTTGCCTATTTTAGGTTCTTTGCATTTCTATGTAAAAATTTTAGACTTGACTTGTCAATTTCCACAAAAACACCTGCTGGGATTTTGATTGGATTTGCATTCAATCAGGAGATCAATTTGAGAAGAACTGACATTTTCTAGATAATAATTTTTCTAATTCATTAACTTAGGGATAGTTCTCCCTGTTCTTTATTTCAGTCATGTTTTATAGTTTTTCATGTAGAGGTCTTGCACTTAAAAACTATAAATTTCTTTAAAGATATTTGATATTTTTGATGCTATGTTAACAGCATTTGACATTTTTCCCTAATTTTTTGTTGCTAGTATTTAGAAACAAACTGGACTCTTTATATTGATAATGTTTCCAGTGACCTTCTAGATTCTCCTATTAATCCTAAGAGTTTATTTTGGATTTTCTATATATGCATTTATGTCATGGTGAGTCATGACATTTTTATTTATTTTGCATCTACCTACTTCCCTATCCCTTAATCCATCCACTCACCCATCCACCCATCCATCCGGTCTCTTTACCTCAAATGCTCTGACAGAAAACCTGCAGCACAATATCTAAGGATGATATTGAAGTGATGATAATGGGCAGCCGGAACCCAGAGGAAAAATGTTCACTATTTTAATATCAACAATGCTACTAACGGTAGGGTTTTCTTTTCTGTCTTTCTTCTTCCTTTTTTTTTGTTTTGTTAATCCTCACCAAGGATACCTTTTTCCATTGATTTTTAGAGAGAGTGGATAGGAGGAAGGGAGAGGAAGAGAGACAGAGAGAGGGAAACACCAATGTAAGAGAGGCACATTGATTGGTTGCCTCCCACACGCACCCTGACGGGAACCAGGGATGCAACCCAGGTATGTGTCCTTAGCTGAGAATCGAACCCATGACCCTTTTGTGCACTGGCCAGCACTCTAACAACTGAGCAACACTGTCCAGGGCTGTAGGGTATTCTTTTTCCCAATAAATACTCTTTATCATATGTAGGAGATCCTTTTTATTCCCAATTTTTTTGAGCATTTTAATCATGAATGGGTATTGGATATTATCAAATGTTTTCCTTCATGTATTGAGCTAGTCCTATGGCTTTGTCCCTTCCCCTGTTAATGTAATGAATAACATTTATTACTGAAATATTAACTCACCCCCTGAATTCCTGGAGTAACCTCTCTCTGGTTACGATATCCTTTTACTCTCCCTGGATTCCAATCACTTATGTTTTGATTAGGATTTTTTATGTCTATGTTCAGGAAAGATATTGGACTATAATGTATCTTTTTCTTGTGTCTTTGTCATTGTTTGGTGTTGGGGTCATCTTGCACTCAGAAAATTAACTGGCAAGTGTTCTCCTTTGTTCTCAGCTCTGAGTATTTTTTTTCAGATGGATGTTATTATTATTACTATCTTAAATATGTTTTTATTGATTTTTAGAGAGAAGGGAAAGGAGAGGGATAGAGAGATAGAAACATCATTGATTCACTGCCACCTGCACACCCCCAGCTGGGGATCGAGCCCGCCATGTGCCCTGATTGGGAATCGAACCAGCAGCCTCCTGGTGCGTAGGCCAACCCTCAGTCACTGAGACACATTGGCCGAGCAATCTTTAAAGGCCTGGAAAAACTAAGCAGTGAATCTACCTGGGACCTAGTTTTCTTTATGAGAAGGTTTCTCACTGTTGATTCAATTTTTAAACAGATACAGCACTATTTAACTTTTCTATATTTTTCATGCTAGTTTTTTAGGTTGTGTTCTTTAAAAAGTTTATTCTTTTTTATCTAAGTTTACTAATTCTGTGATATCAAATATTCCATGAGAGCCTTCATTCTCTTCTTCAGGTCTGTAGGACTTAGTAACGCTCCCCTTTCATTCATGATATTGGTAAGTTTTCTTCTCCTTTTGCTTCACATGTCTGGTATGGGATTTTAAATGTTATTAATATTTTTAAATAACATGATTTGACTTTGATTCCCTATATGGTAAATCTTCCTATTTCACTGCTTTCTGCTCTCGTCTTTGTTATCTATTTTCTCCAACTTCAATTGGCAATTCTTCTAGATTCTTGAGATGAGAGTTTAGATAACTATGTCAATCATTTCTTCCTGTCTTCTTTCAATATGTCATACATTTAGGGCTGTAAATTCCCCTCTAAACACTATTTTAATTTCATTCCCTAATTCTTAATATTCATATTTTGATCATCATCCAGTTCAAAATATTTTTCTTTGTAAATTAATCTTTACTCATGGGTTATTGTTGCTTAATATCTAAACATTTATGTGCTTTCCTATTAATTGTCCGTTATTTATTTTTACTTTCATTTCGTCATTAGAGAAGAAGCTCTGTATGCTTTTAGTTATTGAAATTTGCTGAGACATGTTTTATGGCCCCGAAGATTGATTTATTTTGGGAAATGTTCCATGTACACATATAGAGACTGTGTATTCTGTCACAGTGTGTGCAGTGGTCTGTATATGCCATTAGGCACAATTCATAAATCATCTTGCTGAGTTTTGCTTGTTTAATTAGTGTCCTTTCATTTCAGTTTGAACACCTCCTTTCAGCACTTCCTGTAATGCAGGTGATAAATGCCCTCAGCGTTTGTTGGTCTGGGAAAGTTTCTCTTTCCTGTACATCAAACCTTCGTTCTCCAATGTCTCCCATCAGTTCTTGACCATGTTGTTCACAGAAAAAAGGTCTTGGTTGTTGAACCAAATTTTGGCTTGTTGTTTTTTTAAAAAAATATATATTTTATTGATTTTTTACAGAGAGGAAGGGAGAGGGATAGAGAGTTAGAAACATCGATCAGCTGCCTCCTGCACAACCCCAACTGGGGATGTGACCGCAACCAAGGGACATGCCCTTGACCGGAATCAAACCTGGGACCTTTCGGTCTGCAGGCCGATGCTCTATCCACTGAACCAAACCGGTTAGGGCCAAACTTTGGTTTTTGATCTGACAACCCTCTGGTGCTGATACCTCAGCATGATAAAAACATCAGCCAACAAGAGATAATGCTTTTGTTGCTGGAGAAATCCATGATTAGCACAATTTTAAAGCATAAAGAGGCCATCAAGAGTGCTAATGTTGCTGAGGATGTGAAAGTGCTCACAAAACAGCAATCACAGGAAACTGAATAGGTAGAAAAACTGTTGGAGATTAGATAAGCGAAGCGAAAGAAGTTAGCGGGTGATTGCATTTTGGAGGCGGTCATATGTGAAAAAGCAAAGATACTGCCCCCCTGGAATGAGCGCTGAAAGTGATTCGTTTAAGGCTCCTAGAGGGCGGTTCCATAACTGTAAGAAAAGAAGTGTTTGTTTATAGATTAAACAGTCCATTAAACATGCACTGCATATAAGAAAGGTTAAAACAGAATCATCCGTGGGTCTGGAATAGATTAATTCAATTCACATGATTTCTAATGGGGATAAAATGATTTGGTTTTCAAACAAATGGCTTCTTGAACAGCCTCCTGGAACAAATTAGGTTTGAGAACCGAGGTGCCACTGTATTCCTGAATGACACCTTCACTATGCAAAGTATTTGTGGCTGGCGTTACCTCCCAGCAATCTGAATACACCATCCCACTCTGTCTTGGCCTGTAAGATTTCTTCTGAGAAATCTGCTAATAGCCTTATTGACATGGGGATGGGAAGTCCTTGTGTGTGATGCTTTTTCTCTTGTAGCTTTAGAATTCTCGTTTTGTTTTAACTGCAGTTTTATTACAATGTGGTTGGAGAAGGATATTTTTTGAGTTGAAATTTTTGGGGAGCCTATGAGATTTATGAACTTGGATGTTTAAATCTCTCTCCAGATTTAGGAAGGTTTCAGCCATTATTTTTTTTTTTTTAATAAGCGTTCTGCCCCTTTCTCCCTCTTTCTCCTCCTGGGAGTCTAAATGCACAGATTTTTCTTCTTAACTGTATCCCGAAGTTCACATAGGCGTTCTTTCCTCTTTTATTCTTTTTCTTTTCTTCTCTGCCTGGATAGCTTAAAATGATCTTTCTTAGAGGTCACAGATTCTTTCTTCTGTTTGCTCCATTCTGAAGCCGATGCTCTCTCCTAAACTTTTCATTCAGTCATTATACGCCTTCGCTCCAGAATTTGCTTGGTTATTTTTTTAATGATTTTTTTTCTCTGTTAAATTTCTCATTTTGATCATTTGTTTTTCTGATTTTGTTGAATTGTCTTTCTGTGTTTTCTTGCAGCCTCCCATGCTTCCTTAAAACAGCCATTTTGAATGATTTACTGGGCAAATCACAGATCTCCATTTCTTGTGGTTGGTGACTGGGAAGTTGTGCTCCTTGGGTGGTGTCGTGGTCCTGGATCTTCATTTCCTTGACGTCTTGTGCGCCTGTCTTTTAACTTGAAGAGGCAGTCACCTCCTCTATGCTTCAGTGGCTGGCGGAGGGAGAGAAGGGCCTTCTGTCAGCCCTGCGAGGGCTTCCGAGACCTTTTCCTGGTGGGCATGACGCACACTCATGTTCCCGCTTGGCTGGTAATTCTTAAAAGTGTCTGCCTTCTCTCGATCCTGCAAAGCCAGGCTGAGGTCCTCCTGTCGGCTTTCTGAGGTTGGTGCTAATGTTCAAGTCCATGCTGTGGCCTTGCAGTTATTGGCCTCAGCCTTGACGCTGCTCAGCCCTGAGCCTTCCCAGAACATCCTCTTTGTCCCTTCCTCTGGCAGCCCGAGTGCCCTCCTTGGCTGGAGAAGAGCCCCTGGCGCTCCTCATGTACCCTGTTGGTGGCCCCCAGATCCACGGCACTCTGATGTACTGCAGCCGCAGGTGCTTTCATCCATGCACACCTTCCCGGATCGATGGCAGGTTGTTGGGGTGGTGAGGCCACGTGTCCTGTGCTGTGGACCTGCCACGCCCCGTGCAGAGAGCAGGTCACTGGCTGTGGGCACCAGAGCGGTCTGCTCCTCAGAGGGCCATCTGATGGGGTGCCCGAGCCTGTCTGCCCATCACAGGCCGGCCGGCACAGCCATAGCCTGTAACCCACTGCTTCGTCAGCCTCTCCAGGCTCCGGGCTCCATCTGCTTGGATTTTATGAGGTGTCTGTGTTCTGCAAAGGGGACTCATTCGAATGAATTATGTTTGCAAGGCTGACTGGAGGATCTGCAGTGCGGGCTGCCTCCGGGCCAGGCTTGGGGGAGAGGGGTGTCCGGTCATTTTGTAGGGGAGCCCCTCCCCTTCCTCTCATATTCTACTGGCCACTCGCAGACGTTCCCCCCTCTTCCTGGGCTCTGCATCCAGGGCCTTCATCATCAGAACCAGTCGAGGGAGGGAGCTGCCAGGCCTCAGGGCTGGTCCCAGAACGGGGCAGGGCGCTCCCCTCTTGGCAAGCAGTTTGCATCAGCCGGAGGCTGTGGAAAGGTTCCCAGAGCCCAGGTCCCCAGGCAGCCAGTGTTGGCTCTAGCTCTGTGACGAGGCGGCAGCCAAACCTACTTGGACTTTTAAATTTAATTTAATTTTTCTCTTGCTTTGAAGCAGCTGCATTGGGTTCACCCCCGGCTGGAAGCTGTGTGCGCCATTTGGGGCCCCGGGGTGTGCTGGCGAGTGGGGCTGGGACCGGGCAGGCTGCCAGGCCTTTGTTCCGAGTCATCGGGAGCCAGGCTGCGTGGTCTCTAACCACCAGGGGCCGTCACTGGCCTCTGTGATGCCTCCACTTCAAAAGGCAGTTCGGTTTGTGGGAATCCACGTGAAATGTGCTCAAAGTCAGGGCCTTGTTCTCTGAGAGCAAGCGCCCCTTTCCAGGGAGAGGCAGGGCGGCCCTGCCCCTGGGGGCAGCTGTGAGAGCTGCTCTCAGATCCCCTGAGAGTGCCCTGACGTCATTACCATCATTACCATCATCACAGCTGCTCTGGTCCATTAGCGCCTGTGCTCAGCTGGTGCCCTGTCCTGACCTGACCCCCCTGGCCGGCCCCCAAGGCTGCTTCCCTCTGAGGATCCTTCGGGCACCGTCGCGTCCTTGAAATCGCCTCCCTAGCGGGTTGGTTGGAGCTGAAGGCCCGGTGGGGGCTCTGGGCTCTGGGCTGTGTGCAGGGGGCGTGGAGGGTCCTCAGCTTCAGGGTGGAGCTCCCGAGCTGACTCAGCCGCCCGACACCTCGGGGCCACCTTCCTCTTGACCAGGAGTGTGGGCTAAACCTCCTCCGGGTGACGCAGAGCCAGGCTGTGCTGTCCACTGCTGCTCAGGCTCCACATTCCAATGGACGGGCGTGGCCTCCCCAGCGCCGGGCCCTGTGCTGTGTTGTAGTATGTTCTCTGTGACTTGTTTGCTGAGGGTAGGAACTCAGGTCCATAAAGCCACAGTCAGTGGATCAGTGGACAATTGCTGTGGGGACACCCCTGGTGCCTACAACCCCAATTCCCCTCTGATTTCAGCCCCAGTGGCTGCGGGCGGCCCTGGGACAGCTCCGGATGCTGGTGTGGCCGCGTTTCACCTGGAGCAGGCGCTGCTCCCGGGGCCTGGCTGCAGCCTAGACTGTGGGGCAGGCGACTCCCAGCGTGGAGGGCACCTGCTGGCCCCTGCCCTCCAGGTGCGCGGCTTCGGGAAGATGTGGGGACTCTCCCTGCTGGTGTGTCCCCTTCCCTGTCCTCCTCCCCAGCGGAGGATCCGTTTCCGAGTGCCCGTCTGCGTTTCCGCCTTCAGGGAGCCCCACCTGAGACTCTGGGTCAGGTAGACACCAAAGTGGGGGCTCCTGGTCGGCCTTGGAGACTCAGGCGCTGGAGGGAGCTTTCTGAAGGCCACAGGGGGGAGCTCCAGGTTCAGGAGTGGTGGGGTGTCTGCCCTGGAGGGGCAGGGCCCAGCTGACATGGTTGGCATCAAGGTTCTGTTCCTGCAGCAGCACCCACCTCCCTGCTGCCCCACCCTGAGCTGAGTCGCATGGCTTCTACCTCTTTCCTTCCCGAGAGAGGCCCTGGCAGGGGGCCTGGGTGGGGGAGCCCAGAGCGGGGGCTGGTCCCCAGTGACTGTTGTTTCCTGAGCCTCCCCCACCGCTCAGGGCCTCCTCTATGCAGTGGCCTGCAGGCCAGAGGGCACAGTTGCTGGGCTCCCCCTGCCCTGACCGCGGGTGGAAACAGATGTCTGTTCCCAGGATTTTTACACCTGACCCAACCTGTGGGTCGTGACCCCTTTGGGGGTCGAACGACCCTTTCACAGGGGTCGCCTAAGACCATCGGAAAACACATATATAATTACATATTGTTTTTGTGATTAATCACTATGCTTTAATTATGTTCAATTTGTAACAATGAAATTGGGGGTCACCACAACATGAGGAACTATATTAAAGGGTCACGGCATTAGGAAGGTTGAGAACCACTGATTTAAGTAATGAAAACTCTGTTAAAGACGGGACTCTTAAGAAGTCATCTTTGCACACCTCTGCCCGGGGCCCCATCCTGGGCACCTCGTTACGGCCGGTTTCCAGCCAGGCCATGCGGCGTGACTACAGCTGTGATTCTCGAAGGGCCCGGGCTCCGTGGCGCTTTCTGTTTTCGCTGCCACCGCGCAAGGCCCTGGTTTCCCCCTGAGCAGCTGAATCACGAAGCCCCGTGAGCTCCATACTCACATCTGCACGGGCCGCGCATGTGCCACGGCGGCGTTTTTGTGCAGCGGCAGGAGACAACGCCGTGTTAAATGCCAAGATGTGTGCAAAAATGCCGTTGGATTTGTTATGTTGCTGTTGCCTTAAATTTTGCGGTTTGAGGGTGCCTACATTAGTACTGTGAGTTCACATGGTGGGAAAAGACGAGAACAGTATCTCGTATCGAATGAAAGCAAAGCAAACGACACCTCTCTGTCGTGGTTGCTGCTCTGCCCGACCCCCTGGGCTGGACGGTCCCGCTGTTTTCCCAGAGAGCACGTGTGATGGCCGCGCACACTCGCTTTAAGACCTACTTTCTCACTCTCCTCTGGGACCGCTCCTTGTGCCCGGTGCTGAATTGGCCGGAGGAATGCCTGTGGGTAGCAGATGAGCTCACCTGAGAATCGCTGATGTTTGAGACCCCCTCCCCAGGAAACACACACATTTTATACTCGGGCTGTTGAGAATGATGGCAGGGGGCCGGGTGCCAACCGAAACCCACCGTGTTATCCCAGCTGAAAAGCAAGTTCCCGACCCGCGAGAAAGAAGCCTGCTGGTGAGAACCACGGATTGTTCTATGCAAACACAGTCAGGGTGTTCTATACCGTTCAGAGCCACAAATTAAAAAAAAAAAAAAGTAAGATGAGAAAAGAAATCCCAGCCACAACTCTGAAGGGAGGCAGCCTTGATGAGCCTTGAGAGCCATGACGGTGTTTGACATCCGTAAGAATTTCCCGTGAAGGGGAAGCTGCTTAGCATAATCGCTGCACGGCTCCTGGGCTCCCGATGCGAGCCTCCCGCATATGCGCCTCGGTGCGGGACACGCTCGCTCCTCTGCTCTGTTGAGACCCTGGTTTGCTAATGGGGCGGAGCCAGTGTCACACCAGCTGCCTCTCCCTGCAGCCCTGATCAGGGGCTTCAGCGCTCTGGGAAGGTAACGCTTCTGCATGCCCTGTGCAGCCCTCTTCTCTGTCGGGAACTCGATCTAACTTGGCGTGTGTGTGTGAGAGTGTGTGAGTGTGTGAGCACGGGTATGAGTGTGTAAGCATATGTATGAGTGTGGGAGCGTGTGTGTGAGTGCATGTGAGCATGGATATGAACGTGGGAGCATGTGCATGCATGTGAGTATGTATA
>NW_005871303.1:515411-517604 GCF_000147115.1 Myotis lucifugus
GCGAGGTGTCCACGAGATGACAGGTGTAAAACGCCAAGTACAGTGACCGCCGTGGGAAGCACTGAGAGCGGGGTCGGCTCTGCTTCCTCAGGATGGTTCCAGCGGCTTCCGCACCTTTCGGGACAGATGGGCGTAGCTTAGGGAATCTCTGCTGGGCTCCTTGGCTCCGCAGTGGGCTCTCCTCAGCGGCTGAGCCAGGGGGGCGGTTAAGACCTCCTTGCTGCCTGTCTGATCTGGAGCCCGGGCTGTCCCCTGAGCCAGGGCTGCCCCGGAAAGCGATGCCACCTGTTCACCTTTCCTCTGCAGGATGGAAGGGCGGGGGAGAGGAAAGGCGGAAGGGTTTTCATTACTGGGAGGGAAACGTTCCATCTGCTGTCCATCGGTGCGGGTCACCCTCACCCCGAGTCCACAGGGCCACCTGCCACGCCATTACAGACCTTCTCTCTGGGTGTGGAGTTCTCAGAAGAAAACACGTGGAGGGTAGAGTTGAACTCCCAGGAAAATCTGGTGGAGTTACTTTTAGGTGCTGACGTATGAAGGCATATGACACACTCACATGAAGGGAACCGCTGATCTCGGATGTACATCAACACCAGGACAAGACCATTCGGCGGGCATGTCCAGCACACGTGCTGCTAACAAGTACTATCTAGTATGTGTCCAAGTCATCGGGACCCTTTGCAACCTCAGACCACGCGTCTCTTTTTTGTTTTGCTTTGTTAATCCTCACCTGAGGATATTTTTTCCATTGATCTTTTAGAGAGAGCAGAAGGGAGGGAGAAGGTGGGAGAGAGGAGGCTGTGACAGTGTCGGGCGATAGACCACGAGGGCTTGGCCCAGAGCAGGACTCGAGGATAGAGAGCGTGGGACAGATTCGGGGCAGTTTCGGGGCACCTTTAGCTGAATGTGGGGAGTCAAGGAGATGGAAAGGGCCATCGGGGATTTGCGTTTGGGCACATGAATGGGTGGACGGATGGATGGATGGATGGTGGTGGGGGCACATAGGACGAGCAGGTGAGGAGGGGGTGCTGAGTGCACACCGCAGCTTGGGTTTGGGGCCCGGGTGAGCTATGGGCTCAGCACAGGGAGCCGTCGGGGCTGCAGGCATGGCTTTGGGTCTCGAAGTCTTTGGGTCTGGAAGTGAAGGGAGGGTGGAGGGATGGAGCGGCCATCTCTCGCCCGCGCTTTCCTGCTTGCAATGCCTGTAATTTTCATTCTTATCTTGCTTTCAGCTCTTCTGTCTCCTGGTGGTGGACGTTTTGTCTCGTGTATTTTGAAGCTGGGTTAGGAGCTCGGATGCTTGCATTGTGCCCCGTGTCGCATTCCTGGTGAATTACGCATCGCTCCCCTTGTCCCTGAGAGCACGCCTTGTTCTGCCGTCTACTTTGTCTGGTATTAATGCAGCCGACCAGCGGCTTTCTTCCCATTAGTGTTTATACATTGTATCTTTCCCATTCTTTTGCTTTTCTTTCAAATATAACCCATATTAAACATGTACAAGTCTAGATATGTCTTTATGCTTACAATGTGTTTCTTGTGGGCATCAAATATTTTGGTCATGCTTCTTTATTCAATCTGGTCATCACTGTCTTTTCATTGTTGTTTTCCCCAAAGACCACTGGCATTGAATGTAATTATCCGTAATGTTCCATTTAAAACCATATTGGTACTTGCTCCTTTTTTTCTCCTCCAATTACCTCGGTGTCCTATTTTCTTAACGGCTCTCCCTCCCTCCCCGCTCAAGTTCCTTCGGTTCTGCCCTGCTGCGTGCCTTTCTCTCGGAATAACGTGTTCTTAGCGTGTCCCTGAACACGCTCCATGCTCCGGTTACTGGTATGCTTCGTGTGAGCGAGTCTCATCTCCATTAGGCAGCGGGTCCTCCAGCCCGGGGGCAGGTTTCCATATCTTCTGTGTTCCCCACAGCACCTGGCAGGTGGAGGTCTACAAGGACCCACTCCCCAGCCAGGGTGACCTAGTCATGGTTGCTTCATTCACCGAAGATGCTGAATGATATTGGAGGGACATCATGCAATTGCCATACAAGGACATAGGACCCAGGGGCTGCCCACCTCCAGCTCCCCCTTAGTCCCCATGACATCGGCCATGAAACGTCTGGTTTTCTCAGCTTTTCAGCTCACCCCTGCCCCTCCCTCTCGTCCCCCCACGGGATGCTGTCCCAGTAGCTCCACTCAC